>NC_090375.1:142085238-142387423 GCF_036365525.1 Heterodontus francisci
AGTTGAAGAGCAGAACCTCAAGGGTAATAATCTCTGGATTATTGCCAGAGCGACGTGCCAATTGGCAGAGGGCACATAAGATTACTGAAATGAATACATGGCTCAAAGACTGTTGTGGGAGTTTCAGTTCGTGGGGCACTGGCACCAGTATTGGGGAAAGTTGAGGCTGTAACTTTGGGATGGTCTGCACTGAACCGTGCTGCGACCAGTGTTCTAGCAAACCGTATAACTCGGGAAGTAGAGAGGGCTTTAAGTTAAACAAGGGGGAGATGGATCAAACTTGGGTAGATGTAGCCAATCAAGGGGTAGAGTCAAGGCAGGGGAGCAGAATAGTAATATGGGAAACAAAGGGCAGAGAATGACAGGAAGGGACAGAGAGAAAAAACCTAAGAATACATCAACAGTCAAGACTACATATTACAAAGATAACAAAAAGACAAAGCTTAAGGCTTTGTATCTGAATGCACATAGCATTCATAACAAAGTTGATGATTTGATAGCGCACATTGAAATAAATAAATATAATCTGATAGCCATTACAGAGACATGGCTGCAGGACAACAAGGATTGGGTTCTGAATATTGAGGTGTATATGACATTCAAGAAGAATATGAAGCTAGGTAAAGGTGGAGGGGTAGCACTGTTAATCCAGGATGGCATTGGTGCAATAGTTAGAGATGACCTTGGTTCAGGAGATCAGGATGTAGAACGGGTTTGGGTGGAGATGAGGAATAGTAGGGGAAAGAAGTCACTAGTGGGAGCGGTCTACAGCCCTCCTAACAGTAACCACTGTAGAGCAAAGTATACAAAAAGAAATATTGGGAACTTGTGATAAAGTGATGGCATTAATCATGGGTGATTTTAATCTACATATAAACTGGAAAAATCAGATTGGCAATAGTAGCCTGGATGAAGAGTTCATAGAATGCTTTTGAGATAGTTTCTTAGAGAAGCACGTTCTGGAATCAACCAGAGAGCAGGTTATATTAGACTTGGTATAGTGTAATGTGACAGGATTAATTAATGACCTCAGAGGGCACCTCTAGGTAGCAGCAACCACAATATGATTAAATTTTACATCCAGTTTGAAAGAGAGAGGCGTGGGGCTAAAACTAGTATTTTAAACTTAAATAAGGGCAACTATGTGGGCATGAAAACTGAGCTAGCCTAAATGAACTGGGTTACTAGGCTAGGAGATAGTGGTTAACAAAAGACACTAAGAAAAGTATCAAACTTAAGGAAAAAGCATATAATTGCACAAAGACGAGTGGCAGGTCAGCTGATTGGTCAGAATATAAAGAATGGCAGAGAATGTCTGAAAGGTGAATCAGGATAAAGAAATTAGAGTATGAGAGGAAGCTAGCTAGAAATGTAAAAATGGATAGCAAGAGTTTCTACAGGTATTTAAAAAGGAAAAGAGTAAGTAAAGTGAGTGTTGGTCCTCTGGAGAGTGAGAATGGGGAGTTAATAGTCGATAATAAAGAAATGGCAGATGAAATGTACAAATATTTTGCTTCTGTCTTCACTTTAGAGGATACAAAAAACTTTCCAGTAATAGCTGTAAATCAGGAGGTGGAAGGAAGAGAGGAACTTGGTGAAATTACAATCACCAGAGAAACGGTACTGAGCAAATTGCTGGAACTGCGGACTGACAAGTTCCCGGGTCCTGATGGACTTCATCCTAGGGTCTTAAAAGAGGTGGCTAATGTGGTAGTAGATGCAGTGAATTTTTCAAAATTCGCTAGATTCTGGAAAGGTTCCATCAGACTGGAAAGTAGCAAATATAACCCCTCTATTCAAGTGGGGGGAGGGAGGCAGAAAACAAGTATCTATAGACCAGCTAGCTTGACATCTGTCATGGGGAGGGTGTCAGAATCAATCATTATGGAGGCTATAGCTGGGCACTTAGAAAAACTCAAGGTAATCGGGAATAGTCATCATGGCTTTGTGAAAGGGAAATCATGTTTAACCAATTTATTGGAGTTTTTGAAGGAGTAACATGTGCTGTGGATAAAGGGGAGCCCGTTGACATACAGTACTTGGATTTCCAGTAGGCATTTGACAAGGTGCCACATAAAAGGTTATTGCGCAAAATAGGAGCTCATGGTGTAGGGGGTAACTTATTAGCATGGATAGAAGATTGGCTGACTGGCAGAAAGCAGAGAGTATGCATAAATGGGTCCTTTTCTGATTGGCAGGATCTGACAAGTGGAGTCCCGCAGGGTCTGTGCTGGGGCCTCAACTTTTTACAATTTATATCAATGTCTTAGATGAGGGGAGCGATGATGTGATAGCTAGATTTGCAGATGACACAAAGATAGGTAGAAAGTATTTTGTAAAGAGGACAGAAGGAGTTTGTAGACTGATATCGATAGGTTGAGTGAGTGGACAAAAATCTGGCAATAGAGTATGATATGGGAAAATGTGAAGTTGTTCACTTTGGCAGGAAGAATAAAAAAGCAGAGTATTACTTAAATGGAGAACGACTGTAGAATTCCAAGGTGCAGAGGCATCTAGGTGTTCTAGTGCATGAGTCACAAAAAGTTAGTATGCAGGTACAGCAATTAATAAAGAAGATGGAATGCATTCCTTTATTATGAGAGGAATTGAAAATAAAAGTAAGGATGTTATGCTTCCATTATACAGGACATCGGTGAGACCACATCTCGAATACTGTGTGCAGTTTGGGTCTCCTTAATAAAGGAAGGATGTAAATGCGTTGGAGGTGGTTCAGAGGAGAGTTACTAGATTGATACCTGGAATGAGCTGGTTGTGTTATGAGGAAAGTTTGGACAGACTAGGCTTGTTATCACTGGAATTTAGAAGAGAGAAGGGAGACTTGATTGAAGTTTATAAGATTCTGAACGGTCTTGACAAGGTGGATGTGGAAAGGATGTTTCCTCTTCTGGGTGAGTCCAGAACTAGGGGCCACTGATTTAAAATTAGGGGTTGCCCTTTTAGGACATAGATGAGGAAATTTTTTTTCTCTCAGGGGGTTGTGTGACTTTGGAACTCTCTGCCTCAGAAGGTGGAGGAGGTGGGGTTGTTGAATATTTTTAAGGCGGAGGTGGATAGGTTCTTGTTAGGCAAGGGAATCAAAGGTTATCGGGGCTAGATGGGAGCGTGGAATTTGAAACACAAACAGATCAACCAGGATCTTATTAAATGGCAGAGCATGCTCGACAGGCCGAATAGCCTACTTCTGCTCCTAATTCATATGTTCACATGTATGTTTATAAAAGGATTGTGTAGGGGAAGTGTCAAAGACAGAATCTATTTGATTAGAATTAAGGAAAAATAGGGGAACTATTAAGCTGCTGGTGTGTACTATAGGCCACCAAATAGTGGGAAGGAGATAGAGGGGTAAATTTGCAGGCAAATTGCAGAAAGATGCAAGAATGACAGTGCAGTAATAATTCAATTATCCTAATATAGTCCGAGAAATAACAGTGTAAAAGCAAACAGGGGGAAGAATTACTGAAAAGTGTACAAGAGATTTTTCTTCATCAGTCTGTTTCCAGTCCTATGAGGAAGGATTTTTTTTTAGATTTTTTATATTTAGAGATACAGCACAGAAACAGGCCCTTCGAGTCTGTGCCGACCATTAACCACCCTGTTATACTAATCCTACATTCCTACCACATCCTCACCTGTTCCTATATTCACCTACCTATACTAGGGGCAATTCATAATGGCCAATTTACCTATCAACCTGCAAGTCTTTTGGCTGTGGGAGGAAACCGGAGCACCCGGAGGAAACCCTTGCAGACACAGGGAGAACTTGCAAACTCCACACAGGCAGTACCCAGAATTGAACCCAGGTCACTGGAGCTGTGAGGCTACTGCGCCACTGTGCCGCCCCTGTGCTGTGTTGGATCAAGCCCTAGGAAATGAAGTGGGGCAAGAGGAATATGTTTCAGTGGGAAGGCAGTGCTCATAATATCATTAGGTTTAGCATAGCATTGAAAACAGGACAAGGAAAAATTGAATGTGAAAATATTCAACTGGAGGAGGGCTAATTTCGCTGTGTTAAAAGGGGATCTGGCTCAGATAGATTGGAATCAAAGATTGGCAGGTAAAACTGTAAATGAGTAAAGGGAGGCCTTCAAAGAGTACATACATGATTTGGGTACAGATTAGACACATTCCCATAAGTAGGAAAGGAAGGGTATCCAAAGCTACAGCTCCCTGGATGACTAAAAGTATAATTAAAATTAAACAGAAAGAGGAAGCTTATGATAAATGCTGTGTTCATAATTCAGTAGAGAACTAGACTGAATACAAAAAATACAGGGAAGGACTAAAGAAGGAAAACTGAGGGGTAAAGAGGGGATATGAAAATAGATTAATGGGTAACATACAATGGAATCCAAATGGACAGTTTTGTGGAGGCAGAGGCATGATTGAGGTACTGAATGAGTACTTTGCATTTTTTTTCACTAAAGAAGAGGATGCTGCCAATGTCATAGTAAAGTAGGAGTTAGTAGACAAATCGAATAGGATAAAAATAGATAAAGAGGTGTCACCTGTCTAGATGAACTGCATGCTAGATTGCTAATGGAATTAAGTATGCAAATTGCAGCAGCTACGGCTACAATCTTCTAATTCTTCTTAGGTTTGGGAGTGGTTCCAGAGCACTGGAGGTTTGAAAATGTTGCATCCTTGTTCAAAACAAGGGGAGAAGGATAAACCTGGCAAGTACATTGTTAATGGCAAATTGTGTTTGACTAACATGATTGAAGTATTGAATTAAAGTTGATAAGGGTAGTGCAGTTGACGTTGTGTATATATGGCAGAATTTTAAGCGGACCATGGGGTTGCGAACAGAGCTGGGGGTTTGGGCGAATGCATCGGACACAAAGGTCAATGTCGTGATCTCCCATCCTGTTTTTATCGATGCTGGCAAAGATGCAGGGCGGAGTTCAGGCAGCAACACGGCGGTAGGTAATTAAAATCGTTAAGAAGCCATTGAAAATGATTTTATTGTCAGGTTTGGATTTTGTAAATGGTGCAAGGATTTCACAGGGCTTCGGAGGCTCTCTTCATTCAAGGAGGTGACATGGAAGCAGGACATCATAGCTGGATAAAAGAGAAGGCTATCAGAAGAGGAACCATCAACTGCCTGGCAGGGTGTCGAAGAGAGGGTATTGGGTATCGGGTGATGAGTGAGGGCAAGGGTCTCAGAACTGCGGGGAGGGGGCCATTGACAGGAGGGCAATGGGCAAGTATCACCTCATCAAAGCTCAGAATTGGGGGAAGGATGGTAGCCGCTGGCAGGGAAGGACTTATATTTAGGGAGAGGCCACCTATCATGGGCCTCATTAATCCAGGTTTCAGGGAACCTGGTGAAGAGAAGGTGCAGCAGAGCAGGAGGGAGGACCAGGCTCCTACAGCAGCACCACAATGACTAGTGAGGCCACAGGAGGTTCAGCAGCTGCCTCCAGTTAATGGAGAAGGGCACAGAGGAGAAAGAGAGGTAGCTCCCCCATGCAGAAGAAGGGTCTATAGGTTGAGTCCTGTGGATGTCCAAGAGGCAGTGCCAATAAAGACTCTACCTCTCCAGGGAGGCCCTCACTGACCTATGGGCTATGATGCAGGACGAACTGAGCCACAAGGGACTGGTGGAAATCCAATGCCAGTGGCACTGAAGGTAACCGTGGTACTGAACTTCTACACCACTGGATCATTCCAACAATTCATCGCAGACACGTGTGGCCTCTCACTGTCAGCAATGCATTGGTGCATCAAGGGTCTCACCAATGCCCTTGTTAAAAGGATCGGCAACAATGTGCTTTCACATGGATCCCAACGCTCAGGCTGAGAGGTCCATTGGGTTTGGGACCATTGCTGGATTCCCTGAGGTGCAGGGGGTCATCGAGTGCCCCCATGTGTCCATCAAGGCTCTGAGACACCAGCCAGCAGCCTTCATTAACAGGAAGGGCTTCCGCTCCCTCAATTTACAACTGGTCTGCGACCACCATAAACGGATCCTGCACGCTTCCAGAGAAGTTGTCGCAATGCCTACATTTTGAGACAGTTCCAGGTGGCAGAACTTTTTTGCAGAGGCTGCGTTGCAACAAAGGGCCAAAGGCCTAATGGAAGAGGAGGGAGGTCGTCTATGCTTTAGAAAAATGCTTGATTCAACTTTGCAGCAGATGCTACCCTTTGTGCCTGCAGTACTCAATCGGCCATGATAACCTCATGAATCTATGTGCTCTTCCTTATTCTTTTGCATGAATGCCTACGAGGTGGTTTCCTGGGCTGTCATTGAAGTAGGGGTAGGCTGCTGACCTTGCTGCCTCTTGTCTGGGGATGACATCATCCTCTAGATTCCTTAGTCATGGAGAGCCCCCGTATACTAAGGGCCTCCTGCACAGAAGCAATACCACTCTCTGTCAGCAAGAATGAACGTGGATCTGGCAACACTGGCAGAGGGATAAAGGAGCAGCTGTCCAAACCAGGAGCGCCCTGAGAGGAGCCCCCAGCTGTGGGAGGCAGCTGCTCCTGCTCCCTTGCAAGGCTGACTCCTGCCTCCCTGCTGACCTGAGAGGGTAACGGACCCATCGGTGACTGCAGGTCCCCCATCACCCTCTTGCCTTGCCATTGCTGACTTGCACCCATGGTCAAGACATGGGTATGGAGGTCTGCACAAATGTCCCGCAGACACTGAGTGTACAGCTAGGTGTGGCTCTCCATCAGACCCGCCAATCTCTCAATGAAGAATGCCACTTGTGCATCAGTCAGAGACAATGCCAAGTACAAGGCCTGGATGGACTCCTGCATTGCCTCTGGCACCTCTGCCAGCTGTTGCCGGACCTTTCACTGCAGCTGCAGCATTTCTTGTGATGCTGGTGACACCAGAGTCATGTCAGGAACCAGGGCTCAACATGGGCCTGGTCCTCCCACAGTCCTCTGACTGTCAGAGGCTTGGGCTGTCACAGCCTCCATCAGCTGCTCAGGTGCGTCAATGCTGTGATCACCAGGTTGTGTGCCCAAATCTAACCACAAGTGCAAACCCACCAATGTGCCAGTATCTGCGCTGGTGGAGGGGGCAGGGGTATGAAGTGATGCTGAACCCTGTGAGGTGCCATCTTCCTCCTCAGAGGTGGCAGCCTTTCCTGCAGTCTCAGAGGCTCCTTGAGTAGGCACCACATGACCTGCATGAGAGAACAGTGACATGTAAGGTTCAAGGGCCTCGCCTCCTGACATAGCACACACCCCTATGTTGGAGATCTCTGCAGGCATCGGATGCTTGATAAGCAGCATAGCTCCATCGCTACAGATGTACCCTTGTGACTCATGATGACCTTACTCACTGTCTTAGGAAGGTCTCCTGTTCTGTCCACGACACTCTGTCTGTCCTGTTGTCCTCGCCAGCTCCATGGCCTCCTCCTCCATTGGGATCAAGACATGGAGAATTGGCAGTCCACCACCAGTCTTGACCCACTCTCTGTGATTGTGAGCAATCTTCTTCTGCAAACAGAGGGATAGAAGCTGTTGGTCCCCCAGCGAGAACAATCCCAACACATAGGCTGGTGGTGGCCCAGCTGCCAGTAATGGGGGGACACAGATGCCTCCCGAATGCGGCCCCTTTCCAGGGACCTCGTGAGGGTGTGCCCTGCAAGCAGCCTCCTTTATGGGCCATTTCACTATGGTGCAGTCAGTTTGCATGCTCCCCCTGACCCTTTGCCCATGTCTGCCTGGGTACTCCCTCTCTAACCAATGTACCCTCCTGCTTTGCCAGATACAAGGCGCAAGAGGTGAAGTCATTCAGAGGTACTCACTTTTGCTGCCTGGATGAGGTCATTGAGCCACCTGTGGCACAATATCCAGGTGCTTGGGGTAACCCCGTGGCTGCTGACTTCCTCTACTATCTGAAGCCAGGCCTGTTTGGTGAGAATGAACAGTTGTTTTTCAGACTGGAGGGAAGCGTGCAGTGCTGTATCCCCGGGACTGGTGTTGGGACCACTGCTGTTTTTGATGTATATTAATGACCTGGATTTTGGTATTCAAGGCATATTTTCAAAGTCTGCAGATGGCATGAAACTCAGAAATGTACGAAGAATAGTAACAGACCTCAGGAGGACATAGACTGGTGAAATGGGTAGACACATTTAACATAAATAAAAACAAGAAATGCTGGAAATACTCAGCAGGTTTGGCAGCATCTGTGGAGAGAGAGGCAGAGTTAACGTTTTAGGTCTTCATCAGAACTCAGTTAACACATTTAACACTTAGATGCATAAAATGATTTATTTTGGTAGGAAGAATAAAGACAGCCAATACAAACAAAATGGTAAAATTTTAAAGGGGATGCAGAAAGAGACCTAGGGAGGCACATACACAAGCCTTTCAAGGCAGCCGCCGCGTCCCCGGCAATGGCGTCCGGCGCCACCGCACAGGTGCCGGTGCCATTTTTAAAGGGCTTCAATTCCTTCGGTGACATTTAAATTTTGAAAGGTCTCGGTCTCTGGGAAATAAAAATAAAATTTTAATACAACTTTAAATCCTGTCTCCCTCCCCGTAATGGGTAATTTATATTTAAATTGCCCTCTCCTCCCAGAAAAAAACTTTTATTTATATCCCGAACTTTCCCCCCTAAAATTTATTCCCTTTGATCCTCAATCCCTTCCCACCATCCCTGCAACCAATAGGGATAGTTTTTCCCGCTACCCACCCCCCTCCAACCCTGATAGTTTTATTCCACCCCACTCCCCACCAGTGTCTATCCAACGGAGTTCCGAAGGCATGCGAGTTGCGCCCGGTTGGCCGTAAAATTGTCATAGGACAGCCACTGGCATCAGGTAAGTTCATTAGCATCTTAATGTGGCTAATGAAGGCCCTGCTACCAGGCAGCAGGGTGGTCACACCAAGGCCTCGCTGCCGCCGGAAAAATGCAGTGGGGCCTTCACGACGTTGGGGGTCGTGGCGGGCCTCTCCCAGCAGAACTTTACGGGCCCCCCCCGCCCCCGCCACAACCCCCAGCGTTGAGGGGCTGGTAAAGTTCAGCCCGTTATGTTACTGGACTAATAATCCAGAGGCCCTGACTAATGATGCGGCAACATGAGTTCAAATCCCACCATAGCAGGAGTGGAATTTAAATTCAGCCAATAAAATGCTAGTCCCTGTAATGGTGACCATGTCACTATGGGAATGTTGTAAAAACCCATTTACTTTCCAAATGTCCTTTAGAGAAGGAAATCTGTTGTCCTTACCCAGTCTGGACTACATGTGCCAGCAGACCCTCAGCAATGTGGTTGACTCTCAACTGCCCTCTGAAATGGCCGAGCAAGCCATTCCGTTAAGGGTAATTAGCAATGGGAAATAAATGCTGGCCTTGCCAGTGATGCCTGCATCCTGTGAATAAATAAAAAACAATTACTAGAACAGTATCAAGGATGAAAAGTTTCAGCTACATGGAAAGAATAGAGAAACTGAGGCTGTTCCCCTTCGAGCAGTGAAGCTTAAGGGGGAAAAAAAATGACAAAACTGTGCAAAATTTTGAAGGGTTTTGTCAGAGTAAATAAGGAGAAAATATTTCCAGGGGTAGAATGGTCGGTGAACAGAGCAAAAAAACTAGAGGTGACATGAGGAATCTTTCTATGCAACGAGTTGTTGTGATCTGGAATGCAATGCCTACATGGTTGTTGGAAGTAGATTCAATAATAATTTTCAAAAGGGAATTGGATAAATAGTACCTGGGTAAAAATTTTGCAGGGCAATCAGGAAACAGCAGGGGAGTAACATTAATTGGAAAGCTCTTTCAAAGATCCGCCAGAGGCACGATGGACTGAATGGCTTCCTTCTATGCTGTAACATTCTCTAATTCTATGATAATGGGATTAGATTCCTCAAATTGGACTAATCATCAGTGTAGGTAAGAATTTCTTCAGTTCTCAAGCCATTTATCCTTTTATTATGTTGCTTGCATGTTCTGTTCTGCATTAAGATTTAATTCTTTATCCTAGCTTCCCTCCACATGGGTATGGCATGAAAATTCTGCCTTGTTTCTAATTGATAAATGATTACAATCAGAACAATGTTAGCACAGTGCTAAATAGCATTATCCCCATAGATCATGACAGTAGCATTCATTAATAATGGCAGCGTTAATAAAAATGCACCCAGAGAATTAAACAAGTCTCTTTGGTGAGGTCAACCCGATAAAATATTATATCCTGTTTATTAAAGTACAAATCCATTCGGAATTTCTTTAGAAATGTAATCTAACATTCACTGCAGAAAGAAATATGTGTGGATAAGTCAATGGTTCAAACTGGCTGTTAATTAACAATGAATGGATAAAAATTTGCGTCTGCATGAATGTACGTGCGGGTGAACAGTCTCAAGATTGTGGCAGCGTGTCTACCTGAACAGCATCTTATTTGGAACTGAGAGACTGGGCAGGTGGCTAGCCTTGAGTAAATAGTGGCTAGACAGCAATATCAAATCATATAAATATTGAAGACGATGATTGGAAAGATTGAAAAATAAATATAAATTCTGTCAACTGACTCTGTTTAATGCAGTGCACATAAGATAATATTTCACGGCCAGAATTTTATTTACATGATGACTATGTTATTAAATCAAGTACCATAACTACATAATGTTAGACATTATTTGTTACAGAATTATGACAAGTTATTTGACTGACACTGAAGGCTCATGTGGTGCATTTGTTCTTCATCCACAATCATGATTAATGGCAGGAATTATCCACTTCTAGATACTTGATTACATACTTTGTTTTTTAAATTGTACTTTTTTATTTGCAATAATAATAAGTCAAAAGTTACACTGTTTATATAGGGTTTGTAAATTATTTTACTTGTGACCCATTCTGTTTAATGCAAGTACAGATTATAAAGCCTATACCTTACACTCTCAAGGACCTGTACATTCCACCTGATAACAACAGTCGGAACAACCACCAAGGGAGGAAAAATATGTTAAAGGAGAAATAACCTATTCATTTAATACCATTTATATAACATGTGTGCTCAGTAAATTTATGGAATACATGCATTTTTTCTTCATATACAAAATATGGAAATTCTTTTATATGTCTTTTATATACATCTGACACTTTGGCTTAGAAATTCAGGCGCACCTATTTTTGGATGTGCTACCTCACACAGTGTTAACATCCTATGCTCAAATGATGATGTTCGAAGAGCCCCAGATTTTGTGCTTCGGATCTCATCATAATGTAAATAGCACTGTGGTAGAAGCCTGTACAGGTTAGTGCTCCAATTTCCAGGTAAGTGATTTGGTTTGATTGCGGGGCCTGGAGGAGGATCGGGTGGGTTTTGGAGTCCATGATCAGGTTTCAGTGGGGGAATCGAGTAGGAAGATCACAGGCCTTGGGAGTACTGTTAGGGAGTTGGGAGTGCTGTCGGGGATTGAATGAGAAGATCACCGACCTTGGGAGTACCGTTGGGCGGGTCAAGTAGAAAGATCACAGACTTTGGCAGTAGTGTTGGGCAGGCAGATAGGGAGATCAGATCTTTCGACACATCTCTATTTCCACTGAAACCAATTTACTATCATACATTTTACATTTATCCCACAAAGTTAAAATCTATTCCAGTGCAAGCTACTTGTCATGAAAGGACAATGAAAGATTTTAAAACATACTTGATTTTTTGCATAGTGTAGCCATGACTTTATTTATTTCACCAATTATTTTCCCCATTGTGTTAGATCTCTGCAGGCCATGCAATTATTATTGACAACAATAACGGGCAGGCAACCTTCTCCAAGAGCTCTGAACATATTGCTTTGAATGATAAGAGATATGAAAGTGAGACTTGGGGGTGACTGACTTCGTGACTTGCCTTCCCTGATTCTGAAGACCATTTTTATCCTACACTTGTTTAAATCACATTCTGTCAAACTGTTGTGCATGAGACAGCTCTAGGTATTTAAATTACTAAATTTTGCTCTCTAATCAGACTCAAGGACTGGTGAAAAATTGGGTCTATGTATTTGCTGCTAGAATAATCGAGCCAGATTTAGTAGTGTAAACAGTAAGGGCTGGCTCATGGACACCAGTGTCCTTAAACAAATGTCAATACAAAAGCAACTTGAGAGAATACATCTCTCCATTACATTCCCCTTCACTTTCCCTCCTTTTCCACAGATCCTGGATAAAATTCACAAGGTGGGAACTTCAATACATAATTAACTGTCATATTTCACTAAAAGAAACCTCCATGAATTCAAATCTGAACGACAAAATATTCAAGATATGAGAATCTTTTGTTCTTTGTCAATTCTGAATATTAGATTGAAGGTGCTACATTAAAATAACTCATTAAAAGCAATGAAATTAATATAATTCTATAATACTGTGAAGAAATTTTACCTTTATTACAATATTACACATTGAAAAGATACGAAGATATGTTATCATTGGCAGATTTTATATATATACACGAGTTTCAATAGAATGCATCAAATCTTTAGCTCGTGGTAGGTAGAGCAAGATGCAGTTCTTGAGCAAGATGCAGTTCTTGACCCCGAGGTCAAAGAAGTTGCACATGCCTGCTCTGTGAACTTAATTCATTAGCTGTGCAGCATTGCTCAGCAACAGTGAGAGAGACTCAAGAGAATATCTTATCAAAGCTGAGGTAATTACCTCCAGCTGTCCTTATAAAACTATAATAAATTGAATTACTCGCTGAATATTTAAATTTTAGAGTATTACAGCTGCACTGCAGAAGGTAATGGCTTGTTTTCAACATTAGGATGAAGCACACAATCTGCATTGTTGCACGAGACTTGATGAATGCCACTAATTTTATATGTAATCAAAGACATTAAAAATAGGCTGCTACATAAAGTCTTTCAAAATGTTTCAATTGATTTTAATAATTACACCTGAGTTTTCATTATAGATACTTTGTCAGGAACTCTGACATACTGCAGTACCCCATAGATAAATTTTACCACAGATACATTGGAACCAAAGAAGATAACTTGTGGAAACATTCCTCACACTATACACATTTAAACTTGAACCTTTTTGCATTACTGGGCCATTATTTGTTTGTACATCTTCTGTTAGGAGCTAAACACTGTCAGGTAAAATCACTGATCCTGTGTTCCCAGCAAGGCGCCCCGCTGGAAGGAAATGCATTTTTGGAAACCAAGTGATCCCAGTCTTCAAGTGTGGCTCTGTGTCTGGAATATGGAATCAGAGAATTAACCCGTTTGCTCCTGAGCAGGTCGTGTACGGCTGAAGATCGGTACTCTCAGAAGGAAATGGGCTCATCTGCGAAAAGACCATATGGAAGTCCAAAGCTCAGATGGTGTGAATGAGTATGGGTAAACCCAATGGAAAAGTGACATGTGGCGAACAGCTGAGGGAGCTGGCAGAAGAGAGCACAATGGAAATCTTTTGTAATACCTACAATACTCTGCTTATGATGATGACAATTGACTTTGCCCCAATTTTCTGGCTCCATGATTGGCAGAAACAGCATGTTATTAATAATCAATGCCCATAACAAAACAGTATTTTATAAAATAATGGTGGCTTTTCACTGTAATCTCAGATTGATCCATAGAAAAGTATAATTATAGTTTCATGGTAGGTAGCACAATATTTGTCTGTAAACTGATTTATTGAATTTCGAGATTCCACATAGAACTATTCTTTAAAACTGGAATGAAGAGGGTTAGAATCTGAATCATGCATCACAAAAATCTGCTGTAAATAAAGCAAAGTGGAATAGATAACGGTACTAACCTTAAATAAAACTGTTATACTTAATAGCTAGCTTCTGAAACATTTTAATTTGCGATTTTAATTCAATATTCCAAGAGCAGAAAATGACAGATGGAAATTCATTCAATTTAGTGATTGGTATATTATATTTTAAAATATTAAAACAAGTCTTTTAGTAAACTAATATGCATTCTTAATATTATTTGAAAATTAAAACATGAGAACTCTTGTGGATAGTTTGTAAATTATTTGTTTACAGAATGTGGAAGACATTTCTTAGAAATGTCACGGCATCGTTGCCTCATAAAAATTTCAGTTGTACGATTATATGCCCATTGTGCCCTGTTAAATCTAATTCACATATTATAGATAAAAATCTTGAACCTGTCTACCTGACAGAAACCAGGGAAACAGGCAGTTAAAACCACTGGGACACCCGCCCATCGATTTCCTGCTCTCCTCCTGCCGTTTTTAATTTTAATTTACTCTGCTGAGTAGGCGAGAAGGACAGTGGTCTATATAACTACAATAAATAAAGTTATAATTAATGTATTCCTAACATGCAGTTTTAGTTTTTATATACATGCATGTTTAAACAAGTCCAATGAAGATGTCAAAATGCAAAAGAATAATGCTTTGGATGCTGAAATCTGAGATAAAAACAGAAAAGGCTGGTAACATTTAACGACGACAGTTTCTATTAGTGCAATTAACAGAGTAAAAACATCCCAAGACCATTATCTGTCAAAATCTGACAACGGGCTACTTAAAGAGATAGAAATAAAAACAGAAAGTGCTGGAAATACTCAGCAGTTCTGGCAGCAGCTGTGGAGAGAGCAGTGTTGATGTTTCAGCTCTGTCATGGAGGAATTTGAACATAAGGATGAGGATTTTAAAATTGAGGCATTGCCAGACTGAGGGCCAATGTGGGTCAGTGAGTAAAGGGGTGTTGGGTGAATGGGACTTGATGTGATTTAAGATATGGGCAGCAGGTCAGGCAGTCATTGTGAAGAAAGAGTTGATGTTTTTGGATAATAACCTTTCATCAGAACTGGAAGATTTTTATAGAAGAACAGTTTTAAAGCAAGTAAGAGCCAGGAGAAAGGTGGGGCAGAGAAAGAACAAAAGGGAGACGTCTGTGATACGGTGGACAGCCGGAGTGATTAAATGATTCCTGCCCTCTACCCATCACTGACCTTTCCCTTCCCCCACTCCCCTGATCCTAATTCTGCAATTGTTTAAAAGCTGTTGCTCTCTAACATAGAATCATGCAGCACAGATGAGGCTATTTGGTCCATCGTGCTGGTGCCATCTCTCTGAAAGAGATATCTGATTAGTCCCACTCCCCTATTCTTTCCCCATAGTCCAGCTTTTTTTTTTCCTTTTTAAGCATATGCCCAATTCCTGTTTGAAAGATGCTATTGAATATGCTTCCACCACCCTTTCATGCAATGCATTCCAGATCATAACAAGTCACTGAGCAAAAAAAAATCTAATCTTCGCCTGGCTTTTTTGCCAATTTTCTTAAATCTGTGATCTCTGGTTATCAGCCAGGGGAAACAGTTTCTCCCTATCTACTCTATCCAAACCCTGCAACATCTTCCAGTTCTGAATCAAGGTCATTGACCTGAAATGTTAAGATGGGGAAGGTGTAACAAAGATCAATGAATTGATGGAACGTTAGAACGGAATCATCCACAGCTGTTGAAATAGTTCAAGCCATGTTGACCAAAGATGAAGCAAGTCCATCTTGTGTACTGCAAAGAGGGGGT
Source organism: Heterodontus francisci (assembly GCF_036365525.1). NCBI lineage: Eukaryota > Metazoa > Chordata > Chondrichthyes > Heterodontiformes > Heterodontidae > Heterodontus > Heterodontus francisci. Next base: position 142,100,746 of record NC_090375.1, read on the forward strand.
GTGGCGTGGTGTGAGTGCTTTGCAGCAGCACGCGCAACTCATTTGTAAACAAAGTGAAATATCTCCTTTCATTATATTTCATAAATTAGTTTTTTTTTTGCATAGCATCCAAAATTAGTAAGACAGGGCTAAAAGTGTTGCCCTTTATGTCTGTTTTTCCTGAATGGAAAAGTCAACATAATTAAAATTAATATATTGTCCAAGTCGTTCTGTTCACCCACCACCATCCCACCATACTTGCTGACCTACATTGGCCCTCAATCTGGCAATGTCTCAATTTTAAAGTTCTCATTCTTATGTTCAAATCCCTCCATGACTTCATACCTCAATCTTTGTAACCTTCTTCCAGCCCTAAAATTCTCCAAGATTTCTGCACTTCTCCAATTCAGGTCTTTTGCGCACCTCCAATTTTCATCGATCTTGCCAAAACATTTCTGGCAACACATACATAGTTTCATTTTGAATCAATAAATAACTGTTAGCCACTGTAGACTCAAGCTCAAGATATTGCTCCTAAAAATGTCCAAAGATCAATTGGAGCTGCCAGTTTCATAAAATCCAATTTTATCATTCACCGTCAGCATGATAGTTTATTGGTACTGCACGTTAGAAGCAGCTTGCTGCTCATTTGTCTCCTAGTGCAGCTTCATTATATTACATCTGAAAGCATTTCCAGAATTTGTCTTATCTAATACTTCAAAACAGACATAGATGTGCTTTAAGTTACTTAATTGCCTGTATTTGGCAAAATCCTCTAGTCTATGTAAGGAAATGATTTAAATAGTTCAACTTCTGTGTAAGTTCTTTGATTGCTTCAATCCTTTAATCATATGGAATGTCAAATTGCTTCCAGTAATTCTGAGAAGAATCTGATCTGAATCTAAAATCATTTCATAAGTATTTATAATTAAGATGAAGATATGCACAATTAAAACAGTGTGAAATTTAGACAGCTACTATGCTCTTCCTTCCTTTCTTCTAAAGAACAAATCACTAGGCTTGCCAGGTTCCCTTTGTTTTCTGATTCAACATCACTTACACTTTATGCATAGCCAGGGTACTTTTCCCATTCCAGCCTTTTACCTCTGGAGTTCCTCAAGGATCTATCTTTGGCCGCATACTATTTCTCATTTACATGCTGTTGCTCAGCAACATCATCCAACAACACGTTAAATTCTACATGTATAGTGACGACACCCACTTTCACTTCACTACCACCTCTCTCAGAGTCTCCACTGTCTCTGATTTATAATATTGCCTATCCAACATCCAGTATTGGATGAGCAAAAAATTTCTCTCACTAAATATTAGGAAGGTCAAAGCCTTCACAGGCCATTGGAGGCAGGTCTGGGGACAAGCAGGGTGGGAATGTCTTGGAAATTGACGTTGGGTCAGGATCCCAACATGATTCTGACCTATTCTGGCTTTTCCCAGGACAGCATTGAAGGGGAGCAGGGAACCCCCTTGGATCTGTGGGTAAGCAAATAAGTAGTTGTTGAATCCTGGATTTCCCAGCTAGGGGATCGGTTCATGACCGGTCAGCAACTTGCCAGGGTCATCACGGCGAGTGGACAACAGGAAGTGCTTCTTCAGTGAAACTGACAAGCTGGGAACTGAAAAGTTCCAGCCATGGCCATTGAGACACTGCTGTTCAAAGCACTTCTTCTCTGAGAGAGTGTCTTCACTATTTGACAGATGATTTCCAACTTCTTGGCAGGAATATCACCTATCTATCACTTCAGTCACCTTCAGATGCATTTCCTTGCTGCCAGCCTTCACCACAGCATGGCTTACGCAGCTCCAAAGTCCAGTTCTGCAGAGGTTCAAGTGCGGAGGTCAAATCACCACTGCCAGTTGCTCCAGCAGTACCAGGAGCAACACCAAAAGCTGCAGCAGCAGCTGCTTTCCTCAGTCATATGCCCCTATGCAGGACAGATGGGATGGACATCAAGGTCTAGCTGGAAGGAGGCAAGCCCCCCAACGCATGGTCTATAAGTAGAGGATTAGCTCAGGCTCCCACAGCAGGTCGCTGCTGACATCTCCAGCCTCCTGGAATGACCTCCTTCCCAGTGGAGCAGGTAGGCATGCATTGCCAAGGGCTGACAAGGTGCCTGCCACTGGAGGGCAACCTATCGGCTCCCAACCCAGGTCTCTGCCTCTCGCCAAGTTGTGTGCTCTCTTCTGCATGGAGAGAAAGCAGAGAGGTGTGAATGATCATAATAGCTTGTGTGGAGAAGAGAGAAGGACAACCATTTGTGGAGGGTGACTGTGAGGCATGGGTGTGAGAGGGCAATAGGATGTGAGCGTGAGTGTGAGTGTTGGCTGCTCAGATGGTAATATGAGGTGCCTTGAAAGAGAAATGAGTGGAGCTGCAAGGTGTGTTGTTCTGAGAAGTACTGTGCAGGAGAATGCTGGGAAAGTCAGAGTGTGGGGATTGGCACCTAAAGTGTAATTCCTGCCTTCCTGAGATCCTAAATCCTCTTGGTGCACTGTCTTTAGGTTTGAGGGACCATACTTTTGCTGACTTTATTGGCTAATTCCATCCAAGCCTGCTTGGTTGGAGAGGTTGTCCTCTTCCTCCCATCCTTGTTAGAGCTTTATTCACTACAGTCCCTGAGGTGAGAGTTTCTGCCCTTAACACCAAGGCAGCATTTGATAAATGTGGCATCAAGGAGCCCTAGCAAAACTAGAGTCAGTGGGAATCCGCTGGTTGGAGTCATACCTAGAACAAAGGAAAATGGTTGTGGTTGTTGGAGCTCATTCATCTCAGTCCCAGGACATCACTGCAGGAGTTCCTCAGGGTAGTGACCTAGGCCCAACCATCTTCAGCTGCTTCATCAATGACCTTCCCTCCATCATAAGGTCAGAAGTGTGGATATTCGCTGATGATTACATAATGTTCAGCACCATTTGCGACTCCTCAGATAATGATGCAGTCCGTGTCCAGATGCAGCAAGAACTGGAAAACATCCAGAGCTGATCAGTGGCAAGTAACATTTGTGCCACACAAGTGCCAGGCAATGACCATCTCAAAGAAGAGAGAATCTAACCATCTCCCCTTGACATTCAATGGCATTACCATTGCTGAATCCCCCACTATCAACATCCTGGAGGTCACCATTGACCAGAAACTGAACTGGACCAGCCACATGAATACTTTGGCTATAAGAGCAGGTCAGAGGCTAGGAATTCTGTGGCAAGTAACTCACCTCCTGACTCCCCACTGCCTCTCCACCATATGCAAGGCACAAGTGTGATGGAATACTTTCCACTTGCCTGGATGAGTGCAGCTCCAACAACACTCAAAAAGCTCAATGCCATCCAGGAAAAAGCAGCCCGCTTGATAGGCACCCAATCCATCACCTTCAACATTCATTCCCTTCACCACCAATGGACAGTGGCAGTAGAGTTTACCATCTACAAGATGCACTGCAGCAATTCCATAAGGCTCCTTCGACAGCACCTTCCAAACCCACAACGTCTACCACCTAGAAGGACAAGGGCAGCAGATGCATGGGAACACAGCCACCTGCAAGTTCCCCTCCAAGTCAGACACCATCCTGACTTGGAACAATATCGCCATTCCTTCACTGTGGCTGGGTCAAAATCCTGGAACTCCCTTCCCAACAGCACTGTGGGTATACCTACACCCTAAGGGCTGCAGCAGTTCAAAAAGGCAGCTCACCACCATCCTCTCAAGGGCAATTAGGCATGGGCAATAAATGCTGGCCTAATCAGCTACGCCCATATGCCATGAACAAATAAATAAAAGATCCTGCAGCAGGACCTCCAGGTAAGAGTGAGAGACCCGGGGAACAGCCTTCCTAGGTCTCCTCTCCACCCTTGTGCTTGCTGCAGCTGAAAAATCCAAGTGCTGGTGAACTTTTATATTAATGTCATGGTCCCACCCTCCCTGATTGGTTGGGGAGCCTGGCGGTGGGGCGATAATTGGTTTGCTCTGGCAAATAGCAACTGCCGGGCACACCATTCAAAAATTCAGGTTCCTGACCCGACAATGACCTCACTGTTCCAGCAGGGGCGAAGGCGGTAAGATTCCGCCCATTGTCTTTGGTCCCCACCACAAACTCTATTTTCTAGGCACTGACTCCATCCCTCTGCCTGGCCACAATTGGAGGCTGAACCACACTGCTCATAAACGTGGTGTTGTATTTGACCAAAAGGTAAGCTTCCGACCCCATATTCACTCCATCACCAAGACCGCCTACTTCCACCTCTGTAACATCACCTGTCTCCGCCCCTGCCTCAACTCATCAACAGCTGAGACTGTCATTTATACCTTTGTTACCTCTATACTTGACTATTCCAGCGTTTTCCAGCCAGTATCCCATCTTACACCCTTTGGGCTGGATTTTATGGTCCTGGAGAAATCAGGTTTTTTGGCGGTGGAGGCCAGAGAATCCATGCAGAGCCACTTTCACGGAGCCCAACACCATGATGCTCAGTCCTGATTTTCTTGGACGCGGTGAAGTGCCGTGGCCGCACTTCCACCTCAACGTGATGGCATCATAATTTAAATCTGTTCCATACTGTTTTGCATACATTTGGATGTCATTCACCGCGATCCCACCAGGTGTTCTGAATTTTGTGCTTGACATGCGGCAGTCACGTGCCTTCAGTTTTGCGTCTTTGAAAAGCTGGCACCACTGTGAAGCAAGAGTCCTCGGTGCCTCAAGAGGGTAGGTAACATTCCCGGTGTTATCTAGGGGAAGTGGGTTTTGAAGCAGACATTGCCGCTAAGCTCAATCAAGTGCATTGTGTGTGAGGAGAGAGGGAAAATCTTAAAGTGCATTGTGTATGGGGAGAAACTCTATTGGCTGGATTTTGTGCCAGAGGTAGGGGTCCCGAAAAGGCAGAGGGAACTCCGCTTCTGCATTTTCGCGGACCCCGGATTGATCTTTCGGTGTTTATCAATTAACGATTTACGAGGTGGGGTCCTTATCTTTTGAAAGACGGGGATCCCGCCTCCATGGGCTGCCGGGCCTCTGAGGGCCGGCAGCTCAGCAGTATCAGCAGTGCCACCAGGAGCGGTGGCTGCTGCCGTACTGCAGAGGCCTTGGACTCAGGCCCAGTGCTGGAACTACAGACAAGCGATAGGTGAAGCAGGGTCTGGTCTGGAAAGCCATGAGGTGGGGATGGAGTATAGTCATGATGCCTAGGGTGGGGTGTCCCGGGGGCTAAAGTTGTTTCCAGTGGGGGTGTTCTGTGGGCCATAAATTACCCATGGTTAAGGCCCACCCCCCCCCCACCAAGCCTGCAGGGAGGGCGCCTCATGTTGCAAGGCATAATCCCCGCGTGACGGAGGCTCTCCCATTGCCACTGGTAAGATCCCAGCGTCAGTGGGACCAGGCCCTTAATTGGCCATTAATGGTCTCTGGGCGGGAAGGCCGTCTTTGACCTATCCCACCCCGGGAAGATCGCTTGGCGATGGATTGTGTGTGAGGCGGGGTTTAGTAAACTCTACAAATGGATTGTGTGTGAGGGGGGCAATCTCTGCAAGGAGATTGTGTGTGAGGGGAGGGTGTAACTCGGCAATGGACTGTGTGTGAGGGGAGAGTGTAACTCTGCAAGTGGATTGTGTGTGTGTGTGTGTGGGAGGTGTACCTCTGCTTGTGAACTGTGTGTTAGGGGAGGGGGTAACTCTGAATGTGTACCGATGGTTTTTGTTGAGGGACCAGTACAGGGCACGTCAGTGGTGTCGGTATGGTCATGATGGCTTGCACTTTTTGAAAAGTTTAGAGAGCAACATCAATCCATACCTTAGAGCTAATGCAGGCATCCTGGAGAACCAAAATGAACAAAACTCTTTGCCTAGATAGGTGTACTTTCCCTTTTGAAGGAAGCAGAATGTCCAAGGAGGATAGAGATGGTTATGATTCATCCTGTTTTCCTGGATCCCCTTGCTGAGCTGAGGCAACTCTGCCAGAGGTGAGCCCACGAGGCAGCTGCAGCTCAAGAGGAAGCTCTTAGGCATAAACAGCAGCAGCTGCCAAAAGCCCAAATACACCAGCGAGTCTATCGGACATGGATAACATACTTGCAGATGTCAGAGTGAAACTGCCAGGGAAGACTGCTGCTGACCAGAGAGACCATCGCAGACCTCTGCACAATACTGAATGATGATTTGCGACCAATGGGTTTTAGTAGTCACCCTATGCCTTTGGCCCTCAAAATTACTGTAGCTGTAAATCTTTATGCCTTTGGATCATTCCAAGAATTGACTGGTGACACGTATTGAGTCTTTCAATCCACAGCATACTGCTGCATCAAGGATGTGACCAATGCTCTGTTCAAGGGGGCCAGCAACTATGTCGCTACGAGACAGACCCTGAGAGTCAGGCTGAGAGGGCCACAGGATTTGGGGTCATTGCGGGATTCCCACAGGACCAAGGGTGATCAGCTGCACACATGTGGCCATCGAGACTTCCACCGACCAACCAGCCGCCTTCATCAATAGGAAGGGGTTTTGTTCAATTAATGTCCAACTGGTATACGACCACAGAAAGCACTCCCTACAAGTGTATTCCCGCTTACCGGGAAGCTGCCACGACTCATTCATACTTCCGCAGTCACAGGTGCCATACCTTTTCACTCCCCCGACTTGCCTTCAAGGGTGAATTCTCAGGGATAAGGGCTACCCATTGAGGACATGGCTTCTGATGCCTGTAAGAAACCTCAGGAATGATGAGGAAGAGCGTTACAACATCTGCTATGGCTCCACTCAAGTGACCATCGAGCAGGCCATTGGCATGCTGAAGATGCGGTTCCCCTGCCTCGATAGATCTGGTGGAGCACTTCAGTATACCCCAGACAGGGTTGTGCACATCATTGTGGTCTGCTGTGTTCTACATAACATAGCACTACAGAGGGGGAAGGCTTTGCAAGATGAAGACATGCGAAAGCATGAAACATCCTCTGATGAAGAGTACAAAAGGCAAAACAGCCATGAAAATCAAAGCACAGTGATGGAGGCCAGACATGGTGAGGAGCGCGCAAGGGAGGCAAGGCAGAGACTAATAATTGCACGTCCACAATCCATGAATTTCAATAAATATGCCTACAACCAAAACTCACCATCATGCAAGTAGTCACAAGTCCTCTGCCTCCGTAATATCATTCTCTCCAGCATGAATGGCAGCAAGAAATTGAGACAGTGCCTATGTGACATCATTCGTACAATGACACACCATGCTGACTGGCATCTTAATGATGTCAGTGGTCACATTGGCAATGCTGTAAGGCCTATGATGGAATTGCAGGAGTCAAAATCACACCATGGTGGAATGGGGTTTTCAAATAATGAAGGCTGATGATTGGCACTAAAGAACATTTAATTAGAGTAAACATGACAGATCTGTCTCATCTGTGAATACCCATATGTGCCACAGTGTCTTTTTAATACATTTGCGGGTGCTCCTAGGCAATGTGACCCCTGCATTAGCATCTGGACTGGAGGCAGGCTGCTGATCAGAATGCCCATTGTCCTAGATCACTGCAGTGGTTGTCCTCTGGGTGCCTGAGGCCTGGAATGCCTTGCCTGCCTGAGGGTTTCCTGCACTGCTGCAGGACTGTCCTCAAGCATCACAGCTGCTGGATCTGGACTCACGGGCAGAGAGGTTGAGGAGCTGGTGTCAACACTCGAAATGCCCAGATGTGGAGCGCATCCTTCCCTCCTCCCTCTCAAGGCTTGTTGGAACCTCCCTGCTCACTGGAGAAGGACTAGGAGCAGGAAAACTCTCTAGGCTCCTGGCCCTTCCCTTGCCCTGCCACTGCTGATTTGAAGTCATGACCAAGGCGAGGGTTTGTAGGTCATGGCGCATCTGTGGAATGTGGCTCTCCATGAGGGTCGCCAACCTCTCAATGGATGAAGCCTTGCGCTCACCCACCTGAAACCTGGCAGCACTCATGGCATGGATGGACTCTTTCATCATTCACTCAGGGCTGCACATGACCTCTGCCATCTCCACCAGATGTTGCCTTGCCTCTCCTTGCAACTCCAGAATGCCCTGTACTTCTGACACCAAAGGTTTATTAACAGCCTTGAGCTCAGCATGGACCTGGCCACCCACAGTCCTCTGACTATCAGAGGCCTCGGCTGTCTCAGCCTCAGCCAGCTGCTCGGGTGTGTGTGTGTGGTGCTCTCACCAGCTTGTGTCCCTGATCCTAATGCCGATTGGATATCCACCGAGGTGAGAGCATCTGTGCTGGTGGAAGTTGCAGGAGAGTCATGGGACAGTGCATCCTCTGAGTGGTCCTTGTCCTCCGAGGTTGTCGTTGAGGTTGTCTGGAATCATTTGCGAGCGGTGCCCTGCAAGATACAATGTAAAGAACAGATATTTAGGTCTTATGGTAAACATGTCCCGATGATGACAACATTGCATTTCTCAATAAAATGTAATTTCAAATCATTGTGTTTGACAATACTCACAATCTTCAACTGGGACTCCAAACGCTGCGTCAGATATGGCAAGTGCTCCTTGCTCCCGGCTAACTTGAGTACCTCCTCTTTGGCCTGACACAAAGGCGCAGGTCAGACACACTGCCACCAGTCCTGGCCACCTCCCTGCTGTTGTGGACCCTCCTGAAAGATCAAGAATGCAGCTATTGTCGAGTTACAAATGTCTCTACATGATGGCAATACTAGCATGGGGCCGTCATCAAGACCTGGGGGAAGTCTTTTCTCTCATATTGATTTTACCTGTTAGAAATTAGGGTGGCTGGCATCACATATGCAGTCAGTCAACTGCCATCATTCTGCTATGACCTTCCTATCATTGGAATGGTTCTGGCAACTGTGTGGCATTTCACTTGTGGGCAAGTAGATCACAACAAGCTTTCTGGAACCCCGACAGTTAGCTTGGCTGAGTGTAGGAGGCCAATGACCCTCTTCTTGCATTGCACCCCATTATGACGGGTGACCCCACAGTGACTCCTCTGCAATCTCTGTCCAGGCTTGCTTGGTCAGATGGGAAGACCTCTTCTTGCCATTGCTTGGAAAAGGACCTCCTGCCTTTCCCTTGCAGCCTGGAGGAGAATCAGCAGGGAGGCATCACTGAAGTGTGGGCCACACTTGATCGGACAGCTTGCATTGTATGAATGATGCCCGGGGAGCTACTTGCAGAAAAAAATAACATTTTGTAGAGCGCAGAATTTTAACCTTAGGAGGATGATGATGAATGAACGCAGACAGTAAATGCAGGACTGGCAGCCTTTTAAAGATGGCGCCAGCACCAGCTCCAACATCAGGTGCCATGCCCTGCCAGGTGATTGGGGGGATGGCCACCGTCGTTATGCTAAATGGCCGCCCACCCTGTAATCATGGCTGCGCAGCCACTGACGTCATGGGCGGGACTGCCACCATTTTGTGCACCCACTGCCGGGAGTGGCAGCGGGATAATAAAATTCAGCCCTTTGTAATTTTAAGCACATTTAAACCTCTGCTGCCCGCATCCTAACTCAGAGCAAATTCTGCTCGCCCATCATGACCTACATTATACATTAACTCCCAGTCTGGCAATGCCTCAGTTTCAACATTCTCATCCTTGTTTTCAAATCCCTCCATGTCCTCACCCCTCTGTATCTCTGTAACACACTCCAGCTGTACAACCCTGATTTTAATTGCTTCACCATTTGTGGCTATGCCTTCAGCTGCCTAGATCCTAAGTTCTGAAATTCTCACCCTAGACCTCTCCACTTCTCTACCTTTCTCTTCTCCGTTGTTATGGCCAGGTGGGTGATAGTGTGGCTGGTTTCCACTGTTCACCTCCCAAATGATGACAGACAGTGTTTTGTTTAATTTAGTGTTTCAGCCCCTGTGTTTGTTTGCCAAATAAACAGACAGTGACAGTTTTTCTTGCAGGTTTAAAAACAGAGGATTAAAAATTTATTGAATATTTGTAGTGTTTTGAAAATTCCAATAGTGCATTTTGTTCACTTCAGGACATTATATACATACCGATGCCAGCAGAGGGCTGGAAAGTGAAAGTAAAACAGAATAAAGATGAATCCATGGTGTTTGAACTGCATGCTGTCTGTCTCTGTATCATATCTCTTACTAAACTTGGCTAAACCTCACTCCAGTCCTGAGAACAGCACAATGACGGTGAGGTAAATAGAAAACAGATGGTGAAAAACAGGAAACATTGCTTTCAGGTATGAGATGTTTGGAAGGTTTTTGTCTACTTTTACAGACAGCATTTTAAGTGGAGACTGTGTTCGACACACACAGGAAGCTTGCACGGCGTAATCACACTGATCTCACCAAAATAATCATCCAACCAAAAAAAAACTTTTAATAACGGATTATTGTAGAGAAGTTTTCTCTGAAAGAAACACGATCCCGGATCCTTGATCCAGCACAATCACTGCATTGCTGATCGATATGGTGTTGTCTATGCCCAATCTACCCAATCTTTTGATGTACATTCAGAGCCATCATCTGTATTTCCACTTAGGTAAAAGTGGCTGCGACATTTCAAAGGCGTGTTGGCAAATTTTGCAATCACAGATGACCAAAGGAAAAAAAATTTCCTACTTTCCACGAGGGAGGTGAAGAGTTATAAGATATCTTTGAGACACTTATGCCTAAGCAAAATGATGATGACGCAGTAAAAATGCACTGACAACCTAATTTACACTCAAGAAAAATACAATATATGAAACTATTATCTTCCGATGCACTAAGCAAGAAGCAAAGGAGACAATTGAGCACTATTTCCTGTGATTGAGTCAACTAGCAACCAAAGATGATTTCAGTGATGTTGAACATGTCGAATGGGAAATCAAAACACAAATAATCAAAGGTTGTCTCACTGGTCAACTATGCCAAAAAGCACGCAAGAAAGACAGAAAGCTGTCAGAGCTGTTAGAGTTAGCAAGATCATTGTCACTCTCACAGTCCAGAACTACTGAAGTTGAGGCTGCTCATGGTAACTACTGCACTCCAAGTTCAACTCCTGTGAACACTGTTCATTGCTCAAATGCTAGGAAACCACCTGCAAAGCAACAGCAGCCATCTCACAAACAGAATTGTGACTTATCCAAAGAATGTTTCCACTTTGTTGGTGCTTACCCACACCAGACAGGCTGCCCTGCTACAGGTAAACAGTGTACAGCTTGTGGAAAACCCAACCACATTGCTCGTGTTTGTCGCTCAACAGCAAAATCAACAATTAAGGATGTAAATACCTTTGAGGTGGTTCAGAGGAGGTTTACTGGATTGATACCTGGAATGAGCAGATTGTCTTATGAAAAAAGGTGGGACGGACTGGACTTGTTTTCATGGGGGTTTAAAGAGTGAGAGGAGACGTCATCAAAGTACATAAGATTATCAACGATTTTGACAAGGTGGATATGGAAAGGATGTTTCCTCTTGTGGGTGAGTTCAGAACGAGGGGGCACTGTTTTAAAAATAGGGGTCACCCTTTTAGGACAGAGATGAGGAGAATTTTTTTCTCTCAGAGGGTTGTGCGACTTTGGAACTCTCTGCCTCAGAAGGTGGTGGAGGCGGGGTCATTGAATATTTTTAAGGCGGAGGTAGACAGATTCTTGTTAGGCAAGGGAATCAAAGGTTACCAGGGGCAGATGGAAGTGTGAAATTTGAAACACAAACAGATCAGCCATGATCTTATTGAATGGCAGAGCAGGCTCGACAGGCCAAATGGCCTACTTCTGCGCCTAATTTGAATGTTTGTATGTAAGACCAAATCCAATGCTAAAATGCATACCACAGCAAAAGGGCAAGAGAATATAGCCAACATAGAGGGGGCTGGCCCTGAACATACTTTTGAGTGCTCTCTCAGATAAAACAAACATGTGTGACAGTGACCATTGGCTGCTCGGACATAGATACAGGAGCATCTGTCAATGTCATGGGAGAAAAAAACATTCAACAAACTTCAGGATTGCTCCATTTTCTGCAAACCCGGGAATATGAAAATTTTCCCTTACAACAGTGACAAACCGCTGAAAATTCTCGGGACTTTTTAGAAAAGCCAGTCTCAAAGACATTAGAATGAATGCTCTATTCTATGTCATATCGGGAAAATGTGACACGGTTATCAATTTCCACAGAGCAACAGATCTTCACGTGCTGTCTGTCACATATGCGATTCCTATGCATAACAAAAACATTCTCAAACTGTATGCTGATCGCTTCACTGATTTGAGCAAGCTGCATGTCGACCCTAATGTGCCCATAGTTGTGCATCAACAGCAATGTATACCATTTCACATCAGGAAACAGGTAGAGAAGGAATTTCAATGCCTACTTGACCTTGACATGGTTGAGAAAGTTGGGGTTGAGCCTACCCTTTGGGTCTCACCCATACAAGTTGTCAAGAAACCCAAGAGTAAGAACAAGATTAGAATCTGCGTTGATATGCGATCAGCAAACTGAGCCATGCAATGAGAAAGACAGCACACCAAAAATCGATGACATCATAAAGTGAATGGTGAAAAAAGCTTGGATAAACTTGGCATCAATGTAGGCTCCCATCAAATTAAGCTTGCAAAAGAATCGAGATCTCCTCCTGTATTCTCTACTCACATTGCACTTTTCCGAAAAAAGAGGATCAACTTTCGAGTCAACTCAGCAGCTGAGGTACTTCAGCGCTTGATCCAATTTACACGTCAAAGATTTGAAAGCACGCTGAACATCAATGATGACATTCTCATCTATGGCCACTCCGAAAGTGAATTCGAGATATGCCTACATTCATGCCGACAATGTCTCAGAGAATGTAACCTCGCTTTGAAAAAAGACAAGTGCTTATTCAATGAAAGCATATTTGAATTCTTCAGTCATGTGTTCAGTGGTGAAGGAGTATCACCAGATCCACAAAAAGTTGAAGCAATTGCAAATGCTGCAGATCCTACAAACATGCAGTAAGTCCGGAGTCTGCTAGGACTTCTAACGTACTGCAGTCACTTCATTCCTGACCTCACTGCACTATCTGCCCCCCTGCATGATCTGAGAAAAGAGACTACCAAGTGGGAATAGACTAAATCATACCAACAGGTGGTACACCAGATCAAACGACATTTGTCAGCAAGTTGCACAAATGCCTATTTCTACCCTGAGAAAACCACCCAGCTAGTCTTGGATGCAAGCCCGGCTTAGGTGCAGTTCTCATACAGAAAGACAATACAGGTAACCCATCAATCATTGCAATGGCAAGATCACTAATGCTAGTAGAGCAATGTTATTCGCAAGCAGAGAGACAAGTGCTCTTAATCACATGGAGTATCTGATACTTTCATTTCTATTTATGTGGAAGCGAGTTTAAAGTAACTGATCATAGATCATTAGTGAGCTTGTTCAACAATCCACATAGCAAACCACCCACTCAAATAGAATGATGGATAATCAAACTATGAGAGTACGAGTTCCAGGTTGACTATCCACAAGGCAAGCTCAACCCAGCAGACTACCTTTTGCAACATCCATTGACAGTCGGTCCAACCAGTCGTGAGGAAGAGTTTGCTGCAAAACATCTTAACTACGTAAGCCTAAATACAGTGTCAAAATCGCTAAAAATATCTGACATCAAAGCAGCAACAAAACAAGATGAGGCTTTGCATTATGTATGAAGGCTATGGAATCATGAAACTGGAAAGACGTGATCGAGAGAGCATCCACAAATAAAATTGCTCACACCCTACCACGTCTTCATAACATTCAAAATAATCTCACATTTATAACCACATCTGATCTCATGTTATGCAATAACTGTATTGTCATTCCACACTCATTGAGGGAATGTGTTATTGATATACCACATGAAGGACAAAAGAGAATTGTCAAAACCAAACAACTCCTTCGGGAAAAGGTATGATTCCCAGGAATTGACCTTATGGTAGATCACAAAATAATCAGTGTTTGCCATGTCAAGCAACCACAATGTCAAATCTTCATGATTCCTTCAAGATGTCTGAAAACTATCTTCAGGACCATGGATTGCCCACAGGTGAACACCTGTTTGTTGTCACTGATGACTACAGCAGATTCCTAATCGTGGAATTAGTTATGTCAACTTCAACGAAAGCAGTCATCCCAAAGCGTGACCAGATCTTTGCCTTGCTTGGAATCCTCAAACGGTAAGAACTGACAATGGATCCCCATTCAACAGTGCTATTTTCAGCAAATTTGCAAACTACCTAGGGTTCACTCATAGGAAAATCACATCCCATTGGCTAAGAGCTAATGAAGAAGTTGAGAGATTTATACAAACCTTGGAAAAAGTGATGTTGCAGCTACAGCTGACAGCAAGTCATGGAAGCAAGAGTTATATGGCTTTTTTCATAATTACCGAGCGACTCCTCACTCGACTACTGGAAAACCTCCAGCCACACTCACCTTTGCACATCCTATGCACATATGTCTTCCCAAGCTATTGGCAGAGCTAATGATCAACACGTATGCGAACGTGATTGAAAACAGAAGAACCGAATGAAGGTAAAGGCAGAGCGAAACATGGCATTTAGAGCGTCACTGCTAAAGCCAGGACGTAAAGTACCTGTGAAATGTGGTTGTCATGGTGGAAAGCAAACAACTCTTTATGACATTCAACCATTTGTTGTGACCAACACAAAAGGATCAATGATCACTTCTAAGCGCGGTTTGCAAATCATCACAGGAAACGTGTCACTCTCCAAAGCACTGAAAACACCATTCACAAGCATTGCATCTGATTCCAACATCGACACCTCAGATGAGGAACATGAGTCAAATGAGATTACATCTGATATCAGATGATATCCTATTTATGAGAGAAAATGTCCATCATACTTAAGTGATTATGTTACGAAGTAAACTATTTACGTTTATGTTTATTGTTTACATTTTGGAAACCAACCATTGAAACGTGCTATGTCTCTCATTTACTAAGAAGGGGACAGATGTAGTGTTTTGAAAATTCCATTGTGCATTTTGTTCACTTGAGGGCACTGTATACACACAGATGCCAGCAGAGGGCTGGAAAGTGAAAGTAAAAAAGAACAAAGAGAACAAAGATGTTTGAACAGCATGCTGTCTCTGTCTCATATCTCTTACTATACTTGGCTAAACCTGACTCCAGTCCAGAGAACATCACAATATTTATCACCCGAAATGTTCGCAACACCACCCATGCATGCATTCACTCTCACATGCACTCACAAGGGAAGATAGATAGAAAGGAATGGCTAAGAGGTGTTAAGAGTTCAAGGTGTAAAAGTCTGTTGTTTCAGGAAAAAACTGTGGGATGCTCTCAGAAGGTGAGTTTTAAAGTTACAGGCCTGTTTTTTGGTTGTCTTGTATTTGTTGGGTTGCTGAAGACCTCTGGCAATTTAAGTTAGTTTGAAGATGGTGCTGATTTCTTAGTTCATTTTTGGTTTAAAAAGCATTCTCTTTTCTCTGCTGCAGTTGGCTTTCAGCCTGTCTCAGCAGGGTTTAACAGTGTTAGCTGGAACTAATCTCTCTCTCAGCCTGGTGCTGGGAATTTAAAGATGGCTTTTGATTGTGATCATGTGACTGGAGAGACCATACTGATGTCCTGAACTGGAAAGAGCCCCTTGGTTCTTCAAAACAATTACCTTTAAATGCAAACTCATTAAGCGTTAGTTTTGCCCACATGACTAAGTTTCAGTCCCAATACCCTTTGATAGCCACATTTTGATAATATGGGAGCTTTTCACACTATTGTGGTGAAGGGTAGCTGGAGATGTAGAGTCTGGGAGTGGCTTTGTTTTCATTCTTTTTGTGTATAACTCACATCCACGGGTGATAAGCTGTCCCATTTCCATGTAGATGGGGTTAATTGATTTTAGCTGGAGTAGACATGGATGTATATTTTAGTGCAGGGGTTGGTATGGATCATATGACGTATCATCCATTTTGTTGACAGCAAATGTGCCAGTCTTTTAAAAATTGTTCGTTTTTTTAAACTCTTCATTTTATTTTTTGTATTTTCATCACTGCACTTCTCATGAGCATGACTCCTTAAAGACACTCCTTTAAACCTACCACTTTGGCAAACACCTATCCTAAAATGTCTTTATGTGGTTCAGTGTCAAATTTTGCCTGATAATGCTCCTGTAAAGCATCTTTGGACATTTTACCACATTAAATGGACTATACAAATGTAAGTTGTTTTTACAATAGAGAGAAGTCCAAGGAGTCCTACGATCTGGACTCTCAGACATCAACTCACCATCAATTGGCATTTTCATATATTCACTCTTTTCCCTTGGAGAAGAGTGTGAACTAGTGCAAGGAACTTTGTGCTGATTAACAATCTGGAAGGCCATGAGGTGAATTCTCCTTCCACAGCCATATCTAGCTTTATAGCAGCCAAAAGGGTTGTTCGTCCTCAACAGGAGGAGGGCTTATGAGTTCAAATAACTTGTACATCGACAGAGATCAGGGTCATCCACCCAACTTTACTTCGGTACTCTATTGACTGTGAACCCAGAATTCAGTGCCAGTGCTCTGGTCTCCACCCACCTGAACTATCTAGAGTAGCCTTTGAAACCTGCACCTTCAGACTTAAAGAAAGGGATAATACCACTAAGCCAAAGTCGTTGGGTTCAATGGTTAGAATTTTACGCAATTCAAATATTTTCTATCTACAATAATAATGCACAATTATTGTCTGCCTGCAGTATTCTGATGTTGTTGGGATGGGCAGAGCAGTTGCCAATGTTGGTGGTGGTGATGGTAGGTAGGTGTGCGTGTGGGGAGGGCGGTTGGAGGGGTTGGTGGAGAAAGAAAAGCGGAAGAAAAGGGCATCGTAACACCAAAGTTACCCTAGCGGGAGGAATTGGGGACCGGGGCACAGGAGCACTGGCATGGAGGGGAGTATAGCATGAATAGGGTGTTCGAATGGTCTGGGAGGAAATGGCATGGGAGCGAGGGAACAGCATGAGAGGTGTGGAATGGGGATAGGATGGCAGAGGATGAAGAGGTGGGATGGGGAAATGGATGGGCAATGAATGGAGATGACATGAGAGGAATGAAAGGAATGGGATGGATATGGCATGAGAGGGATGGCATGGAAAAAATGAAATTGCATGGGATGGGGATTTAAAGAAGCGCTGGTTGTAGTTTCCAGTTTGAACCAAAAACTGAGCCAATTCTATAGGGAGCAGGCCTCAATTCAGGTTTAACAATACACTTGGTGGTATTTTCTTATTTCAAACTCTTATTTTCAACCATTTCATTAATGTAGAACTGCTTCCACATCCATTTAACAAAAATCAAAGTATTAGGCAGGCATTTGATTCAACAATTTGCTCTTTTAAGTATCAAAATAACAAAGCAATCTTTATTTTGAGATAGTGATCAAGATTGCCCTGCTATTAAAGTGGGCTTCATGCTTTGGTTTTAAATTCACAACATTGCTTTATTATTTTATCTGGTAGTAGCAATGTCGGAGTGATAACTGTAGCTTAGTGGAAATAACTTTTGCCTGAGTCAAAGGTTTGTGGGTTCAAGACCCATTCCAAGAACGTAATCTAGGCTGACACTCCAATGCAGTACTGAGGGAGCACTGCACTATCAGAGGTGCCATTGTTTGATGCAATGTTAAACCGAGGCCCATCTGCACTCTCGGATGGATATAAACGATTCCATAGCCCTATTTTGAAGAGGTGCAAGGAGTTTTCCCTGATCTTCTGTAGGGGCAATTAAGGATAACCAAGAAATGCCAGCCTTGCCAGTGATTTCCATGAATGTGAATGTATGAAAAAAAAAATAATGTCTAGAACAATATTTATGCTTTAAGTAATATTCTCTTAAAAAAAAACAATATGCTCATTTTGGCGTTGTTGTTTGTGGGACTTTGCTGTGTGCAAATTGACTGCCATGTTTCCTACATTAAAATAGTGGCTGCACTTCAAAAGAATTTCATCGGCTGTAAAGTGCTTTGGGATGAACTGAGATCATGAAAGATGCTACATAAATGCAAGTCTTTTCTTGTGAATTTTCCTGGTTAATAACATTTGTATATGTGTAAACATAAAAAGAAAAACAAAGGAAAAGAAAACTAGAATAGCGATAGTTCTTGAGGCATAAAGTTCTTTTCTAGTTGCATCAGTGGAGTCGACTAGTAATATTGATTCATGCACTGGCTGACCTTGGAGAATTAACTACTGTCACTTGACATGAAGTGCACAGTATTTTTTTTTCCTGGAACTTTTACACCGTCTTATTAAATATACATCCATGCCAAATCTGTGGTGAATTCAACCTGCAGTTTCATTGAAATCCCCATTTTTCTTTGTCTCCTGACACTTGATCACTTTACAAACCATAAAGGTGCTGGTGGCCCTTCTTGGACATCATCAAATAATGTCACAAAGAAACATGATTTCTCACCTATGCTCACTTGCCTCATTTTAGAGTAATTTGAAACTGTAGTTGTAAAGACAACCTCATTTTTCTTCTTTGCACAGGTACAAAAGCTTCCATTTCATAGTTCAAGAATTTATTTTTTCATAGCAACAACTTGCATTTATATAATGTATTTCATTTTCAAACATTAGAAAGTAATTAGTACAAATATATTTTCCAGTTATTTTTCCAGCGATAGATTTCACTTTATGTATAGCCATCTAAATTCCCATGCTGTTAACCTTATATTTCACATATCCCCTTTACATGGTAAGTAAATCTTATATATGTTTGTCATTTTCAATTTTTCATACACTTTGCCTACATCCACAAAATGCATTTTATTAATATTAAGATTGAATATAAAAGCATAATCGCTTCTTATAATTACAGGTTGGCTGGATAATTTAACCATACTTAAAGCTTCTTTCCCTTTTGCCTTCCATGTTTTATCTCCCCTTAGTGTAATATTGCATTTCTCATGACTTACAACCTGTAGCAGCAATACAATAAATTTGATTTAATTTAGCTTCCATTTCTACGCGATTTTAATTCCCTTGCTGCTACCCTCACTGCCTGTTTTTTATAACCAAGAACATTCTTTTATTGAAATGGAAATTTCTGATCTCTCACCTTTTCCCATGAGACATAAGCACTGTGAACTTTAAGGTTGCAACCTAAAGAAGCTGCATTTACTTCCATATATAATAAGATGAAATATTTTGGTGTTACACCAGATTTATAACTGCTTACAGAGCTGCATCACTTATTATTTACAGTTTATGTTTACAGATTGTGTGGAACTTTAGCTAATTGATTCTTCATCTTCAACTCTCCTGTTCATATTTTCTTTACTTTTTAAATAGGATGTGGTGATTTAATCTAATTATTATTGCCTTAATAATATTTAACAGTCAAAACTTTCAACTTTTGCAGGGGTATAAAATGAGTGATATCAGATTGGTCACCTGCATGCGTTTCCTTTGCATTGACTTCAATTAATTGATTGATCTGATAATGCCCGTTTTACACTTCTGGTTAAATTAAAAGGGTTCGACTGAAAATCTATTTCGAATGTGCTTTTTGGAAAAAATATTTTATTTGATCAAAGGAACCATGATTTCCTGGTCATTTATTATAATAGAATCATGAATAGTACAGCACAGAAGGCGGCCATTCAGCCCATTTGAGTCTGCACCAGCTCTTTCAAAGAGCAATTCAGTTCATCCTACTCGCCAGCCTTTTCCCCATATGCCTGTAATTTTTTTGTCCTCCACATATTTATCTAATTCCCTTTTGACAGTTGCTACTTTGTTTCCACCACCTTATCAGGCAATACATTCCGAATCCTAACTGGGTAAAAAAAAATCCTCATGTTGTCTCTTTTGGCAATCTTAAATCTGTGTCCTCTACTTATTGACCCTACAGCCAATTGAACCAGTTTCTCTTTATAAACTCTATCTAAGCTCCTCATTATTTTAAGCACCTTGACCAAAATCTCCTCTCAGCCTCTATGCTATAAGGAGAACAATCTCAAATTCTCCAGTCTATCCATGTAACTATAGTCCCTCACCCCTGGAACCATTCTAGTAAATCTCTTATTTACCCTTTCCAAAGCCTTCATGTCCTTCCTAAAGTGCAGCGCCTAAAATTGGACACAATACTTCAGCTAGAGCCAACCTAGTGCTCTAATTGGCTGGATTTTGTGCTGGAGACTGAGCTCCAGGCATCAGGCAGAAAAGGCAGGGGGAAGCCTGGAGTGGTGGCTACTGCAGGTACTGCAGAGGCCTTGGACCCAGGCCCAGCGGTGTAAACCTGGAACAGAGGTAGGTGAGGCGGGGTCGCCGGGGTCAGGCCAGAATGCCCGGCGAGGGCGGGGGGGTGGGGGGCGTCGTTCAGCATCAAAGGAAGTGATGATATCGAGTCACACATGACCAGTTAGATGTGGGTGGAGCCCGACATAGTAAGACATGTTCACATGTGCTCCTGCAGTTAATACAGTTATTATGTTCCAGTTCTAGTATAATAAAACCCCACATTTATTTTGAATATTACTTGTATTCCCGTGACGCTTAAGAACAAATCACACAAAGGACAAGTATGGAAGTGACCGAGGAAGTGAATAGCAGGGGTGTGGTCCCTCGAACCTGGATAGTGTCCCAAGAGGTTAAGTGACCTCAGGAGGGTAGGAAAGGTGAGTGCTGTCCCACTTTCAGGTGCCAAACCCTACATTGACTTCCCCAGCATTCTCCTGCACAGTACACCTCAGGCCAACACACCTTGCAACTCCTCGAGACACCTCCTCACATCCCCAGCTGAGCAGACAACACTGACATTCACCCTCATCTTAGTGCCATCTCACACCACCCTCCACAAATGTTGTCATTCCATCCTTTCCACAATCTGTCAGCTTTCTTACCTTGAAGCGGCAGAGAACTAGGTGGCCCTGCAGTCGTAGCCACCCAGACCGCTGCCGAGGTGGTGGCTTTAGAGATCGGCAGGTTGCTGGAGTGCATGGCCTTTGGGATGGAGAGATGGGGGTTTCCCAGAGACCCGATTACAGAATTAGAAATTGCATTGCCACTTGGCACATAAAATGACTAAATGTTGAGTTGTTGTCACCACTAACTGAAATGTGAATATTTACCCTTTACCCAAGTCAGTTCTAATTCATGTCTTTCATCTTCCACCAGTCCATCAAGCATGGTACAGGAGCTAGAGCAGGAGGTGCTCAAGGAGTTCTCAGAGGAAGTGACACCCGCTGAGGAAGCACCGTCACATGACTGGTGCACACCGCACCAGCTCAGATACACACACCTCGGTGGGTACTCCAAGGGAGATAGCTAGGTTGTTACATGGGAAGGCACCCATCACAAGTGAGCAGCAGCAGATGTTGGAGACAGGGACAGCAGTGGCGAGACCCCGGAGGGTGCAGGACACTCCAAACTCCGCTCAGCTAAACGCAGATGCTGAGCCTCGGAGGTCAACCATGAAGAGGACTATTCTGGAGTAGCCACATAAATTGTGTGAGGTTCTGTCATTGTTTCCAGAGGCACTGTGCAGCCTTGGAGAGAGATTGGAGAAGTCCGTCTCAGATACGAGCGCCACGATGTCTCAGGCGTTTGCGCTGATATTTACCTCCATGGAAAGAGTATCCAGCTGCATGGAGCATCACATGCAAGGAATCTGAGTGCATGTTTATTCTAACCATTGGCCTGCACACGCAGTCTTGCCTTTTAAACAGGATGGAGAAAAGCCTCACCTTGGCAGCGAAGTGCTCTCCAGCTCTTGGCTCGCAGGGAAGTGTGGGTGGGCCATGAGAGGGAAAATGGAGAAAAGGACACAAACAAGGGGGGACTGTGTTCAAGGTGCTGCCACTTCTCATTCCTTGCCCCCCTAACTCCCACCTCAGTCAGGGCCGCACATGCTGTCTCCTGCCCAAACAATCGACTCTGCCCCTGCACAGGTGCAGATGGAGCAGACTTTGGCAGGGCCCTCATGGGCTTTATTACCCAAAAGACATCTACTACGGACATCTCTTGTGTCAGAGCAGAGGAATGAGCAGCCTGCCTCAAGCTCTGCTGAAGTCACAGTTGTAGCATCATGTAGAAGTAATCAGAAAGGGAAAAGAAAGACTTTATACTTCCTCCTCCGGCAGCTCCAGTCCTCTCTGCAGCACCATGTTGTGCAAGGCACAACAGACTACTCCTATTCTGGACAACCTTGCTGGTGCATACTCAAGGGTGCCCCCAAATCCATCCAGGCACTTTTGATTCATCTTCAACAACTCAATGCCTTGTACTACGAGCTGCCTTGTGCTCATATGGCTCCAGTTTCAGTTGTACCTTTCCTCTGTACCTTTCCTCTGCAAAAGTACTCTTCACAGGTGTTATCAGCCAGGTCTTTAGAGGGAAGTCCTTGTCTCCAAGGAGTCACCCGTTGACTGCTTGGAGGTGCAAGACCTGTTAGAGAGGTTATTGGCACAGAACAACAGTATCATGGCAGCTTCCAGGATATCTTACACAGACATGCAAGAAAACCTTTTGGCCATCACATTCCCCTAAACATTCAAAACATTGATGGACTGGAATCCCTTTTGATTGCTGAATACTGCTGGTCTGAGGGCACCTTGATTGCCACATATGCGCAGTCTATGACTCCCTGTACCTGTGGGAATCCAACCATTTCAGCAAATGCCAGAGCCCTCTGGTTCTAACTGGTCTCATAGTAGCCAAGTGGACGGAAAGTGGCAGCCCTGGCAAACATAGCAGTCACCTTGGAGATCCACTTGTGGGCAGCAGATCGTGAAATCCTGTGGATATTACCAGCATATCCCTGAAAGGAGCCAGAGAATGACAAAGAAATTCAGGGCTGTGGTGACCTTGACAGCCACTGACAATGCATGCCCACCTGGTGCACTAGGAAGGGGGTCTGGTTCCAGGAGGCTACAGATGTCAGCAATGATCTGATGTGAGAGTCTGGGCCTCCTGAGGCGCTGATGCTCTGTCATGTCAAGAAAGCTGATCCTCTGCCTGTAGACCCTATGTTGGGGATATCACCTTCCATGAGTTGGAGCTCTATGTCCATTCCTTCTGTCTTGTGGAGTGGCAGGTGGCTGAGCAGGCAGCTGTTGCTGGTGCTGCGATATTGTTTTAAATGCTTTAATACTAGTTAACATACCACTAAATATCTAAATAGTTTAGTATACATCACAAGAAGTGATGCAAGCTAACATGTGACATAGTAGTTGGAACAGTTTTAGTCAGCAGGTAGCATGTGCATTGAAGATCTCTCCTGGAATTCTGTTATTCTGTAATAAAGAATCCTTTGTTTAGTTTACCAAACATTGTCATATTGTTTGGTACGTTTGTGTTAACAATCCAATAACACAATATGGTGGCAGTGAAAAACAGAGTAGCAGCATTGCAGAGGTGCAGAACATATTAGCAACGGTGTTCAATACAGTGACAGTGATCACAACATGACATTGTGGACAACGGCTTCTCCTGTATAAAGCCATAAAAGCCTGGGACAACACTGAAAATAGCTGGAAGAAGCAACGGCAGCACAACACAGGATCAGATTTTTAAAAAACACCTGCAAGAATCGATACTTCAAGAGAGTGAGGAATCAAAAGGGGGAATTTTATTGAAAGGCAGTCAGCCAGAAAGGCAGTGTTCTGGCAGACTTGGGCTCAAAAGAGAAAAAAGAAAAGGAGTTTTCCCACCGAAAAGAACTCTGTGGGCAACGAGTCCCCATGCAGAGGCTGAAAGCCTGTGCCGTAGCCACAGAGCTCTGGGCATGGCAGAGGTCCAGTGCCGCAGGCACAATAGACTTGCATTGTTTTTTTCCTTGAAGGAAAGCTATTAAAAAGAAAATAATTTGTGAAAGCTCTGGCAGAATTCTTGTGAACAAGAAGTTTTGAATCCATGACGACAAAATACCGAGCTATGAATTGAAAGGTTCCAGATGTCCTTCATAAATTCCAACTATTTCTACAGCGAATGGAGTTAAGCTTTTTTGGTCTTGTAATTACAGAATTCGACAAGCAAGCAATAAATTAAAGATAGTGATTGGCAATGAAGGTCTCATTGCATCAACACTTCTAGACTGTCAGAAGCAGACCAGAAAGACCCATCTAAACTCTGGCCAATGCTCGATGATCAATTGAGAATCAAGGTCAACTTTAGGATCCATTGACTTGAACTGATGGCCTATAGACAACAGCCCAAAGAAACTATTGACCAGTTCATCCGTAGATGTCGAGAAAAAGACAAAGCTTGTGATTTCTCAGATGCAGAACTCTCCAAGAGAATAATGGAGCTGGTAATCACATCGACTCCAATAGAGGCAGTCCAAAAGGATTTGCTTGATAAGAAAGAAGGATATGGCATCAACAGTCTCCTCAAAGATGGCAGAAAATACGAAACCATAGCTGCGGGCAGGCAATATATACAAGTGCTTGGAGCAGCAATATTCATAGGTGAAGTAGTTAAGGCACCTCGACAGGGCAAGGCATGGGGCAAGTACAGTCTAATGCATTAGCCACGTAACTGCCCTGAATTCAGAGATACCTGCAAGGTGTGTGATATAAAGGGACACTATACAAGGCTGCAAAGAAAATCTGGCAGCAAAGAAGCAGTCAGAAGCCACAGCTCAATAAAAACTGATGCCGCCTAGTGGCAAGAATAAAAGAGTTGACTAAGTGCCAGTTCTAGCACACGCATGTCCACGGCCTAGACAGCAAAGAAAGCACTGAAAGTGATATGGTAACACACACAGCACATGGATGCAAACAACTGAAATCATTTAAATTATGGTGAAGGCTATGTCCTATCATAAGTGGCAAGCACATACTAAAACTGAAGATAGTTACTGGGGCAAGAACCAACATCTTACCACTACGGATACTCAAAGACATGTACCTAACAAAGTGGGAGTCTATGTTATAGCCAACAAGAGCTAGATTCACTCCATATAATGGTTCACCGATCTACTGTGTGGCAGCATTGATGTTGAAGTATAGATATGGATTGTTGCCACAAGTCTTCTATGTTGTTGACACCAGTAGTTGAGCAGTAGCAGGACGACCAACAGTGAACTCACGATGATTCATGAGATCAGTAGAGTGCCATTACCGGATAATCAAGGCAAGTGTGACCCTATTGAGTCTATTCAAGATCTACAATGGAAATACCCGGATAGATTTGACACCATGGGCAGTTTTATAGGTGACATCATTCTTCACCTGAAAGACAATGCAGTTCCCTTCATAGATCCACTATGGAAATGCAGTGTCCACATAAAGGACAAACTAAAGTCTGAGCTTGACACAATGGAACGGCAAGGGATTGTTCACCATGTTCTGCAACACGCTGACTGGTGTAGCTCTATAACCACTGTAATTAAGAAAGACGGTACCATTAGAGTATGCTTGGATCCCAGAAGATTAACTCGAGCACTCAAAAGATGTCCTCACAAGATTCTTACTTTAGAAGAGCTCACCTCAAGGTTTGCTAGAGCCAAGTTCTTCTCAAAGTTGGGCGTGAAATATGGCTACTGGTCAGTGCACATTTCTGAAGAGTCACAGGAACTAACAACATTCAGAACACAATTTGGGAGGTACTGTTTTCTACAGTTACCGTTCAATCTGTCAGTGAGTCAAGACCAGTTCCAACAACATATGGATCACATTACTGAGAGTGTCCCTGGATGTGTTTGTATTGGGAATGTCATAGCAGTCATGGGAAGTACCAAGGAAGGGCATGAGAAGAATCTTTACATTCTAATGGAGATGACTAGAAGAGAAGGTCTCGTGTTTGATAACAAAACATATGTTAACATGAGCCATATCAATTTTTTTGGTTCAATCTATTCTGATACTGGAATATAACCAGATCCCAGTAAAGTTGAGGATGTACAATCAATGCCTACTCCTCAAGATAAAGAAGATTTACAGAGTTGCTTAGGCCTGTTTAATCACCATGCATCTTTTTAGCACCATACATCTTTAATTTCTCTGAGAAAGCATCATCACCGTATGAACTTCTCAAGAAAGATATGTCATTCTTGTGGCACGAGGATCATCAGCACGCATTCGATTTGTTAAAACAGTCACTTTCTACTGAAGCATGTTTACAATACTACGACCCAAGAAAAGAAACTACACTCGAAGCAGATGCTTCACAAAAAGGTCTCGGAGCATGTCTGTTACAGGAAGGTGGACCAATTGCATTCGGTTCTAAAAGTTTTGTCACCCACTATGGGATATATTTGAACATAGAATGAAAACATTGGCATTAGTGTTCAGTATCACCATATTCCATACATACCTATTTGGCAAACACTTTGTTGTCAAGAATGAAAACAAGTCACTAGCGATGATTTGGCAAAAAAACACTCACCAGCACACCACCTCGACTCCAAAGATTATTAATCAAAGTAGGGGTGTGATTGTGAGATCCGATATAAATCTGGAAACCTCATGGTTAGGTCTGACACATTGAGCAGCCTACCCAACCCCAAGAAGACTGAAGATGTGCCATTAGATGTCCAAGTGGATGAAGTAGATGTGGAACTAGAAGATGCACACAACATTGATCTAAGGAGATTTGGACAGAACAAATGTGAAGAGCTCCAGGGAGAGATTACCAGAGATCCTGTTCTCAGGGTATTATGGTAGCTCATCATCAGTGAATGGCCAGATACAATGCTTTTGCCAGTGGTCGAGACCCCCATTGCCCAGATAAAATCCCAGCCAATGAGTGCAGTTTTCAGTCGTTTTGGTTCCCTGAAGATGGTGTCAGATTATGATCCACAGTAAACATTCCAGGACATATGCACGAAGTGGTATGTAAATCACATTATACCATCTCCTCACTATCCAAGGTCAAATGGACTAACAAGAAGGATGGTGCGGACAGTAAAGTCACTAATCTTGAAATTTAAGAAGACTAATCAAGGCATTCAAATAACTATGTTGCACCTATGAGCAATACCACTAAATGCAGGATTACCATCCTTAGGAGAGATCCTGTTCAGAAGGTAACTCTTCTGAGTTATAATCTGATTAGATCATTGTCAGTACAAAATAAAATTATTGGCAAGGCAAGAGAAAATGAAAATCACATATGAAAAATATGCAGGCCAGACGGAAGGTCAGAGTGATCCATCTGCAAGAGATGACATGGTTCCTTGTAGAAGTGTCAAAGATCTGTAATGAGCCACAGTCATACAAGGTAACCATGCTGCATGGAGCAGCATTGGAAAGGAATACATGTCAGCTGAGAGAGTATCCAACACCATCATGCCTGACACTCCTGTAGGATCAAGAACACATTCACATTTAAGAGCTGAGAGTGGAGTTAAGGAAGATGATGCGTACAACACTCAAGTAAAAGCTAATTGTCAGTCTAAACCTACGAGTCAAGAGAAAAGAATCGGCAATTCCAGATCTCAGCAAAGTCTCACTGTTACCAGATCAGGTTGAGTCAGCAGACCACATGTACATTTCAGAGACACTTGAATAACTAATGTAAGATTTCATACATATGTAAATACTGTTCATAATTATTCTATTTCATTATGTGCATAGCTTATAACTTATGTAATTTTCCAATTAAGAAAAGGGGCTTGCTGTGATATTGCTTTAACACTAGTTAACATACTACTGAATATGTAAATAGTTTAGTATACAACATCACAGGAAGTGATGCAAGCTATCATGTGACAGTAGTTGAAGCAGTGTTAGTCAGCAGGTAGCTCATGTTTTGAAGAGCTCTTCTGGAATTCTGGAATTAAGAATCTTTCGTTTTGTTTACCAAACATTGTCAAAGTGTTTGGTATATTTGTGTTAGCAATCCAATAACACAATAGTTTGTGTTGCTGGTGCTGCTGCATCTGTTCATCAGAGGTCCAAGTTAGAGCTGTACAAGCTGTTCCCATGCTTCAGTGAAGACTGACAGCAGGGAAGTTTGAATCAAGGTAATTGAAGCTCAAGAAAGGCGAAATGACCGAATAATACAGTGCAAGCACACTTAAGTCCTGTGAGCAAAAGTCTTTCACTTAGGCAAGGAAGCAGGTGTGCAGTTTCACTCTTTAAAGGCTTTCAAGCCTATCAATTTCTCAGAGAAATGAATCCCTGCTGTGCTGTCAGCTCATTGACCCTGGCAAGTTTCAGACAGTTCAGGAAACCCATGCACTGGCTGTTAAAGTCAGAATGTAGCTGAATTAATTGTCTATTTACTTATTTAATTTAAGACATGACATCTGCACACCTCCAAACGCATCCCAGTAAATGCCAGAAGTGAGCAGAATCATGTTGGGTTTCTGACACGCCTCATTTTGGGGGATTTAAACCGCATCTGCAACTGAACCTGTACCCACTTGCCAGTAAAAATTCTGCTCTGTGCCTCCATTTGTAACGTCCAGGATTCCATGTGCTTTGTTAACTGCTGTGTTAACCTGTCCTGCTACCTTCAATCATTTATTTACAAACCCACATGACTTTCTGTTCTTGCATCGCTTTTAAAAATTGTACTATTTAGTTTGTATTGTCTCCTCATTCTACCTACTAAAATGTGTCACCTCACATTATTCAGCATTGAATTTCATCTGCCATGCGTCCGCCCATTCCACCAGCCTGTCATTGTCCTCATGAAGTCCGTCACTATCTTCCTCACTGTTTATTACACTTTCAAGTTTTGTGTCATCTGCAAATTTTGAAATTGCAGCTATATATTAATGTCTTGGACTTGGGGTATATCAAAAACAGCAGTGGTGCTAGGACTGAACCCTGAGGTACACCACTCCCTCCAGTTCAAAAAACAGCCATTCGCCATAACTCTGTTTTCTATCACTGAGCCAATTTTGTAACCATGTTGCTACTGCTCCTTTAATCACACAGGCTTCAATTTTGCTAAGAGTTTATTTTTAAGGACAATTGATGGGTGATTGATTAACTATTTCAACAGCTTAGAACTCATTCGAGTATCTGAGCCATACAGACCAGGAAGATCTATATTCATGTTGAGTGAGTTGATCACATTGAAGGCGGTGTCAAGAATACTGCAATTATCTTCTTTCTCTTGGACAGGGAGGGCTTTATAGAGTCATAGAGTTATACAGCATAGAAACAGGCCTTTCAGCCCATTGTGTCTGTGCTGGCCATCAAGCACTAATATATTCTAATCTCATTTTCCAGCACTTGGCCCATAGCCTTTTATGTTATGGCATTTCAAGTGCTCATCTAAATACTTCTTAAATGTTATGAGGGTTCCTGCCTCTACCACCCCTTCAGGCATTCCCCCAGATTCCAACCACCCTCTGGGTGAAATTTTTTTTCCTCAAATCCCCTCTAAACCTCCTGCCCCTTACCTTAAATCTATGCCCCCTGACACCTCCAATAAGGGAAAAAGTTTCTTCCTATCTACCCTATCTATGCCCCTCATAATTGTGTATACCTCAATCAGGTCCCCTCTCAGCCTTCTCTGCTCTAAGGAAAACAACCCTCGTCTATCCAGTCTCTCTTCATAGCTGAAATGCTCCAGCCCAGACAACATCCTGGTGAATCTCCCCTGCACTCACTCCAGTGCAATCACATCCTTCCTATAGTGTGGCAACCAGAACTGTACACAGTATTCCAGCTGTGGCCTAACTATTGTTTTATATAGCTCTATCATAACCTCCCTGCTCTTACAGTCTATGCCTCAGCTAATAAAGGCAAGTATCCCATATGTCATCCTAACCACCTTATCTACCTGTGTTGCTGCCTTCAGTGATCTATGGACAAGTACACCAAGGTCCCACTGACCCTCTGTACTTCCTAGGGTCCTACCATCTATTGCATATTCCCTTGCCTTGTTAGCCCTCCCAAAATGCATCACCTCACACGTCTCAGGATTAAATTCCATTTGCCACTGCTCTGCCCACCTTACCAGCCCATCTATATTGTCCTGTAATCTACGGCTTTCCTCCTCACTATTTACGACACCACCAATTTTCGTGTCATCTGCGAACTTAATAATCACACCTCCCATATTCACGTCTAAATCATTAATTTACACTACAAACAGCAAGGGTCCCAGCACCGATCACTGTGGTACACCACTGGTCACAGGCTTCCAATCGCAAAAACAATCCTTGGCCATTACCCTCTGCCTCCTGCCACTAAGCCAATTTTGGATCCAATTTGCCAAATTGCCCTGGATCTCATGGGCTCTTACCTTCTTGACCAATCTCCCATGCAGGACCTTATCAAAAGCCTTACTGAAGTCCATGTAGACTACATCAGCTGCTTTACCCTTATCTACACACTTAATCACCTCCTCGGAAAATCAAATTTATTAGACATGATCTCCCACTGACAAAGCCATGCTGACTATCCCTGATTAATCCCTGCCTCTCCAAGTGGAGATTAATCCTGTCCCTCAGAATTTTTTCCAATAATTTCCCTACCACTGACATTAGACTCACTGGCCTGTAAATACCTGGTTTATCCCTACCACTCTTCTTGAATAATGGTATCACATTTTCTGTCCTCCAGTCCTCTGGCACCTCTCCTGTGACCAGAGAGGATTTGAAACTGTTGTATCAGAGCCCCTGTTATCTCCTCCCTTGCCTCACATAGCAGCTCTTGATTACCCAATTTAGTTGGCCTAAAGCTCACAATGTATAGTATAAACTACTCCTGACAAATAAAATACAAATAACCATCTAAAGCTATGAAAATGGTATTGTGATTAACAGAACTATGCATTTCACATGGACTGAATGGGCTACTCCTGCTCCCATAATTGCAAACATCAAAATGTGTAAAGTTTTGGGCTTGAGGAGGAATCCTCTGTGTATCAAAGAGATCAATGCTTCTGAAAAGGAAAAGGCTTCAGTCAAATGGGTTTCTGTATATATAACACGTGAATGACACATGTTAATAATGTACAAATTGGACAGCAACCTGTGGCAAGGAAGAGACAGCCCACGAATTGCAAATTGATATCAGTTGCTGACCAATTTGCATGCTCCACTGTTAGCCTCATGAATACAGCAGCTTACCCTCAACTTCCTCATGAGTTTCATGAAGTTATATTTGTGCATTATCTACCCATTCGATACAGCACAGAATTTTAAGTCTGATAATTAACAGTGTAAGTACCCTTTTAACATTATGATAATTGTTAATGACAAGTAATCAACCTTCCTGGTCCAGAAAGTGGAAAATTATG
Organism: Heterodontus francisci; assembly: GCF_036365525.1. NCBI lineage: Eukaryota > Metazoa > Chordata > Chondrichthyes > Heterodontiformes > Heterodontidae > Heterodontus > Heterodontus francisci. Next base: position 142,131,856 of record NC_090375.1, read on the forward strand.
GGCTTGATTTTACAAAATCCATGACACTGGCTCTGTGGCTGGTGGTGTGGGGGGGGGGGAAATATGGGTCCAGCTGCGGTCCCCTATAGAGGCTGATGCTGGGAGGGCCCAGCCAATCCTTCCAGTGGTGGCGAGGCTCCTTGGCGCACCGCCCGCCACTGGGTTACGGGAACAGCATTTCAATATTTAAATGAACATGAATAAATTTAAATAAACTTGCCTGAAATCTTCCAGGACCCCTGTAATCTTCAGCATGGTGGCTGGCTCTCCTTCAATTCCCCGTTCAGTGAAGGCCAGTGTGGCACTTGTGGGAGGAGGACGAGCTAAGATTTTCAGTGTGGGAGGCGGGAGATGGGGTCAAATTAACGTAATAGGTATCGGGGATAATGGGAAGGGGTGAATTTTAAACTTTGTGCAGTTTGGGGGTGGGGGAATCAGATTTAAAATGTAAGTGTCTTGGCGGAGGGGAGGTTTTATCTGTCCCCAGTGTTACGAAGGATGGGTCTGGCCACATTGCCGCGGAACGCTCCATCCAGTTGGACCGAGCCATACCATTTATCCTTCATGGGAAAGTTTCTGCTGGAAAACACCTTTGACCACCAATCCATCAGGCAGTGGTCTGCATGAAATATCCACAAGGCCCTACGGGAAAAGGAGATTGTGGATCCTGTTGGATGGTTCCCCAAGCAGACTGCCAAAGTCATTTGGCAAAATGCCTTATTACCAAAACTTTCAAACAAGCACCAAGGCATAGCTTGGCTGGTGGTGAGAAGGGCCCTCCCCATCAAATCCTTCCTGCACGCCTGGAGTCTCGTCCCCCTCTACACGCTGCCCTTGAGGTGGCTACGGTGGGGAAGAGACAGTTGCCCATCTCCTTCTGGATTGTGTCTTTGCAAAGCGGGTGTGGAAAGAGATGCAGTGGTTTTTGTCGAGGTTCATCCCAAGCAGCTCTGTCACACAGGAGTCTGTGCTCTACGGGCTGTTCCCAGGGACACACACTGAGATTAACATCAACTGCTGCTGGAGGACCATCAATTCGGTGAAAGATTCTCTTTGGCCTGCCCAAAACTTGCTGTTCTTCCGGAGCAAAGAGTTGTCCACGACCGAGTCTTGCAGACTGGCACATTCCAAGGTCCGAGACTACGTGCTGAGGGATGCACTAAAGCTTGGGGCAACCACTGCAAAGGCTCAATGGGGAAAGACCACTGTGTAAGGTCCTCCCACCAAAGTGAACGGAGGGGCTGGATCCATGGGAAACCCCTCGGGCTGTATACGCCAGATATGGGTTTGCTGTAAAATGTACATGGCATGTAAAATGGAATGGAAGGGTTGTGAGGCAACTCACTCCTGTATCGAAGAAAACTGATTTCCTTTGCACTTTTTAGAATGTCAACTTGGTGCTGTTTTGAACTGTTTTATAGTGCATTTTTTACAAATTTTTATGAATAAAATATATTTTGGGGAAAAAAAGTCTGGGGGGGGCAAATAGTTAATAACATTGTTATTGGGGTGTTAGAAAGGGGTGTTAGAAATTTATTGGATAAATTTGTGCGGATATACTGCTTTAAAAATTCAAATTGACCAGCAGGGCTGGATGCCCTTTAAAAATGACGCTAGTGTCTGCGCACAGGCAGCTGACACCATTTCCAGGGATGGATAGCCCGCCCCCTCCACGAGATTGGAGGGAGCAGGTCGCCCTGGCTAAATAAATGAGCTTCCGTGCGGGCTCTTTGGCATGCGGCCTGCGCGTGTGGGCTGCCATTCTTTGAGCTCGCCACCAAGAGACACGACAGGCTTTTAAAATCCAGCCCTGCAAGTGTGGAGTTTAATTCCTTCAGGTAATGAATTGATGATGTTGGAAATTTAACAATGTCAAACATTTTTTAAAAACTCTTGGTTAATTTTCATCTCTTTTTTTCTCTTTATCCAATCTTTCTTCCCTTTATTTATCTTTCTGTACCTGATGTGAAATTGAATTTACCCACTCTGCCCTTTTGGTCCCAGATGCCCTGTTGACCTTTGTTGTCTCACGCTTCCAAATACTTACAGGACAAGAGAAAATTTGATTTGAAAGGTGCAAGAAAATGTCTAACTAACAGGGCACACCATGGGATATCCTGCTCCAGCAAATTCTGGGCCATTGGGCGGCACAGTGGCGCAGTGGTTAGCACCGTAGCCTCACAGCTCCAGGGACCCGGGTTCGATTCTGGGTACTGCCTGTGTGGAGTTTGCAAGTTCTCCCTGTCTCTGTGTGGGTTTCCTCCGGGTGCTCCGGTTTTCTCCCACATGCCAAAGGCTTGCAGGTTGATAGGTTAATTGGCCATTATAAAATTGCCCCTAGTATAGGTAGGTGGTAGGGAAATAGAGGGACAGGTGGGGATGTAGTAAGAATCTGGGATTAGTGTAGGATTAGTATAAATGGGTGGTTGATGGTCGGCACAGACTTGGTGGGCTGAAGGGCCTGTTTCAGTGCTGTATCTCTAAAAAAACATTGAACCAATCAATTTACAGAATATCATCCTTCCTTTTCTTATATTAATCTAATATAAAAGCATAATTAGATTTGTCACGGCGATGTATTTTTCTTAATATCGAAGAATCCACTGCAAAATTCAGTAACGTTTTTAATTACTGATTTCAATTGGTAGAGAAATTATAAAATTACCATATCTCCACGTGGACAGTCAGTTGATTGTTTTGACTTAGTGAAGTACTTTTATTGCACCACTAGATGTCTTCGTCAGGGTACATCGTCCAAACCTCACTGTCAACATCTAGTGACAGAAAGTCATTTCTAACTCTGCACTGCATGAACCTTTCTCACTTTCTAAAATAAATTGTACATAGAATAGATATCACCGATTATAAAATTTATGCCAAGAGTAAGGGGATCCAAATAACTTACAAATGGCAAAAGAACCAGTTAGGTATGTAGGTCCTTTAATAAGTGGAATAAGTACCATATCTAATAAGGTATATCAAGTGCTCTGTTTATTACAAGTACTCAGTTGATGGTGAAAGGAGAACTTCATCAATGGCCTTAGCTTTTATAATGAGGGTCACAGTGGGAAAGAGCCTGCAGATGATACTGTGGTTAACTTCTTTCCCTAGATTATGTTAGTTATAGTGCTACCATATGGAGTAGTTGAGGTTGTCAGGCAACATTGAGGCACACATGATTTCACCATATGAGCATTAAAACTTAAAATTGCAAGCCCCTGACTGGAAAGACATTTCCATGTTAACCAACAGTGTTGGAACAAGGGACAAAGGGCCATGCCCTGACTCATTCAACCAACAATGAACTTTTGATTACCAGACATTGAAGGTGGGGGGAGCTAGCATTTCAGAGACTGTTAAGGTACAATCCACAAACTTCGCATGAGAGACTGTTCCATATAAGGAGCTAGTCACATGACTAACCTGCTGGTCAACCAGGGAGTTTTTTTTTAAAATTTGAACTCCCAACAAAGAAATTTTGAACAGCGACAAAGTGGAGTAAAGATCTCTCCTGCAACTGAAGCAAGAATTACAGCCTGTCCTGTCTGCCTGCCTCCATCTCCTTCCCACAGAACTGAATCTTGTGAAAACACATGAAACTCAAAGAGAGAAAGGTTTCCTACATGAACAAGGTTTTAAGATGACTACTGGGCCCCAACAAAAAGCAAGACTTCTTACAAAAGGACTACAGTGAGCACGAAGCACCATAACAAGATATAGCCTCAACCACCTCTCTACTATATTTTCCTCTTCTCTATTCTGTCCCTATCTGCATGTGATATCGTGTGTGCATGCTAGCGTGGGCCCATCGTATATCCGTCAGCGTGAACCATACTAGAGTTTAAGTTTCAAGTTTTAATAAAATTTCATCTTTCTTCTTTAAACCTGAGAAAGCCTGTGTGAATTGGTTTCTTTGTCTTATAATTGGAAAACTGTGAACAAGAATTCAGAAAAAGGGGAGCTCAAAACACAATGTGTTTAAAATTAAACTCTGTTAGCAGGTGAAGATAGTAACAGACCCCTAGACACCTTTCTCACCTGGTCATAACAAGCTGAATAGCATATGTTGGATCTCAGTTTTTCATGAACTCATGGGTTACACGAAAAGAGACGAAGTCCGACTGTAGCTTTAAGAAACTGTATTGCAGTACTTAATTGTTACATCTTCAGAAAACTTAACAATGAACTGAACTAAAACTAAAAGCAACACATACACTGAACTAACCTAAAACTAAAAGCACCACACACACTGAACTAACCTCCGAACTAACCCCCCCTGAACTGAACTAACTCTTTGCACCAAATCAAGCCTTATTATAGTTATTCATACAAATCAGTAACACCTACTCTTTGTTCCCAATTGGTCTACAAACTTCTGCAGTTTCTTGGTGTCGGGGCCTGATTGGGGTACTGCCTTGTCAATTTGTTTTTAAATTCTTACTCCAGTTTCCCATCCCCTTATCTCCTTGTGAACCGTTAGGCTGACTGTTATACAAAGGGTTATTATTAAGCAGTCTGCAGCTGTCCTGTTAGTTTCTGCTGATAAGCTGCCTCTGCAGCCCTGAAGTTATGAAGTCATTTCTGATAAGCTGTCTGTGCAGCTCCGAGGTTATTTTGTTAGTAATACATGATTGATTAATTATTTCATCTTAAATGTCCCCATATTATTTTGTTCTCGAAAATTCTGTTCTCACAGTCCCCCTTTTGATTCTTCAAAACACTTTTAAGAATCATTCCCTTGATCCCACCTAGGTGCCTTTAATGGTCTCTACTTGTTTAGAAACAGCCTTCAACACCCGGAGGAATCACACTCAATACGTTGCCTGCTTGTGCCACAGGACGGGCCCGTGGGAACTCTGTAAAGGCATAAGTTTTGCAGGGGCTTCAGTTACTTGTTTACAACATAAAAGGTAATGCACTTGTACAATTACAATTTCATTTAAGCATCACTATTACATAATCGATTGTACAAACATAATACAATTCCATTCTTAGAGTACATTGATCATTCATTAATTCATTTTAAGTATATATGAAAAGGTTATACAATTACCCTTTTATGGCATCACTAATTGTCTCTCCTTTTATAGAGCATGTTCGAACACCAATTGCTTTTCGGGTAGCTGTCCAACCTGTATTCATACATCCTCTTACATCGCCTAATTAATTTCTTAAGTTGCCAAATTAAATAGGTCACACATAACACCATGATACCCAAAACCACTATCAGGACATGGGAGATAATTCTAAACCAGGGGTGTATCTGCATGTTTGACCCCCAGTTCCATAAGTCCTCCTGCCAGGTAGAATCATTTATCTCATCAATCTCATCTTGTAGCATCTTCGACTGTTGTTCCAGATTGTAGTACACTACAGCAATGACTTCTCGCTGCTGTCTCTCTTTACCCAAGCGTGTGGGCAATGGCTGAATAGTATATTCATATTCCCGGAGGTAATTTGTCAAATCCTCCTTAATACTTTCTATCACAGTTATCGTTTCTGTCTTTTGTTTATGTATGTCTACCAACTCCATCTTCCCTATTTGGGTTGGCATTTGTGGGTTGAACCAAAATGTACTGTTGCTCACCGGACAAGTCCGTTTATGTCCATACTGGTACTCCTTCGCTGTGGTGGTTAAGCAATATCTCCCGTTTCCCATATAGGCCACATGGGTTAGCCCTGACAATGCTTTCCTAGTTTCCATGGTGCAATTTACAGTGGCATTAAATACAATTTTGATTCTGCCATTTTATATATAGGATGAGGACATATGACCACCTGGTTTTCCAGACTACACTCAGACAATGGACAATGTTGTTCCAATTACCTCTTTTCCAATTTCCACAACATTTCCATAACATAGGGTAATATATCATAGTATTTTATGTAATCTTTTCCCCTTATCACCCCTATATTTTCTATTTCATGTAATTGCATCCCTAACTTATCTCTCAGAATTACAGCTATTCCCAACACTACTCCAATACTCATAGATCCTGTATTTACACATTCCTGACCTTTCCATACCTTAAATTTTCTGATTTGGCACCTGGTAATTTTATCATTTGTGTGACTAGTTAAGTCCTCCAACTGGGTGTCATTGATCCAAACTGGCACCTGTCCCACATCAATTTGCCTCAAATTTTCCTTCGTTTGTTCTAACATTCACGAACTGTTTGTACTACAAACACTTTCATTATTTGAAATGATATCATTAATATTATGAGCATGACCTTCTAGTACTCTCATCAGTCCTGTAATTAGTTCAGTTGCTCTGCATGTAACAAATCACATTTTCTTCCATTCCCGGTATCTCTTTGCATACCAGGTGGTGTTTATTTTGGAGTCTGTCATTTGCTGTTGACTTTATATACCTCCATTTGGGACCAGTGTTTCCATCGGCCCTTCCCTTTTACCATTACTTTGTCTCCCACAACAGGCACCTTCGTCTGTTCCTCTTTCATGTCTGTTTCTATAGAATCTCCTGCCTCAGCTCATACAGTTGCCTGCACAGCTCCTTCACAAATCACCCTTCCTCTCATGGGTCCTACTTCCTTACTACCTGCTACGACATACCTTGGCAGTCTCATCACCCTTCCTGTCACCGTATTCATCAAGTCCTTTCCTACTTTAGCTACACCACACTGTCCCTTTTGTTCCCTTTTCAAAATATCCTTTACTAGCTGACTAAGAGTTCTAACATAAAATAAAAACAAGAAACGCTGGAATCACTCAGCAGGTCTGGCAGCATCTGTGGAAAGAGAAGCAGAGTTAACGTTTCGGGCCAGTGACCCTTCATCAGAACTCTAACATTCTGGTCCACATTTTCCAAATCTATAGTATTGACAATTGAAGTTCCCGTATTAATCACTGAACTATGTTTACATCTCTTTCCCTTTATTATTCCCTCATTACCAAATTCCTGTCTCAGCAATTGTTACAGTAATACCTTGTACAACTTTCGGGTCTTCTCAGGGCATCAGCCAGGTAGCTGGATATCTGAGATATTCAATATTACCGGTACCAACTCAAGCTTTATATTATCATATACAATTTTATTAGTTTTTATTATCGCAAGTCCATTTTCTGGTCCTGCAGTTAAGGCAGGGCAAGGGAGACCAGTCACTTGTGACTGCTGGGTCGTAACCTTACTCGTCGGTAATTTGGATGTGGGGGTAACCGTGGGGGTTGGTGCTTCTTGTCCGTTTAATCTCACAACCTGGAATAGGAACTGTCCTTTTTTACCTTAGAGCTTTAATATCTTGCGCTAGGGGGAGTTCGAGGATTGTCTGCACTCACTTTTGCTCTGTCTCATGTTTTCCCTGTGCTATTACTATTCCCAAATAAGAAACATTTTCCTTCATTATCTGTGCCTTTTTCAGCTTAACTTTCACTCTGACCTTCTGGAGGAAGGTGAAATATCGATGGATTATTATAAAATCCCTGGGACAGACACGTCCAGATGTACTGTTGTCCCTGGAACGTAAACGCAAATTTATATTGACACGCTTGTGCCAACGGTATGGACCAGAACCCATTGCTAATGTCCAACACAGTAAACCACTGTTTTGTTATTTTCTAAAACTTTGATTGTCCTCTTAAATATCAGATAAATTTCCCTTTGAGTGCTTTAAATAACCACTCATATCAATTAAATTTTGTTTATTGATTCCAATTTCCTATGCCTAGACTTGGTGGTATTTTTTGTACGTTAAAGACAGAAGTGCTTGCAACTATCTTTCCTTCTCAAGCACTTTGTCTCATTGATAAAGATGCTGTGACATTTGATGTCTACAATTCAGTTCTTAAATTCTCAAAGCTGCTGGATCTCTTGCTGTGGCATCAGTTCTCACATGGCCTTGGAACCTGCCATCACCTGCTTAAAAAAACACAAACAATCCATCGTGGCTCTGCCCCTGAGCCCAATGGGTTAATTTGTCCACTTATATCTGTCAATTTAGAAATTTAAAATTTAACAATGTCCAATATGTATAAATTTTACTCTCAGCAATGCAAAAAGCTGCAGCAGGGTTAAGTTCTTCGTTTGTCTCCAAGGGGGCGGAGCAAAACATTCTCAGCTGCGTCACTTTTTTTCTGATCGAAAAGAACTACTCTCCACTTTAAACTTTTTTCAATCCTGTTGGTATCCTTCGGGTTTGAAAACAACAAAATCATTAGCAACATTATCAACTTCAAAGGAAAGCATCTCCATCAGGAAAGACAGCATTTTAGATCAAACTGCAAGTGTTTTCAAATTTTTAGCATCTTTTGTAAGACGTTCCTAATGCCAGGATTTTTATAACAAAGATTATTCTAAATTCCAATTCACTGCAATAAATATTTAAAAACCAAAACTGCCAATGTTATATGAACGAGTCTTGTATCCGGAACTGAAGACTCCTCCAAAACTTGACATAATAAACTTGAAAGTTCATTGTGGACACAAATGAAATTTCTAGTTTTTCAACTTAACAGGTCAATTAACCTTAATAGTATAAACTTAACTCAGACTTATTAACTTGCAATACTTATTAAATACACACAGAACAGAATAGCACGTGCTTTTTTTAAAAAAAGATTACGTCATTTTTCTTGTTCTTTCTTCAGGCGCCTTTTCAAATGACTGTAATAAAACCAAAAGCTAAAGAAGAAGTTATTTAACATTCTTATAACAAAAGATTTAACACCAGCTTCTTAAACAAACTTTAAACGGACAGAATCTTTTCAATATCTCCTTTGTTTATCCTTCTCTCCCTTAAACCAATATCCAATTCCTGACATTTGCTACTTAAATACAGTCAGTAAAACATGTCTTTAATTTAAACTCCAAAAAAACAAGAACAGATTTGAAACTGGAACTCTAATTAAAGCAGTGTTTTAAACTTCAAATTGGATTTCTGCCAAACATCTTCAGACCTTCAAGGCTGAAGCTTATCTCTTACAAAATTGTTCCATTGCCTCTTCACAGTTGCAAAACCAACTTTTAAAATAAAAATAAAACTTTAACTTAAAATATAATTCAATTTTATATCACATTCCTGGGTGCACAATCTTAAATTGAAATGAATACACTCAACAATCACTTTTCACACTCATTCAATTCCAAACAACTCAGAAAATTGATTCCTGTAATGGGTTATGAATTCAAAATACCAAATCCCTTTCAAATTCCCTGTCCCGATGTCTAGGAACACACACAGGTTCAACTAATTCACAACCAAAACATGACTCAAGGTTCCCACAAAATATACACCTGTAAGAATAGAAAAAGTAACAGACTCGTTCTTTCATTATTAAGGCCATAGTATTTCATCTTCAGGAACGTAAGGTGGGGCCCGCCCACCTTTGACGGTAGTTGGTAACTGTAGGTTGCCTTTGTCGGTCATTTTATCAATGCCGTAGGGTCGGTATAACGGGTATTTCTACAGATAAACTCAAGCCGATGGAGCTTCCTTCGAAGCCCGTGGGCCGGTATGACGCCGAATACTGCCGAATCAGGTGCCTAAATATGGGGTTTACGTCTTCCGTATTCCCCCCGAATGGACTCGAGTTATTGAACAAAAAGGATCGGGATCGCGTGGTGGAGTACCGAGCTTAGACAACGGCCAAGGACTTTTAAAACAACGAGGAGTCCTTACCTCTGGGGCCCGATAACGGTCCGATGTCCAGTGCTTTGGTCTTTATCCTCCAGCGATCCTGCCGACTCCGCCAAGTTGTTGGATCTCAGTCTTTCATGATCTCATGGGTTACATGAAAAGAGACAAAATCCGACTGTAGCTTTAAGAAACTTTATTGCAGTACTTAATTGTTACATCTTCAGAAAACTTAACAATGAACTGAACTAAAACTAAAAGCAACACATACACTGAACTAACCTAAAACTAAAAGCACCACACACACTAAACTAAACCCCAAACTAACCCCCCCTGAACTGAACTAACTCTTCGCACCAAATCAAGCCTTATTATAGTTATTCATACAAATCAGTAACACCTACTCTTTGTTCCCAATTGGTCTACAAACTTCTGCAGTTTCTTGGTGTCGGGGCCTGATTGGGGTACTGCCTTGTCAATTTGTTTTTAAATTCTTACTCCAGTTTCCCATCCCCTTATCTCCTTGTGAACCGTTAGGCTGACTGTTATACAAAGGGTTATTATTAAGCAGTCTGCAGCTGTCCTGTTAGTTTCTGCTGATAAGCTGCCTCTGCAGCCCTGAAGTTATGAAGTCATTTCTGATAAGCTGTCTGTGCAGCTCCGAGGTTATTTTGTTAGTAATACATGATTGATTAATTATTTCATCTTAAATGTCCCCATATTATTTTGTTCTCGAAAATTCTGTTCTCACAGCATAGATGCATTTAACAGGCAGCTAGATAAGTTTATGAAGAAAGGACTAGAAGGTTATACTGATAATGTTAGGTGATATAGGGTGAGAGAAAGTTCATGTGGAGCATAACACCAACATAGACAAAATGGCCTGTTTCCGTGCTGTAACTTCTATATAATACTTTTTAACTATATATAAACAATAGGATGTGGTTTGCCTTCAACAGGTGTCCAAAGTGCATATCTATTTCAAGTGATTGGCCCCCTTTAACATGGAAATCAGGATCCAACGATGTAAATTGGACCCCAATTACAATTTATGTTGGAACTGATTGGAGTGTGCTCACTGCAGGCTCCCATCTGTTCCACAGGCGATGGAATTGAAGAGACCCACTGAAGGAAAGTATTGAATTGTTTTTGTTAGCCCCAGAGTAGCATTCCTGCTTCTATAAAACCAAAGAAATAATCTGAGCCAATGCTGTCCCAGGATCACCACACTCTTCCCTCATGAACCCCCCCCCCGCCCCCCACTGTTATTAATCTCACTGGCAGCTGCCCAGGCCAGAGGTTGAGGCTTCAATCCAGCAAGTTGCACTGGAATTCCTACCTGGCCCCCTGCAATGTGTCTGCAAGATTTAAATATGCCTGGGGCTTCAAAATAGTCACGGGGTCACTCCCCTTGCTGGAACTGGCAGTCAACCAGTTCACTCCGCCAATCGGTTGGCCAATAGACATGTTGCATTGTACCAGTGTATCTGTAGCAAAGTTCAGGGAGTCAAGTTTCGGCTTTTCTGTCTGAATGAGGGCTGATTGGAAAATCTGGAAGGGCGGATAATGCACTGTGACAGAACCAGCCCAGACTTTCTTCCATTGAAATGTACAGAAGGAAAATGCAGCAGGTTGTGTGAGGGGTGCATGATCCTCCTCACTATTGTTTCCTTTCTGCGTTCTGACCAGGTGATGCAAAAAATTCTGGCTTAAAGTCAAAATTTTACCGGCATTTTGACAGAGTAGGATAATTCACTCTGTTGTATTGTAAAGTTCCCTAATGAAAATATTCTAGAACTTTCCATTAAACATTATCAGAGGAATTTTAGTAGCAACAACTTGTATTTATATAGTGTCTTTAACTTAGTAAAATGTCCCAAGGTGCTTCACTGTAGCCTTATCAAACCAAATTTGACACTGAGCCACATAGGGAGATATTAGGGGAGATGACCAAAATCTTCATAGAATCATAGAATATTTAAGGCACAGAAAGAGGCCACTTGGCCCATTGTGTCTGTGCCAGCCGAAAAATGATCCACCTATTCTAATCCCACCTTCCAACATTTGGTCCATAGTCGTGCTGATTACGACACTTGAGGTGCATATCCAGACTCCTTTTGCATGAGTTGAGGGTTTCTGCCTCAACTACCCTTTCAGGCAGTGAGTTCCAGACTCCCACCAGCCTCTGGGTGACAACGTTTTTCCTCAACTCCCCTCTACCTTTTCTACCAATCATTTTAAATCTATGTCCCCTAGTCACTGACCTCTCTGCTCAGGTGAATAGGCCCTTCACCTCCATTCTAACCAGGCCCCTCAAAATTTTGTACCTTTCAATCAGATTTCCCCTCAGCCTTCTCTGTTCCAAGGAGATCAACCCCAGCCTATCCAATCTTTCCTCATAGCTGCATTTTTCCAGTCTTGGCAACACCCTCGTAAATCTCCTCTGTATCTTTTCTACTGCAATTCTATCCTTTCTGTAACGAGGTGACCAGAACTGCATACAGTATTCAAGTTGTGGCCTTACCAATGAGTTATACAGTGCCAGCATAACCTCCCTGCTGTTATATTCTATATGTTGGCTAATAAGGGAAAGGATTTCGTATGCCTTCTTAACCATCTTATCGACCTGTCCTGCTACCTTCAGGGATCTGTGGACATTCACTCCAAGTTCCCTTACTTCCTCGACACTTCTCAGTATTTTCCATTAATCATGTATTCCTTTGCCTTGTTTGGCCTCCCCAAATGTATCACCTTACACTTCTCCAGGTTGAATTCCATTTGCCACTTTTCTGCCCATCTGACCAGACCATCAATATCTTCCTACAGCCTACAGCTATCCTCCTCACTATCTACCACACAGCCAATCTTTGTGTCGTCTGCAAACATCTTGATCATGCCCCTGACCTTTAGCTCCAAATTGTGAATATATAACACAAAAAGCAGGGGACCCAGTATGGAGCCCTGCAGAATGCCAACCCTCCAATTGCAAAAATACCCATCAACAATTGCCCTTTGTTTCCTGCCACTCAGTCAATTTTGTATCCGCCTTGCTGCATTTCCCTGGATCCCATGGGATTTGTTTTAACCAGTTTGCCATGTGGACCTTGTCAAAAGCCTTGCTAAAATCCATGTAGCCCACATCAACTGTACTACCCTCATCTATCTTCCTTGTTACTTCTTCAAAAAATTCGATCATGTTGATCAAACAAGATCTTCCCTTAACAAATTCATGCTGACTATCCTTGATTAATCTGTGCCTTTCTAAGTGACAGTTTATCCTGTCCCTCAGAATAGATTCCAATAATTTGCCCACTACTGAGGTTAGACTGACTGGCCTGTAATTATTCGGTCTATCCCTCGCTCCCTTTTTAAACAGAGTCAAGGAGGTAGGTTTTTAAAGGAGGAAAGAGAGGTAGAAAGATGAAACGGTTTAGAGAGGCAATTATAGAGTTTCGGGTCTTGGCAGTTGAAGCCACGACTGTCAATGGTGGAGTGATGAAAATTGGGGATAGTCAAAAGGACTGAAATGGAGAAGTGCAAAGGGAGAACTCCCTTTCCACCAACCCCAACCCCAGAAAGGGGAAAAGAGGAGCAGTGGAGGTGGTTAAAAATTCCAGAATCTGAAGCATGACCCCAACCTACCTCCAAAGTTTGGGGGTGAGGGGTGGGGTGGGTGTTGGTGGTGGGGTGGGTGTCATATGGCTCTCAAGAAGCTGATCTGTCATTTAAATAATTTATTTACAGTGCATGTCTCATATTTAGCCAGCATATTACTTTTAATGGCTGTGGGCTAGTTTTCCCAGGTTTTGGGAAGCCTGTCAGTTGAAGCAAAGCGAGGAGTGCTGGGTCCATATGGCTTTTTATAACAGGAGAAGCCGGAGTACTTCTCCCTAACCCCTACTTCCGAGCTAATCTGCTTCCCTACCCACAATCTGCTAATACCTCATGTGTGTTGTTGTTGTAGTATTAGCAGCACTAGGACATTATTGATAAAGTCTCAGAGTCTTGATAAAGTCAATTAATAACTCATTCTGGACACTGTCCTCAAGCCTCTCTTGCTAGCACCCTTCGTGCTGCTAGTCTCTTCTTCCAAAGCCCATCACTATGTGGCTGTTACATCATCAGCACGATAGTGGAAGGGGTTGCACTCACTGTCTCCAACATTAACCCTTTCAGGTCCTTATACTGCACTGCACAATGTTGGATGCCCACAATCAGACAGCCTCCCATCCCCATGATTGGAACCCACCTCCCTGATCTACTCATACCTAACAATCTCATGACCACCCCATCCCCTCACCCGATGTCTTCTCCAGCCCCTCTGCTGTCCTTCCAGGCTCTCCACATTATTTTCTCAATCCACAAACATTCTCTCCCTCCTCTCTGGCTGTGACCTAGGCCTGCAGGCCTTCTTGCCAGCCAAGAAGCTTCTCCATCTGTTTGGCTGGCCGCCAGCTGAGAAGCTGGTTCAAAACATTTAACATACATACGAACATACGAATTAGGAGCAGGAGGAGGTCACTCGGTTCCTAGAGCATGCTTCACCATTCAATAAAATCATGGCTGATTGGATAGTAACTTCGATTCCACATTCCTGCCTTCCGCCGATAACTTTCACCCCCTTCTATCTACCTCTGCCTTAAAAATATTCAAAGACTCTGCTTTCACTGCCTTTTGAGAGAGTTCCAAAGACTCATGACTCAGAAAAAATTTCTTCATCTCTGTTTTAAATGGGCGACCCCTTATTTTTAAATCGTGACCCCTAGTTCTAGACTCTCCCACAAGGAGAAACATCCTTTCCACATCCACCCTGTCAAGACCACTCAGGATCATATACGTATCAATCAAATCGCCTCTTACTCTTCTAAACTCCAGCGGATACAAGCCTAGCCTGCCTAACCTTTCCTCAGAAGATAACCCACCAATTCCGAGTATTAGTAGAATAAACCTTCTCTGAACTGTTTCCAACGCATTTACATCCTTCCTTATATAAGGAGACCAATGCTGTACACAGTACTCCAGATGTGGTTTCACCAATGCCCTGTATAACTGAAGCATAACCTCCCTACTTTTGTATTCAATTCTCCTCGCAATAAACAATAGCATTCTATTTGCTTTCCTAATTAATTGTTGAACCTGCATACTAACCGTTTGCAATTCATGCACCAGAACACTCAGATCCCTCTACATCTCAGAGCTCGGCAATCTCTCACCATTTGGATAATATGCTTCTTTTTTATTCTTCCTGCCGAAATGGACAATTTCACATTTTCCCACATTATACTCCATTTGTGACTCACTTAACCTATCCATATCCCTTTGCAGCCTCCTTATGTTCACTTCACAACTTACTTTCCTACCTATCTTTGTGTCATCAGCAAATTTAGCAACCATACCTTCGGTCTCTTCATCCAAGTCATTTATATAAATTATAAAAGGTTGAGGCCCCAGCATTGATCCCTGCAACACACCACTCATTACATCTTGCCAACCAGAAAATGACCAATTTATGCCTACTCTCTATTTCCTGCTAGCCAGCCAATCTTCTTTCCATACCAAAATGTTACCCCCTACACCATGAGCTTTTATTTTCCACAATTACCTTTAATATCAAATGCCTTCTGAAAATCTAAGTACAATACATCCACCGGTTCTGCTTTATCCACAGCACATGTTACTTCTTCAAAGAACTCCAATAAATTGGTTAAACATGATTTCCCTTTCACAAAACCATGTTGACTTTGCCTGATTACCTTGAATTTTTCTAAGTGCCCTGCTATAACGTCTTTAATAATAGTTTCTAACATTTTCCCTATGACAGATGTTAAGCTAACTGGCCTGTAATTGCCTGGTTTCTGTTTCCCTCCTTTTTTGAATAAAGGAGTTATATTCACTATTTTCCCCGTATCTAGGGAATTTGGGAAAATTAAAACTAACGCATCAACTATCTCACTAGCCACTTTTTTGCCCTCATAATTGCTCTTATTTATGTTTAAAATACTAATCTTGGAACCCACTCTTTTCTCTCCCTCAAACTGAATGTAAAATTCAATCATATTATGGTTGCTGCTACTGAGGAGCACCTTTGCTATAAGGTCATTAATTAATCCAATCTCATTGCACAATATGGGTGGCACAGTGGCGCAGTGGTTAGCACCGCAGCCTCACAGCTCCAGCGACCCGGGTTCAATTCTGGGTACTGCCTGTGTGGAGTTTGCAAGTTCTCCCTGTGTCTGCGTGGGTTTTCTCTGGGTGCTCTGGTTTCCTCCCACATGCCAAAGACTTGCAGGTTGATAGGTAAATTGGCCATTAGCAATTGTCCCTAGTATAGGTAGGTGGTAGGGAAATATAGGGACAGGTGGGGATGTGGTAGGAATATGGAATTAGTGTAGGGTTAGTATAAATGGGTGGTTGATGGTCAGCACAGACTCGATGGGCCGAAGGGCCTGTTTCAGTGCTGTATCTCTAAACTAAACTAAATACTAGGTCTAGTATAGCCTGCTCTCTAGTTGGTTCCAGAATGCACTGTTCTAAGAAACAATCCCGAAAACATTCTATGAACCCCTCATCTAGGCTACCTCGGCCATCTGATTTTTCCAGTCTATATGTAGATTAAAATCCCTCATGATTATTGCTTTACCTTTCTGATAAGCTCTCATGATTTCTTCCTTTATACTCTGTCCTACCGTGCGGCTACTGTTAAGGGACCTGTACACCACTCCCATGAGTGACTTCTCACCTTTATCATTTCTCATCTCTACCCAAACCATTTCTACATCCTGGTTTCCTGAATTAGGTCATCCATCTCTAATGTACTACCATTAAATTACAGGTTTCCTAAATGCTACACCTCCCCACTGCTCCCCCTCTCCTACCCCCAACCCCTTGCTCCCTCCCCATATATATTGGGGCCTATATGACTATATTTCCATTCCACAAAGTTCCTTAAAAATTATTTGGCTCTTTTAGTCATTTTCGTCAGACTCAGCCAACATATATTAACTATAGAAAACTTGTTTCTCTTTGTTCTAAGGTTTTGTTCTAAGGTTCATGGGATTCATCGTGATATTATTCAGGGACTGTAATTTACTCTTTATAAAACCTCTTCACTCCACTGTATGTCAGGTCAAAATGTTTGTTAACAGAATGTTAACATATAAATTCCCATATAAATACAGAAATTCTTGCCTCCAATAGCAATTTACTTCCCATGTTTCTGTATTGGCAGGAAAATGGGAAGTCCTGCTATTATATGGGATTTCATGCTGATATTTTCCATGCTTAAGTTTTGAAGAGACCCAAGAAAATAGTCAGCTCAAGTAGAAACTCATAAAATGGCTGCTGAAGGTTTTCAGTAGTCATTTACTTTTTTCAAGCCTAACACAGTGATGGTTTTTGTCACAGATTTTGAAAATCTTGAGACACGGCCACTTTTACAGTATGTTTTAGTTTTGACTTTAAAAGGAGGGAGCAGGTACTGGCACTGATAGCAACAAAGAAATGAGGCAAAAGCAAGAAGCAGAGAGACAGGTACATGTGGTAATGTGAAGTAAAATAAAACCTTTAAAAAATCTTCTTTCTGATTTGGATAAGATGCAAATTGCTCCTTCTGCCTACAACAAATTTATTTTTGTACTTATTGATTTCCCTCTATGCAGAAACCAAGGAACAAAATCCCGAATGAGTTGAGTTGCTCCTATTATTTCCTTGGTACATTCTCACATTTTTGTCAATAAAATATGTAGGGAAGTAACCAAGGGAATTCAGGGTAATGATCCAACAGCATTGAGTCTATGCAGAAAGAGTGTGCTGAGAATTATACATGATGAATTAGGTGCTGTGTGTAATTCTTCTCGAGCATTTCAATTAACTGTTGGGTTTTCTGCAGCTTTAGCCCAATCACAAACTGCAATGCCTTTAGGTACATGCTGTACTATCTAAATTTGATCATTAGAATTCTTCCACAAACCAGAACAGTTCCAGTTATTCAATTAAGCGTATGGATAAGTCAACCCGTGATTTCAAGCTGTATCTCACGATTAGCTTTGGATTTCTGTTTGAACCCCCCCCCAGAAGTTGGAACATGGGTTGGGCTACATCCTCCATTAAATCAGATAGAATATTATGCCAGTTGGGTTATCATCCATATAATTTTAAATCATAAATTCTAAATAATAAAACAACAATTTATTAATAATCAATTTACAATGCATGCTAAATCTAAATAGAGTGTTAGGTGACTTCTTTTGCAATTAAGAGTCATAGAAACATAGAAAATAGGAGCAGGAGTAGGCCATTCGGCCCTTTGAGCCTGCTCCGTCATTCATTATGATCATGGCTGATCATCCAACTCAGTAACCTGTTCCTGCTTTCGCCCCTTTAAACCCAAGAGCTATCTCTAACTCCTTCTTGACAACATACAATGTTTTGGCCTCAACTGCTATCTGTGGTCGCAAATTCCACGGGCTCACCACTCTCTGGGTGAAGAAATTTCTCCTCATCTCTGTTCTGAATGGTTTACCCCATATCCTTAGACTATGACCCCTGGTTCTGGACTCCCCCACCATCGGGAACATCCTTCCTGCATTTACCCTGTCAAGTCCTGTTAGAATTTTATAGGTTTCTATGAGATCCCCCCTCACTCTTCTGAACTCCAGCGAATATAATCCTAACCGACTCAATGTCTCCTTTTTTAACCAGATAAAACATTATTTTCTTTATTACTTTTTTCTATAACAGCAGACTATTGGATAAGGTATAGACTTGAGATTGAAAAGAAATTACAAAGGTTCAGAAGCTTTTTCCATATTCAACCCTAAGTGTATGATTTGGACAGTTGTTCCCCTGTCCCCACCCCACCCCACTCGCCCCTTTAAGGAGCGTCTTAAAACCTATCTCTTTGACCAAGCTTTTAGTCACCTGTCCAAATATTTCCTTTTGTGACTCAGTGATAACACTTGTGTGAAGCATACGGGATGTTTCACTACATTGAAAGTGCTGTATAAATGCTCACTGGTGTTGTTGTACAATGGCTTCTCTTCTTATCTGTAGAGAGTTTGGAGTGGCCGCGGCAGTGGCGGACCTGCGAGGAACCAACCAGGGAGAGAATAAATCCAGACCCAGGCCCACAGCCTTCACTTAACTGGAGAGAGTTGGGAGCCGCAGCGGCGGACCTACGAGGAACCTGCTGGGGAGAGAATAAATCCAGATCCAGGCTCGCGGCCTTCACTTACCTGAAGAGAGGGAGAGAGAGTTGGGAGCGGTGGACCTGTGAGGAATCTACCTCTACGTGCTGGAGTTTGAAAAAAAAATCAAACCGTGACATCACAGCAAAGTGGTGAGTTGATTGGCCGGTAATTATGTGCTGCTTAGCAACTTGGTCTAAACAACTGGGAGTTAAAAACGTTAAAAATATTAAGTATTAATCACAAGTAACAAGTGGGTAGCTGGTGAATCTTATCTTTTATGTTTAAATCAGGTTTATTACTATTATTGAGGTTATTATGACTGTTTCATCTTTATGTTGTTTCTGGTTCCCAGATGTTGGAAAGAATCACACTTTAATCTTGGAAACGGCTGGAGTCAATCTTGTTTTCTTCAGCATGATGCTTTATGCTGTGGAACCTGGTTCAACTAGTTCTTGTGCTACATATAACATTACTCCCCAGTGCACCCGTGAATGTGGCCCCCTACTGGAACACTTACACATAACAACTAATTCCTAGCTAAATAGTCCCTAACACTTACAGATAGTATAACAGTATATACATATATAACAACTACTATTGTTAGCAATTTAGTATTGGTAGGATTTATTAATAGTGGTAAGGTGGATTAGTATTGGTAAAGTTTAGTATTAGCAGTAGTAAGGTTATTATTACTGTTGGTAGGGTTATTAGTATTAGCAGTCACAGAGTTTATTAGTAGTA
This sequence comes from Heterodontus francisci, assembly GCF_036365525.1. Classification (NCBI taxonomy): domain Eukaryota; kingdom Metazoa; phylum Chordata; class Chondrichthyes; order Heterodontiformes; family Heterodontidae; genus Heterodontus; species Heterodontus francisci. The sequence continues at coordinate 142,151,378 of NC_090375.1, forward strand.
GGGTTTATTTGCAGTACCAAGATTTATTATCTAATAGATAGAGGAATGGCAGGACTGCTCCAATTTCAGGAGAGCACATCCTCTGCGATTTGGCAACTCCAGGACACTTCTCAGGTCCAGGGTAACCATATATGCAGGAAATAGCAATAAGTAATGCTGGAAATACTCAGCAGGTCTGGCAACATCTGTGGAGAGAGAAGCAGAGTTAACATTTCAGGTCAGTGACCTTTCTAGTTCTGATGACCTGAAACGTTAACTCTGCTTCTCTCTCCACAGATGCTGCCAGACCTGCTGAGTATTTCCAGCATTTCTTGGTTTTATTTCAAATTTCCAGCATCTGCATTATTTTGCTTTTATATTATTATGCAGGAAATATTGTCAGTTGCAGTAGCTTGAGCTCCGGGTTGCGGAACTTGATCAGTAGCTGGTGACACTGTGGCACATCTGTGAGGATGAGAGCTTCGCGGACAGCACACTTATAGATGTGGTTACCCCACAGCTTAAGAGTATGCAGGCAGAGAGGGAATGGGTGACCACCAGACAGTCAAAAAGAAACAGGCAGGTAGTGCAGGAGACCCCTGAGTGCATCTCACTCTGCAACAGGTATTCAGTTCTGAATACTAAGGAAAGTAATGTCTCATCTGGGGAGTGCAGCCAGAGCCAAGGCCATGGCACCACATGTGGCTCAGCTGCACAGTGGGTGGGAAGGGAAAAGCAAGACTGGAAGAGTGATAATGATAGGAGATTCAATAGTCAAGGGAACAGACAAGCATTTAAGTAGTCCCAGACGTGAATCCAGGATGATATGTTGCCTCCCTGGTGCTAGAGTCAAGGAGGTCACTGAATGGTTGCAGAGCACTCTGAGGGGGAGGGTGAACAGCCAGCAGTTGTAGTCCACATTGGTACCAACGACATAGGTCGGAAGAGGGATGTGGTCCTACAGAAAGAGCTAGGTAAGAAATTAGCATGCAGTACCACAAAAGTAGTAATCTCCAGATTACTCCAGTATCACCCACAAGTGAGTATAGAAATAGGAGGAAAGTGCAGATGAATGTGTGGCTGGAGAGATGGTGCAGGAGGGAGGCCTTTAGATTCCTGGGACACTGGGACCAGTTCTGGGGGAGATGGGACCTATACAGGCCAGATGGATTGCATCTGAAGAGAGCTGGGACAAATTTCCTTGCGGGGCAATTTGCTACTGCTAATGGACAGGGTTTAACCTAACTTGGAAAGGGTGTGGGAACCAGGAGGAAGTATCAGACAGGAATACCAAGGTGCACATAACACTGGGAGAGATACATAGCACTAGAATGGAGGATAGTAAGTTATTAGGTGGGGTCAGAGTAAGGGAGAAAGTAATCAAGTCTAAATCAGGGTTAATGTGCATGTATGTGAATGACCTGTCTCAAAGAAGGGCAAAACTGGGTATTGAATATTCCTGAATACAAGGGACTGAATTTTACGAGTACGTCGCAGCCCATACAAATGGCGGTGTGCATCCTGCGCGGAGGCGCCGTCCCTGCGCCCCACGATATTACATGCAGGGGCTCATTTAAATAGAGGGAGTGGAGTGACCATCCTCGATGATGTAGAGGGGGCGGCTGACATGTCGTAGGCAAGGGCATCCGGCGCCACCGCGCAGGTGCCGCCGCGATCTTAAAAGGGCTTTAAGCCCTTAGATGAAGTTTTAACTTTTAAAGGCAAAGTAATCTGAAATTTTAATAAACAGATAATAAAGATATGGAGGCCCTTTCCCAACCCTCCCCACAATGGTCATTTCAATCTCCCATATGACTAACACTTGCCTTTTTCCCTACCCGAACGTTCACAGCCACCTTTAACTTTTGCCGTTCAACCACTTCCCACCAGTGGTGCAGTGGTTAGCACCGCAGCCTCACAGCTCCAGCGACCTGGGTTCAATTCTGGGTACTGCCTGTGTGGAGTTTGCAAGTTCTCCCTGTGTCTGTATGGGTTTTCTCTGGGTGCTCTGGTTTCCTCCCACAGCCAAAGGATTTGCAGGTTGTTAGGTAAGTTGGCCATTATAAATTGCCCCTAGTATAAGTAGATGGTAGGGAAATATAGGGGCAGGTGGGGATGTGGTAGGAATATTAGATTAGTATAAAATGGGTGGTTGATGGCCGGCCCACTCGGTGGGCCGACGGGCCTGTTTCAGTGCTGTATCTCTAAATAAATAAAAAATCCCCACATCCAATTAAAAGTGATTTCCCTGCTCCCTCACCCTGAAAATTTTATTCCACCCCCTCCCCATCAAGTTCCGGCCTCTGAACTCCATACAGAGTTCTGAAAGCACGCGAAGAATGAACAGCGGCCATAAAATTGGGGTGGGACGGCCACTGCCTGCAGGTAAATTTATTTACATTTCATTATTATACATTTGCATATTCAGATAAAGGTACTACCACCAGGGGGCCGCACCAAGGTCCCCCCACCACCGGTAATTTGCGGCGGGCCCTTCTCAACAGCAGGGGTCAAGGCGGGCCTTTCCCCGCAGAATTTTACCAGCCCCCGTGCCACAACCCACAGTGTCAAGAGGCTGGTAAAATTCAGCCTGAGGTGTTCAGAAAAGATTGGAAATGGAAAAAATTGGGCAGGGGTGGTGGTATTGATTAACGTGAGTTGTACAGTGCTGGAGAAAAACGATGTCCCAGAGGCGTTGAGGACAGAATCAATTTGGCTAGAGCTAAGGAACAAAAAAGGTGCAGTTACATTGCTCGGTGTTGTCTATAGGCCACCAGCTCGTGGGAAGGATGTGGAGGAACAAATTTGCAAGGAAATTACAGAGAGGTGCAAAAATTATAGGGCAGTTATAATGAGGGACTTTAATTATCCAAACATAGACTGGGATAATAGTTGTGTAAAGCGCAGTGAGGGGCAAGAGTTCCAAGAGTGTTCAGGAAAATTTTCACAGCAGTATGTTTCTAGTCCAACAAGAAAGGAGACACTGCTAGATCTGGTTCTTGGGAATGAGGTGGGCCAAGTGGATCAAGTATCAGTAGGAGAGCATTTAGGTGATATTGATCATTTTATCGTAAGGTTTAAGCCTGACTATGGAAAAGGATAAAAAAACGATCCAGAGTAAGAATAACTAACTGGAGGAATGCCAACTTCAAGGGGGTAAGAATGGAGCTAGGGCAAATAAATTGGAGTGAAAGGTTGATAGGAAAAATGGTAGCTGAACAATGGGCTAACTTCAAAGAAGAGATAGTTCAGGTAGAGTCAAGGTATGTTTCCCTGAAGGGGAAAGGTAGGGTAAACAAATCCAGAGCTCCCTGGATGACAAAAGAGATTAAGATAAAGAAGAAAATGTGTGCTTCTGGCAGATGCCAGGCAGAAAATACTATTGAGAACCAGGCTGAATATAGAAGGTCCAGAGGGGAAGTAAAAAAGCAAATAAGAGAAGCAAAGAGAGAGCATCAAGACAGAAACGGGCAGCTAGCATTAAAAAGGGAATCACAAAGTTTGCTGCAGACATATAAATAGGAAAAGGATGGTAAAAAGGATGATTGGGACCGATTAGGGACCATAAAGGGGATTTACACATGGAGGCAGAGGGCATAGCTGAGGTATTAACTGAATACTTTGCATCTGTCTTTACTAAGGATGATGATACAACCCAGGCAATGGTGAAAAAGGAGGTAATTCAGATACGAGGAGGGTTTAAAATAGCTAAGGAGGATGTTTTAGATCGGTATTAGACGGTAACTCTGCTTCTCTTTTCACAGATGCTGCCAGACCTGCTGAGTGGTTCCAGCATTTCTTGTTTTTATTTCAGATTTCCAGCATCCGCAGTATTTTGCTTTTAGTTTGTATTAGATAAGCTATCTGTACTTGTGCACAAGTGGACAAAGCACCAGGACTGTATGAGATGCATCCAAGGACATTGCTGGAATTGAGGGTGGAAATCGCAGAGGCACTGGCCATAATTTTTCAGTCTTCCTTAGACTCAGGGATGGTGCCAGAGGACTGGAGAATTGAAAACATTACACCCTTGTTCAGAAAAGGGTGCAAAGATAAGACCAGCAACTACAGGCCAGTGGGGGGGGAAAAATCTAGAAAGAATAATTTGGGACAAAAGCAATCATCACATGGACAAATGTGAGTTAATTAAGGAAAGCCAGCATGAATTTCTTAAGGGAAAATCATGTTTGACTAACTCACTGGAGTTTTTTTTTGAGGAGGTAACAGAGAGGGTTGATGAAGGCAATGCAATTTATGTGGTGTACAAGGACTTTTAAAAGGCATTTGATACAATGCCACACAACAGACTTGTGAGTAAAGTTTCTGGCAACATGGCTACAGAGTTGGCTGATTGACAGGAAACACAGAGTAGTGGTTAATGGATGTTTTCGAGCTTGAGGAAGGTTTGTAGTAGAGTTCCCCAGGGATCAGTGTTGGGACCTCATATATATTAATGACCTAGACCTTGGTATACAGGGCACAATTTCAAAGTTTACGGATGAAACAAAACTTGAAAGCATTGTAAAGTGTGAGGAGGATGGTGTAGAACTGCAAAAGGACATAGACAAGTTGGTAGAATGGGTGGATAGATGGCAGATGAAGTTCAACGCAGAGAAATGTGAAGTGATTCATTTTGGTTAGAAGATCATGGAGAGACAATATTAAATAAAGGGTACAATTCTAAAGGGGTTGCAGGAGCAGAGGTCATTGAAGGTGGCAGGACAGGTTGAGAGAGTGGTTCATAAAGCATGCAGTATTCTGGGCTTTTTTAATATGGGCATAGACTACAAAAGCAAGGAAGTTATGTTGAATTTGTATAAGACACTAGTTCAGCCTCAGCTGGAGTATCGCGTCCAGTTCTGGTGCTGCACTTTAAGAAAGATGTGAGGGCATTGGAGAGAGTACAGAAAAGATTCACAAGAATGGTTCCAGGGATGAGGATCTTCAGTTATGAAGATAGATTGGAGAAGCTAGGACTGTTTTCCTTGGAGAAGAGAAGGATTAGAGGAGATTTGATAGAGGTATTCGAAATCATGAAGGGTCTGGACAGAGTAGATAGAAAGATACTGTTCCCACTTCTGAAAGGACCAAGAACAAGAGGGCACAGATTTAAAGTAATGGGTAAGTAAAGCAAAAACGACATGAGGAGAAAGCTTTTCACGCAGTGAGTGGTTAAGGTCGGGAATGCTTTGCCTGAGAGTGTGGTGGAGGCAGGCTCAATTGAAGCATCCAATGGGGAATAAGACTGTTATATGAAAAAGAAGAATGTGCAGGGTTATAGGGAGAAGGTGGTGGAATGGCACCTAAGTGAATTGCTCTTTCAGAGAGCCGGTGCAGATACGATGGGTTGAATGGCCTCCTTCTACACTAACAATTCTGTGATTCTTTTCCTGAGCTAACTTTTTTTTGACATTTTGTACTTTTGAACTTCCTTTTCAGGTTTGAAAATGTGTTTTCTTTTTCTTTCATTATTTAGTTTGTGAGGTCACACATTTCAACCCGTAGTGACAGCTTATCGTTTCTACCTTTTATTTCTACAGGAAACTTGGTTCTGAGTCAGTCACATCTTGTTTATTTTACTAGAATTATAAGAACCTGCAGGGGTTATTGGCTGAGTAGAGCTAGAAGCATTTTGTTCATTGTACTATTTTTTCTGTTGGCATTCTGAAGCTACCTAAGTGCTATTCTTAAACTTTTGCAGTCATGCATATGGCTTTATTTCTTTGATTGCAAGTAAAGCTTTGCACCTATGCGGTATCAGATTTATTTTTTGTTGTATCCCTAGCCACAGTGTTGAAGTTTAATTTTTTAAGAATATATTCAGCTAATGTAATATGTCCATTTATTAGATTTACATTGCAAGAGATGGCATTTTTTCTTTAGTAATAACTTGAGATAATAAATGTTAGCATACAGACATTTACTACCCTGTGACACTGCTGATTTTTGTCAATGGAATCCACAGAAAAAGAGAGGGATTGTAAACTTCTAATCTCACTTATGAATGCAGTAAATGCAATAGGGAGTGTGTGTTGGAATATAGGTATAATAGGCTTAATTAGGTAGCATTTAGATATAGTTAATAGATTATACCTTTGAGAATTAAACATTAAATAAATGGTCAGTTTTCAAGACTCACGTACATTCCCCTTTAAGAAGGTGGAATTAAAAATTACAGGGTTTTTCAAGGTTCCTGGTGTGAACCAGAAACAAGTTGGGAAATCTATTTGTGTCTTTGTTGTCAGGGAATTGGAAGATAAACATATCCTGTGTGACATCAGTAAGAGGTAGCAATAAACTTAATTAGTTTATGGGGTTGTTGATGCAGGCAAATTGGCTCAAAAGGTTGCTTTAAGGTACCATAAAAAGGCAATTATAGATAATAAAACAATGAATGGAATGGACTTACAGGAACAACAGGTCACGTAAACACAATTATGAACATTTTGTCCAGACAAATGCTCACAACTTCAAGAACAGGATTTCCAGTAAACATTAAGTGGAGAGTTAGTTAATGATATTACCAAATATGGATCTTGAAAGCAACAAAAACACACACAGAAAGGTAACACCTATGTGCTAAGAGGTCATATGACACCGTAGAAACAGTATTAACATGAGAGGTTCTGAAGCAAACAATTAGAAGCGTTGAATTCTCAAGCAATACTTCTCACCCTTTGCCTTACTCAGGGAATTTAAGGCAAAAGTTTACTTTAAATTTTGATGAATATTCTAAGATATTTTGCTGTAACATTAGCAAGGTTAAACTTTTGGATTCTATGTTAGAAATAAGATTATCTGTTACATCTGTCAGTAATATTTGATATTGTGATATACTTATCCACTTAAGTGTGTTGCATGTTAAATTCTTTAATAAATATATAAAAGTTAATAAATCGTCTCATGTAGTATTCTGTATACAACTACAAGAACCCCCTCTCTATGTCTCTTTAAGTGGAGAGATATGTATTGAAAAGAGTTTCCAAGACCCTTATAATAGTTGGGATATTTATGACTTAACCATAATTATTTTTAAATAGGCTATCCGAAAGATGATAAGATTCTCTGTTGGTTTTCTTTCTTTGAGGGAAAATTAGTTTAATTCTTTGGACCCAAATAAGTGTCTGTAAGAATTTGTCTGGTTTGAACTTAATTAAAGGAGATTCATAGGAATGTACTCCTGATTTTGTTTTGTCCCTATAAGGGGTTGAAGTCATAAATCACTTCAAGTGCTGGCCATGCATTGTCAAATATTAGAGAAAAAACAGGTTTATATTTAGGAGAATACAATGCAGGTCATGTTAAACTGGGGCAGCAGCAGAAAACAGGCAATTACATATCAGACACCCATTGTACACCAGGCCTGATTTACCTCAGATGCATAATGAGTGGCTGATCCACAACCGTCAGTTTTCCGCCTTTGCCGAAAGTAAAAATTACTCCAAGGCACTGAGTTGTAAGCCTAAGAATTACTATGAGTAATCTTGGGAGATGAGTTGGTTGGGTGGCATCCTCCCTAAGTTCAACAAATTCATGCTGTTCCATGCATTTAAATGCTGAAACTCTCTGCAAGATTTCAGTATAGCAAAGCTTCTGGAGGAACAGGCCAACTTGGGCAGAAACGTCTTGAATTAGTGAGCACTGATAGCCATGCCATTATAGTTCCTGCAAAATCTGGGCCATTGAGTATGCCTTATTATAACTGACTTTCACTATTTCTTCTACGTTGGACAAATTAAAATTCCTAGGCTCTTTATCACATCCTACCTTCATACAAATATGATCATCATCAGGAATCTATTTGGACAATGCTTGTTTAGGTTTGTCCTAATAAATTTTAAAACTAGAAATTTGAGTAAACTCTTTAGTAACTCAGAGTGTCTCTTTTCTCCAGGTTATGGATGACTAACTGAACGTCACTTGTTGTTTTTGGCAGGATACAATTGTGAAAAGGTACCATCTATTTGGTTCTATTGGAGGGAGATCTTGCAAGAGCACCAGCTGGCAACTAACCTTTCCAAGCAGGTAAATGATGTATATATAATTTAAATAAAAATGTGATTGAAACTCCTGTTATGACCAAGGTGGGAGGAGTGCACTGTCTTTCTTTAGTTCCACTTCTCCACAGGTCACAACATATCTTTAAGTGTCTTCCCAGTTATCAATATGGCCAATTATATACTCTATTTTTTTTATTTCAGAATAAAACCACCAACCAGGTTTCTTTAATAAACAACAAAAGTGTTAATTTATTATAAAACAAGACTTAGTCAATAAAGATACAACACTTTAACACACAGTTTTGAAATATGACAGTAAATATATATATTTCCCTTCTAAATACCCAACACAAACACATACACACACACACACACACACACATCGGTTAAAGGAAAAATAAAAATGCTTTGGTCAAAATGCTTGTTAATTCGTGAAGAAAAAGGATAAGATATGTTATGTTCCAGATGGCATACTGTCTGGCATCCGAGTACAAGCAGACGGGTCATCGGGATCTTTTCAGAAGCAGTTCATTCAGGAGATGTTGAGAAGAAGTCTTCCAGAAGCTTCGCAAGAGAAAAGTGGCATCAGGGGTTTTAGCTATCACACACTGGATTTTGCAGGGTTTCTCAGACAGCTGGTAAAAGATGAGCTGGGTGCTTCTCTCTGAGCAGGCTGACCTCCAACTGACTCAAAACAATATTCAAAAATGAAACCCACACTTCAGTATCATAAATCTTGACATGTCACTTCTCTTGTAAACAACTCCCATAGTCAGGAGGTACCTGTTGTTTACTTAGCTGATAACATGTGACATCCAGTAAATTTTTTTAACAGAGCCCTTCCAGTGACCCTTAAAAAAAACACAACCATGGAATCCTTTCAGTCTCAAATGAATCCATCTCCACAATTCTAAAATGCAAGTCCTCAAAACATATTTAAAAAATGAAAGCACTTTCACAACACTCCAAAAGGTCAGTAAGATTTCACGTTCTATCACTTTCCGTCTGGTATATGACTAGACCAGCATGATATATTTAAAATGTCAATAGGTGCTTCTAAATCTCTGGGAGATCTATTAGGGTTTAATGTTCCCAGTAAGGAGGGGTACAGCGGTGAAAAATGATAAGTTCTGATACTCCAGTGGTAGAAAGCTTTTGTATTCTGTGCCTGGGATTTACCATGTAAGCATTGCCGGTGTCAGCTGGACCATCAGGGGTGATAGTGAGCAGAAAAGAGCCAGTTTTTTGCAAGAAAAAGGAAAGGAGTACAAAATAAAATTAGAGAATCTGTTCATGCAATGCGTTCAAAATCCTCTTTGGCTATGTCCTGATATCTGCAACCTGGTCCAACCCTTTATCCTCTTCCACAATCATCTGTCTCCCGATTTTGGCATCTTTCATATTCTCTTTCACTTCATCCCACCATTGGTAGCATGGCTTTCAGCTGACTCATATCTATTTTCTGAATTCTTTGCTCAAAGCCCCTCCCCCCACCCCCAATTCTGAAGCTGATGTCAGCCAGATCAGGAGCAGGAATAGGGAGTGGTGTGGGGTGCAACATTAAAAAAACCCTGGAAGCATGTGGCATGCCTTATAATTTTATCATGTCACATTGTTGTGCTCTATAGTAGGTAATCACGCAAGACTGCTCAAATTGCAAATGGTACATGTTCAAATCATTCAGAACAGTGGAAAGGTACCAGTAGTGGGAGTGGGGTAGGGGCGGGTAAGGAAACAGTGTTTTACCTGAATCTGGAATGAATACAAAGTGTGTGGAATTATTTTTGTATTTCCCACTACATTAACCATCCATATAACAATTGGAGGCCACATGGTATTAACTGTTTATTTGTACTGTACATTACTCATTGCACATTAAGTTACTTTTTAAAATCAAATCCTAAAACTTTAGTTTAGACAGCCTGTGCTTCCATAAACTGCTTGCGGTAGGCTCCCAGCAAAAGGGTAGGCCTTTGTTGATTGGTTCGTTGGAACTAGATTTCACCTAACTTCAGTAACCATAGAAAATGTTACCTCAGAGCATTGTGAAAACATTGTGAAACATTGAACAGAACATTCAGGTACACATGTACATCTACCTATATTTCCTTTTAAGCCCTAGAGATAAAAAGAATGGCAAATGCTCGAATTGTACAAAAGTAACAAAGTGCTGGAACAGTGTCTACAGCAGATATATTCACCTGTCTTTTCTCATTGTGTATTTCAAGCATTATTGTCCATAAAGCTGTTCATTTTTCTTGTATCAACAAAAAGATTATTATATCTCATCATGAAAGTTTTGTCATTTTCCCATACAGTCCCTCAAAAGGAGATGAACACTGTCAACCAGCTGTTTGTGCATGTTAAATGCTAATGTAACCTGCTGGCACAAATTAGTCAATAGAAATTTTTGAAACTCCACCCACACAATTATTTGAAATGAGCTATTTATTATCTCTTCAAAAAATCAATTATTCTACCAAGGTTAAAGACTCAACAATCCCCTAAGTACCTATAGACATAAATAGTGCATAATGGCAATTTTTCTATTTGGGAACTTGAAAAGGGAGAAGGACAGGTGACTCAGAGTGAAGCTGACTGACAACTGTTACGACCTGACAGAGATCTTTAACGTGAAAAATACGAGCTATGAACATCCAGAACAATTTAACGAATTACACAAGTCTTTTATTATAACAACTAAACTAAAAGAAATCCCCAATTAACTTAATAGTACTTTGTAAGTAGCTGATACCCCAAATTACCAACAAAGGTATTTTGTTTACTTATTCAACACTTGAAAATCACACACCACACTTACACGTTATACAAAATACTTAGTCGTTATAAAGTTCCAAACTCCTCCCTATTGCAATGGGTTGCATCTCCCAGACTTTTCAAAAATCAGTATTATCTTTGCTCTCTTCTCCAAGCACTTCCACCCTGGACGTCCTTGGGTAATATGATTTCCAGTGATCCTGTGGGCCCTTCACTCCTCCGCAAGCCTCGACTCTCAAAAACAGATTCCAATCTCCACAGCCTTTCATTGTATATCTCTCATTCTCTCTCTCTCTCCAGCTGCCACTGCTGGGTGTCTTCTCTGTCAGGCTGCCACCACTGATGGGTTCTTTTCTTGCAGCCTGCATGAGGCCACAACCTGATGATTCATTCCTTCCAGCCTGTTTTCCTCCAGAAAGTCTGTTAAAGTTATCTCGACCTAGAATTACATTGGCTATTGTTTTGCTCTAAAATGCAGAGACCAGTACTCTGAGATCCACAAAGCTATTTGGTCTTTCCATTGGCCCCAGTGTTAAGACCTGGCTGGTTTAATTTGTTCTCAAGAGTTGACTCCTTGTTTTACAACACAAATGTTGGGAAGGTGAAACCCATTGTTCCCTAGTCTATAATCTCTATTCTTCAGAAAACAGTCCTTGATCTGTTCCCTCTTTGTCCTGGTAGTCTTTTGCAGAGTGGAGGTGAGGTCAGATGACCTCCTGGACTCCATCTTGAACTTTTAAAAGTCCCAATCTTTAAGATACAATCATGTTACAAAGTCCAGTGTTCATAACACAACTGCAGGTTCTGTCGTGCATAACTAGGGTTTTACTGTCTTTTTTGTAGGATTTCAAGGAACATCTGGACTGGCATCAGTATCACATCATTCCTCTGTGTCATAAATTCATACAAATACAGGCTGAAATTAAAATTATGTTATGTATTATTCATTACAAAAATGTTGATCTCAACCAGAACTGGGGTAGCGTGCAATTAGAATTTTAGACTCAATTTCCGAAATTCAAAATTTTAGATTTGCGCATTGTTACGGCCACTGTTCAACTCCCACCTAACTGCTGCAAGTGTATTTGTATTCAGAGTTAAGCCCCTTCATGTTCTATTTTTCAAATAAACAGACAGCGACAGGTTTTCTTGTAGGTTAGAAAAAAATAGAAAGTAAATTGTTTATTGATCATAAAAACAAGAAATGCTGGAACCACTCAGCAGGTCTGGCAGCATCTGTGGAAAGCGAAGCAGAGTTAACATTTCGGGTCAGTGACCCTTCATCGGAATGGTTGCTAAATATGCTGATGACACAAACATAGGTAGGAAAGTAACTTGTGAAGAGGACATAAGGAGGCTACAAAGGGATATAGATAGGTTAGGTGAATGGGCAAAGACCTGGCAAATGGAGTTTAATGTGGGAAAGTGTCTGCTTTGGCAGGAAGAATAAAAAAGCATATTATCTAAATGGTGAGAGATTGCAGAGCTCTGAAATGCTGAGGGATCTGGGTGTCCCAGTACATGAATCGCAAAAGGTTGGTGTGCAGGTACAGCACGTAATTAGGAAAGCTAATAGAATGTTATCATTTATCGCAAGTGGAATTGAATACAGAAGTAGAGAGGGTATGCTTCAGCTATATAGAGCATTGGTGAGACCACATCTGGTGTACTGTGTACAGTACTGGTCTCCTTATTTAAGGAAGGATGTAAATGCGTTGGACGCATACCTGGAACGGGCGGTCTGTTTTACGAGGAAAGATTGAACAGGGTAGGCTTGTATCTGCTGGAATTTAGAAGAGTAAGAGGCAACTTGATTGAAACATATAAGATCCTGAGGTGTCTTGGCAGGATGGATGTGGAAAGGATGTTTCCCCTTATTGGAGAATCTAGAACTAGGGGTCACTTTTTAAAAATAAGGCGTCGACCATTTAAGACAGAGATGAGGAGAATTTTTTCTCTCAGAGGGTCGTGAGTCTTTGGAATTCTCTTCCTCAAAAGACAGTGGAAGCAGAGTCTTTAAATATTTTTAAGGCAGAGGTAGATAGATTTTTGATAAGCAAGGGGATGGGAGTTTATCAGGGGTAGGTGGAAATGTGGAGTAATCAGTTCAGCCGTGAACCTATTGAAGGGTGGAGCAGGCTCAAAGGGCTGACTGGCCTACTCCTACTCCTAATTTGTATGTTCATATGTATCTTCCAGATCTATGACCTCCTCCACCTAGAAGAAAAAGGGCAGCAAGTGCATGGGAATACTGTCACCTCCACTTTCCTCTCCAAGTCACACAACATCTTAACGTGGACATATATCGGCATCCCTTCATTGTCGTTGGGTCATAATCCTGGGCCCCCCTCCTGACAGCAATGTGGGAACACTTTCACAACACTGACTGCAGTGTTTCAAGAAGAAGGCTCACAACCAACTTCTCAAGGGACTCTAAAGGTCTAGCCTGTGATCCCCAAATTCCTTGAATGAATATGAAATAACATGAAAATTGTAACAATGTGTTAAATATACTGTGATGGACTTAAAGGAAGTCGAAAGTTTCAAATGCTTGTCATTTTTGAAGAGGTTACAAATGGTGCTTCCAGTTGTCCCAGCGACATCATCTCTGCTCACTGAGACATCTATGGCAGCAATGCCATGGATAGCCAGCATACCAACTGGTCCTGCAGTGATCTACAATATTTGAAAAGCCATTGCTGTTATCCGCATTGCCATTTGTTTTTGTCTGCAGAATATATTTGATGAATAATATGTACGGTTTCAGAACTACTCGACCACCTTGTCTGGAACGAGGATTGTAAACTCAATCACAAAATACTTGATTCGATATTAGAAATTATGCTTCCAATTCTGTTCAGTTTAAAATTTTGCATTTGCATTAATATTACAATTGCAAAATGAATAAAAATAATTTTAACGTTGGTCTACAAATTACTTCTTTTCATATTAGTGGTAGACATTTGCATTCATCTGACTTTTCTTTTCTAGCTCTTTTAGCTCAGGTGTTAACCCATTTGTTTAAATGGGTTAATGGGCCAGATTTTGCTGTCAAAACAGTGAGGCGAATGGCATTCACTTTTATTTTTGCAAAAATGATACAGCAACTTCAGGCGAGGAGCAGATGCACAGTTAAATGCAAAGATCAGAAGAATGGTGCTTCTGCGGGCTGAGGTTGTCATGTCTGGCGATGGCAGACATCTGCCACCTTGTACAAGGAGATCTACTGCTGAACCTAGTGGACATGCATTACCAGTTGCTATCAAAGTAAACATCGCCCTCAAGTTTGTCAGTCCAGGATACTTCCAGGGTGCTACTGGAGATTTATCTAGGGTCTCACAGTCTATTGCACATAAATGCATTAGGCAGCTCACTCATGGATTGTTTGATAGGGCCGTCAATTATGTAAACTTCCCCTGTCATGACAATAGCCAGAATGAGTGGTTGCTCGGATTCACTTCTCTAGCTGAGTTCCCATAGGTACAGGTTGCCATCAACTGTACACATGTGGCAACCAAGCATCGCCACAGCAACTGAGAGTTTTGATTAACTGTAATCATCAAGGCACAACTGAGGCTGAATTTTATGGACTCCCCTGGGACAGGTTCAGAAGCAGGGGGGCCCATAAAATCGCAACGGGAGTCGAAGCGTGGAGAGCCGTTTGCCTTCCTATCATATCGGAATTTAGTCAGAGGTGGGACAGGCTGACGATGGCTTCTCCATCCAGAAACCACCTTAAGATGGTACAGAATTCCAGGATCCAGATACAGACCAAGCAACAATTTCAGCGGTGGGTGAAAAAAATGACGGCCTGCCCGTGCGGGCTGTATGCCAAAGAGCCGCCGCAATCTCAAGCCCGGTGGCTCAATTAAATAGCTGGGGCGTGCCGTCCCCCCCTTCCCAATCATGTGGAGGGGGCGGTCTGTGCGACCCTGGCAGTGGCTTCAGCTGCCTGTGCGCAGGCATGACGCCATTTTTAAAGGACTATCAGACCAACTAGCTAATTTAAATATTTAAAGAGAAATTGAATGTAATTTAATAAATACATTTCTTTTGCCCCTCTTCCACCTCCCATAACACTTACCTTTATCATCTGACCTTTCTCCCCAAACTGCACAGACTTTAAACTACAACCTTTCCCAGCATACTCTACACCCAGGATGTTAATTTGACCCTATCCCTCCCACCCCCTGCACTGATAAACTTACCTCGTCCCCCCTCCCTACCAGTGTTCCGCGTCTTTTCCCCGGATCCAAAGGTGCGGGAGTGCCGGTCACCGGGCCGACGATCGCAGCAGGACATCAAGATTAATGGTAAGTACATCCAAATCTATTAATTTACTTTATTTGCATATGGTGATTATTCTCCCATCACCGAGCGGTGGGGAGCTGCCATGATGCCCTGCCACCACCGGTAGGATCGGGCTGGATCCTGCTGTCAAGGTCCATGGCAGACCTCATCCGGAGCCATCTTCAGGAGCAGCACCCCCACAGCCGCTCCCCCCACACCCCGCCATGGATCCCTACGTTGAGGTTTCCTTAAAATACAGCCTTTTATCTCTCCTGTACCCTATTTCCTAAGTTTTCCTACTTTACCATACTACAAAGAAGGGTTCTAATATAGCTAAATGTTAGTTAATGATAATAAGTCGGTTGTTAGTTTATAATAGCTAGATTCACCCAATTAATATTCTGGTTAGTAACTTTTTAGTAACCTAATAATCTTACAATGATGACGTTAGCTCAAAGTAAAACATCAACATTCTCATTCAAATTTCATTTTCCGAAATGAAGACCAATGGGCTGCGTTATGCGATCATAGGAACTAGGTGAAATTATTAATTTTGTCATTTATAGAAATAAATGATCAAACTTTTGTAAGTTTGCTTGAGAGCATAACCTGCCAAAGGGCTGAAAATGGAAATATGCCATCAAATACATCACAGGCACTTTTGAAAAAATATTTTGATTCAAATAGCATTGGTATACTCCAAAGGATATTGACACCTTGGGTGTCCTCCCAATCTACAGGAATCTAAAGAGACTTCTGGAATTGCCAGTTCAGAATGTGGACACGTGACATCAGGAGGATGTATAGAGGGTGAGGGAGTACATTCATTTTCCAATGTTTGCTTTCTTCAACCATGTCATTTGTCCAGATCTGCAATTTTGTGGAGCAGAGGGGCGGGGTGAAGATTCTTTCTCTTGTGCACAACAGTGAGTTATTGTTATATTTGGGTAACTGAAACCTGTTTCCGAAAGATAAAGAGGTCAGTTTTGTATATTTGTTCTGTAACCTGCTCAGCAAGTAACATGCCCTTTGTTTTGGTATACTTCTGCGTGTTTGTGTGGTTCTTGGAGTTTGAGCAATGCTGGCAAAACTGCATGTATTGGTCTGAAAAGGTGGTGGGCCTTCTTCTCAAACTACTGCAGTCCTTACTGGGTGATGGTACAGGATTCCAGGATACAGATACAGACCAAGCAACAATAAAGAAATGACAGAATTGTTCCAGTTCAGGATTGTGTGTGATTTTGACTCTGATGGTGTGCAATGAGCTGGAGAGTAGACTGGCAGAGCAAATCGCATATGGCAAAAAAAAAATCGTGGAGAGACATTTTATGGTCTGCTGCTCTACCCCATACAAAAAGGATATGTGGATTCTGGCTTATGGACATTTCCAGAGGCTCTATGGAGAGCACAAAGAGAAATGGGGATGAAAATATTTTTACTAGTTCCTCTCTAAAAGCTGCAGTCATTAAATATCACTGAAGATGAGAATTGGGAGTAGGGGAGTTTGATTTGGTGTGCGAATGTATCACCAAAGATAATTCAAGAAAACAATAGGAAATATCACTGCTCTTATTCAAATACCTTTTCCGCATCTAGAATGAGTATCCAGCTGAGTACATTTGTAATGCTCTAGTAATGGAGCACATTAAAATTATATCTGTTGCTGTCACCCAAACGATGCAAATGGATCAGCCAGGAATACAGGTTTTTACATTAACTTTTGTACCATTAAAGTAAACCCATCTTCAACAGATAGTTGAGAAATCTCAATAGCAGGATTCAGGCTGTTCAGCCTCACTGTTTGAAATTGAGAATTCCAATGTCTTTGAGATTACAGGGTTAGATTTAACTTCATGATCCCATCAAAAATTGTGGGAATGCCATGGAAAACTGAATAAAATTGGGTAGCGAGGCCAGCCACCAACTCCCTCTGCTGAACTTAATTTTCTTCCCCTACCCTCAGCATACCTTCTGCCTGTCCCTTCCCCAGCCATCATTTGCAATTACCAGTGTGAAGGCAGAACCCAGGTTCTTGGTACATTTCCCTTCCATGGGCTGACATTGCTGCACCAGTTGAAGCTTGCAGTAGACCTGCAGGCAATGGCAGTAAAGCCCACAACTCCCAAGATGGAGAGGTGGGCAGCAGCCCTGCAACCTCCACCCCTCCCCCCACCCATTCCCCCAGCCTGCTATCCCACCAGAAAGAGGAAAATCCAACAGGTTGGGGAGCAAAAACTCAACATTGTTCTGTTTTCTTCTATAATTAAAACAGAAAATGCAAGTCAGACAGCATCTGTGGAGAGAAAAGCCAAATTAATATTTCAGGTCAATGACCTTTCATCAGAACTGGAAAAAGATGGAGATGTATCAGGTGTTACGACCAGGTGAGATGGGTCTAGGGGTTACCTCTCAGCCTTTGCCTGGTTTCACCGTAACAGGTTTAAATTTTTTTTAAAACACTGTGTTTTAGCTCCCCCTTAGTGAATCCTTGTTCATCTTAGATTATAAACATAAAAGGTAGAAGTTTATTAATCTTGAACTCTAATCCGGTTACCGACTATGAATATGCGACGTGACCACGCTAGCATGCATACGTGATAAATACACATGCAGATAGAGACACAAAAGTAGTAAAGAATAAAGAGGAAAAGTTTGAGGCAATAAATGGGTTTCTATTTTACTGTCCTTTGAGTTTACTGTGAAGTCTTTGGTTGCCAGTCAGACTTGCAATTCGTTGGGGCCCAGTGCACACTTCAACTTGTTCCGATGTTGGAGTCTTTTCTCTCCTGAGGTTTAGTGTCTATCGTGAGTCGTGTGGCTTGGGGAGAAAGACAGAGAGAGAGCTAGGCTTCCTTGTTGCAGGTTCCAGTTCAAACTGCCTTCTCAATTTAAACTGTCCTATGGCTGGTTCAAAAAAACCTGGACCAGCCAGTTAGTCAAGTGATCAACTGGTTTAACCAGTCCTGGCCCTGTGAATTGTATCATCTTAGCAGGGCCTGGAATGCACCTCCTTTCCTTCAATGTCTGGTGATCAAAATTCATTTGTGGTTAATTGGAGCAGGGAATAGTACTTTGTCTCTCCAAGCGCTGTCTGTTAGTATGCAAATGTTTTTCCAGCCAAGTGTCTGTTGATTTTTTAACAAGTCCTTTCTTCACTCCAGCAACAGTTTAAAATAATTGTTCATCTGACAAAATTAATATGCCTCATTCTTGGCAGGTGGGGGTCTGCATGACACAGGTTTTAAGCAAGTAAGGAGCCAGGGAAGGGGTTTGAGGGGGAATGAGCAAAAGGGAAGGTCTGTGATAGGGTCGAAAGCGGGCAAGATTAAAGGTGAAATGGAATGATGGTGCAAGGAAAAAGGAGATGGTAATGGGACAAATAAAAAAAAATGGGTCTCGGCAACATCTTTCCTTAGACAAAGACTGCAGCAACTTATTTAAACAAAAATTACTATTCTTTTACCACTCATATTTATGTATAATTAACTACATACCAATAATTAAACTTTCAAACATGCTATTCACTTTTGAACATTATATAATGTACATATTTTTATGCCTGTTGCTATAGATATTATAATTACAAAACATCATGTTGTAATTCAATTTATTTCCTCAGATACTACAACCAATTGCCATATCTATAAATATCCAAATACTTCACTGAGCCTTGGGGAGTGGGAATAGCTCCCACTAAATATCTGTCCCGTGATACATTCTGACCACTTTGGTAGAAATTATGTTGGCGCCAGAAGCATTTTCCTAATAGTGAAGACTGTCCAGAAGTGCAAGTATCAAACTTGCTAAAAGAAACAAGTTTGCAATCCCCAGACAAAAAGAGAAATCCCAGATGAAAATTTCAAAAAATAGCCTGTAGCAATAATCTCTTTGCCTCTGTGTTAACTGCCTACTCCATCACCACACACTCCTTGGAGGCCACTGAACAAAGTACATGCTATAAAGACTGTAGTAGTGAACCTGATGGGACAATCTTTCTCTTTCAAAGACACATTTGGCAGTTATTGACAATTCATGCAGGTGGCCTTGAGTGAACTGAGAAGTGCTTGTACCAATTAGAGGACTCTGTCATGACTGGATCAGGCAGCTAAGGGAAAACAGATGGGAACAGTTCTTCATTTTCTGTGCTACCTCTCTTTCTTGATCTGTTTGCTTGCAAAATACAAACTCATATATATCATCAACTTTGATTATTTGTGCTCCTGTGCAACTTTTATGTTTAGAAAAAGAGCAGGTACCTGCACCTGTTTTCAAAAATTTGGCTGATGATAGATTTTCACTTTCAGCCTCACACTGAAAGCTAAACTTTCCCAGTCACACTCTACCAGAATGAATGGAAGGCTGTGGCATGAACAGAGGGAACTGCTTCTTCAGCAAGATTGCAGACTTTGGCTTGAAATATTTCAGATAAGTAACTGAATTCTATGCTGATTTTTGAAAGGTAAGTTTATTACACATAGGAACAAAAGTAAGGCATTCAGCCCCGCAATTTGCTCCGCCATTCGGTTAGACCATGGCTGAACTGCACATCAAATTGATTTCCCCACCTTTGTTCCAGATCCTTTGATACCCTTACCCAACTAATCTATTGATTACAGGCTTAGAAATTTCAAATGAACCAGCATCCAAAGCGGTTTGGAGAGAGAGAGTTCCAGATTTCAATTACCTCTTTCATGAAGAAATGTTTTCTGATTTCACTCCTAGCTCTAATTTTAAGATTCTGTCCATTTATTTTGGATTTGCCACTAGAGGAAATAGTTTCTCGACATCAACCCTGCTGAATACCTTTATCATTTTAATACCTCAATTAGATCACCCCTTAATCTGCTGAACCCAAGGGAATACATGAGAGATTTATGTAACCTGTTCTCATATTTTAATCACAGAAAAATATGGA
The DNA here is from genome assembly GCF_036365525.1 of Heterodontus francisci. Taxonomy (NCBI): domain Eukaryota; kingdom Metazoa; phylum Chordata; class Chondrichthyes; order Heterodontiformes; family Heterodontidae; genus Heterodontus; species Heterodontus francisci. The sequence goes on from NC_090375.1 coordinate 142,171,340, forward strand.
AACTCACAGCAGGTTAGGTAGCATCTGAGGACAAACAAAGTTAATATTTCAAGTCAATGAACTTTCATCAGTACTGGAAGATATTAGAGATGAACAGTTTTTAAGCAAGTGCAGAGACATGGAAAAGGGAGTGGGTGGAAACACAAATAGGAAGGCCTGTAAAAGGGTAGAGGGCAGGAGTGATTAAATGACGAAAGTGATCGTGGTGGTTTTCACCTGTGCATTAACTTTTAGTGATTTGTGTACATGAGACCTAAATCCCTTTACTCCTCCACAGTTCTAATTCTCAAACCTTTAAGAAAATACTTTGTTTTGTCTTTTTTAGATCCCAAGTGGATGATCTGACATTCTCCACATTGAACTCCATCTGTCATAGTTACACTAATCTATCAATGTTTCTTTGCAACTTCCTTCTCCTGTCCAAACAACTTACTGTTCCTCCTAACTTAGTGTCATCAGTAAACTTGGATATGCAACTCACTATTTTTTCATCCAGAATTTAATATATGGTGAAAAGCTTGGGCCAGAATACAAATCCCTGGAGCCACATGTCACTTCCTACCAATCAGAATGTTCCATTTATCCATACTTTGGTGGTTTGTCTTGAATTAGCTAACAAAATTCAAAAGGGAATTGTAGACAAAACAAATCATACAGCCCGTACCAGTTAGAAGATAACTACACATAGCTGGTGCTCTGTATGGCTCATAGATGACTCCTGCACATTAATGCTGTGATTTGGAGCAGCTGCATACGAGCAGAAGATATGGCATTTAAGAGCAGGATAAGCTATATTTACATCAAAAGAATGAATATTCATTTGCTAAGCTTTTCAGATAAGACATGATGGTATTTAGCACCTCTTGAATATGTTTGTGGGACATAAACATTACAAAGTTTATTTTCTGCTTTTACGCTGAGTACTTGGCATGAAAAAATGTAGATTTACAGAAGACAGTGTAGGAACCTGCAATTTAAAATTTCAAGGCAAGGAATTGAAAGTTAAAATTCTGTTTAGTGTTCTCAAACATAGGGTTGAATTTTGTACTGAAGGTGAGTTCCCAGGGGTGGGCTGGAAGGTGGGGGGAGAACACGCCTCGAAGCTCCATCAGACCCACGGTGTGATTTCACAATGGGCAGGCAATTAACTGCCCACTATCCGAGACACCATTCCTTTAAAGGACAAGCTCCCGCCTCCAAGAGCTGCCGGCCAATTGGAACACTGGTAATTTGCAGTACCAGCAGCCTCGCTGGAAGCAGTGGCCACTGCCAGTACTGCAGGAGGACCTGAAGTATCGAAAAGTCCAGAGACCCCATGAGTGGTAAAAGGGGTTGGGGTTGCAGGGGGCATTCAGGCAGGCCACAGAGATGGGTGGGGGATAGAGTTAGTCAGGGTGGGGGCCTTTCATGGGGGTGGGGGCAGCGATCACACACCCCTGACCCCACTAGGATGCCACTAGGCTTTGCATGGCGGCGTCTCCCTGCAGCAGCCTCCGCCTTCGATTAAATTGAGGTGGAGGAGGGAATAGGCCCTTCAGTGGCCACTGAAGGGCCTCAATTGGCCTGGGGCAGGAAGGCTGTCCCCCTCCCAGACTAAATTGGAAGGCATTGGAAGGTGATAGGCACTCCTCCAACATGCCTTCCGATGCAATTTTATGGGCACCCCTGCCCCTGAGAGGGCTAAATTGTGTATGTATTATAACAGTACTAAAAGTATTTAAAATGAATATTTGCAGAGATATAGAGGAAGTGGAGTGGCATGGTGGTGGTGGGAGGGAGCATAAAATAGACATAAAAAGGCAATTTCCAGACAGTGCAAAAGGTGTCATCAGGGTGTAATGGAGGATATAACGGATGTTATCGGAAAGGTAACAGAGAATTATAATGGACATTACCAGGGTTGTAGTGGAGAATATAATGGACATTTTCATGGGTGTAATGGAAAATGTAAAGGAAATTACAAGGAATTCAACGCAGAATATAATGGACATTACCAGAGATCTAATGGAGGATATAAGGGATATTGCCAGGTGTGTAATGGAGAATAAAATTGAGATTACAAGGTGTGTAATGGAGGATATAAGGCATGTTGCCAAGAGTGTAATGGAGAATATAATGGACATTACCAGGGGTGTAATGAAGGATATAACGGGTATTACCAGGGATGTGCAGGAGAATATAAAGGAAATTACAAGGAATATAAGGCAGGATATAATGGAGATTACCAGGCGTATATAATGGACTTTATATATACCAGGAGTACATATATAGGACCTTACCAGAAGTGAAATAATGTATATAATGGAAATTTGCAGCGATGTAATGGAATATATAACAGACATTACCAGGAATGTAATGGAAAATTTAAGGGATATTACCAGGGCTGAAATGAAAAATAAAATAGACATTTCCAGGGAGGTAATGGAGGATATGATGGACATTACCAGCAATGTAATGCAGAATATAATGGACATTAGCAGCAGTGTAGTGGAGGATATAAAGGAGAGTACCAGGGGTGTAATTGAGAATATAATGAACATTACTATGTGTGTAATGGAGAATATAACCGGCATTACCAGGGTGTGGTGAAGGATGTAAGGAAAGTTACCAGGGTGTAATGGGGAATATAACGGGCTGAAATTTATGGTGCCACTGCTGTAATCAGCAGTGGACGTAAACAATGGCGGTCAGCCTGCATGGGTCACATGTCGCGGAGCTGCTGCGGTATTCAGCACCACGGCTTATTTAAATGGCTGGGGCGGACCCCCCCACCCCAATGATGTGGAGGGGGTGGGCTGTCCATCCCCAGAAATGGTGTCAGCAGCCTTTGCGCTGGTGCTGACGCCATTTTTAAAGGGCTTTGAGCCCTTCCTTTTCATTTAAATATTTAAAGAAAGAGGTTAAAAAAAAAATTTTTAACTTTTAATTTGCCCCTCTCCCACCCCCCAATAACCATGCAACGCATTATTTGCCCTCTCCCCTCTGCAAAACTCTTCCCTGCCTACTTGACCTTCCCCCTCAACCCCCTCCCCACAAAGTTCATAAACTGTGCACTGTAACCCTCCCCATCATTCCCTACACTAATCAGATGAGTTTGACCCCGCTCCCCACCACACCCCCCCCCCACCCTGTCTGCACTGGAAAACTCGCCTGCTCCCCACTCCGCTCCAGTGTTCCACCTCGAATCCCTGGACGGGGACCCAAAGGCATGGGATCCAAAGGCAATGGCACCAATATCGCTCTGGGATGGACGGCAGAAGCATGACGGTCATTAATTCAGGTATTTACATTAATTTACATGTTGAAATTGGGCATCCGTCACCGAGTGGCAGGGGGCTTCCCAGAGGCCTCACTGCTGCCGGCAATATGGGGCTGGGGCTTCCCTCCCAGTGTCAAGGTCCGTGGCGGGCCTCTCCCGGAGGCATAGTCCAGCACCCCGCCCTCCCCGCCTCCTGTCACAACCCATGATGTCGGGGTGGTGGGGGGGTCTGTAAAATTCAGCCCAATGACTATTACCAGGGGTGTAATTTATTTATTTATTTAGATACAGCACTGAAACAGGCCCTTCGGCCCACCGAGTCTGTGCCGACCAACAACCACCCATTTATACTAACCCTACAGTAATCCCATATTCCCTACCACCTACCTACACTAGGGGCAATTTACAACAGCCAATTTACCTATCACCTGCAAGTCTTTGGATGTGGGAGGAAACCGGAGCACCCGGTGAAAACCCACGCAGTCACAGGGAGAACGTGCAAACTCCGCACAGGCAGTACCCAGAATCGAACCCAGGTCCCTGGAGCTGTGAGGCTGCGGTGCTAACCACTGCGCCACTGTGCCGCCCCAATGTAGAATATCATGGACATTACCAGAGGTGTAATTGAGAATATAATGGACATTACCAGGGTTGTAGTGGAGGACATAATAGATATTTCCAGGAATGTCATAAAGAATATAATGGATGCTACCAGGAATGAAATGGAGAATATAATGATCATTATTAGGGATGCAATGGGGATTATAATGGAGATTACCAGGGATGTAATGGAGAATATAAAGAAAATTATAATGAATGCAAGGCAGAAAATATAATGGACCTTACTAGGTGTGTAATGGAGAATATCATGGACACTACGAGGGATGCCATGGGAATATAATGGGCATTACCAGGATTGTAATGGGAGATATAAGGGATATTACCAGGCCTTTAATGGAGAATAAAATGGACAATGCCAGAGATGTAATGGAGGATATAAGAAATATTACCAGGGTGCAATGGGGAATATAATGGACATTACCAGTGAGGTAATGGAGAATATAACAAATATTGCCTGCTGTGTAATGGAGAATATAATAGAAATTTCCACGGATGTAATGGAGAATATAATGGATATTATGGGGGATGCAATGGGGAATATAATGCACATTCCCAGGGTTGTAATGGAGGCTATAAGGCATATTTCCAGGGGTGTAATGGAGAATATCATGGAAATTACCAGGGATGGATCTAATGGTGGATATAATGGATATTTACAGGGTGTAATAGGGAATATAATGGACATTGCTGGGATGTAATGGAGAATATAATGGACATTATGAGGGATGCAATGGGGAATATAATGGACATTGCCAGGGTTGTAATGGAGGAAATAAGGATATTACCCGGGGGGTAATGGAGAACATAATGGAAATTACCAGGGATCTAATGATGGATAGATGGGATATTGCCAGGGTGTAATGCAGAATATAATGGACATTACCAGGAGTCTAATGGGAATATAATGGACATTGCCAGGATGTAATGGAGAATATAATGGAGGATATAAAGGATATTGCCAGTTGTGTAATAGAGAACATAATGTATATTGCCAGGGATGTGATGGAGGATATAAGGAATATTACTGGGGTGTAACGGGGAATATAATTGATATCATCAGGGTTGTAATGGAGGATATAAGGGATATTACCAGGGGTGTAATGGAAAATATAATGGACATTGCCAAAATGGAAAATATCATGGACATTACGTGGGATGCAATGTGGAATATAATGGACATTACCAGGGTTGTAATGAAGGATATAAGATATATTACCAAGAGTGTAATGGAGAATATAATGGAAATTACCAGGGGTCTAATGGAGGATATAAGGGACGTTACCAGGGGTGTAATGGTGACTAAAATGGGCATTACTGGGAATGTAATGGACAATATAATGGATATTGCCAGGTGTGTAATAGAGAATACCAGGGGTGTAATGGGGAATATAATGGACATTACCGGGGATGCAATGGAGAATATAATGGATATTGTCAGGTGTGTAATGGAGAATGTAACATGCGCGATGCCAATATCATCACCCTCTATAAAAGCAAAGGTGACCGCGGTGACTGCAACAACTACCGTGGAATCTCCCTGCTCAGCATAGTGGGGAAAGTCTTTGCTCGAGTCGCTCTGAACAGGCTCCAGAAGCTGGCCGAGCGCGTCTACCCTGAGGCACAGTGTGGCTTTCGTGCAGAGAGATCGACCATTGACATGCTGTTCTCCCTTCGTCAGATACAGGAGAAATGCCGTGAACAACAGATGCCCCTCTACATTGCTTTCATTGATCTCACCAAAGCCTTTGACCTCGTCAGCAGATGTGGTCTCTTCAGACTACTAGAAAAGATCGGATGTCCACCAAAGCTACTAAGTATCATCACCTCATTCCATGACAATATGAAAGGCACAATTCAACATGGTGGCTCCTCATCAGAGCCCTTTCCTATCCTGAGTGGTGTGAAACAGGGCTGTGTTCTCGCACCCACACTTTTTGGGATTTTCTTCTCCCTGCTGCTTTCACATGCGTTCAAATCCTCTGAAGAAGGAATTTTCCTCCACACAAGATCAGGGGGCAGGTTGTTCAACCTTGCCCGTCTAAGAGCGAAGTCCAAAGTACGGAAAGTCCTCATCAGAGAACTCCTCTTTGCTGACGATGCTGCTTTAACATCTCACACTGAAGAGTGCCTGCAGAGTCTCATCGACAGGTTTGTGGCTGCCTGCAATGAATTTGGCCTAACCATCAGCCTCAAGAAAACGAACATCATGGGGCAGGACGTCAGAAATGCTCCATCCATCAATATTGGCGACCACGCTCTGGAAGTGGTTCAAGAGTTCACCTACCTAGGCTCAACTATCACCAGTAACCTGTCTCTAGATGCAGAAATCAACAAGCGCATGGGTAAGGCTTCCACTGCTATGTCCAGACTGGCCAAGAGAGTGTGGGAAAATGGCGCACTGACACGGAACACAAAAGTCCGAGTGTATCAGACCTGTGTCCTCAGTACCTTGCTCTACGGCAGCGAGGCCTGGACAACGTATGCCAGCCAAGAGCGACGTCTCAATTCATTCCATCTTCGCTGCCTTCGGAGAATACTTGGCATCAGGTGGCAGGACTATATCTCCAACACAGAAGTCCTTGAAGCGGCCAACACCCCCAGCTTATACACACTACTGAGTCAGCGGCACTTGAGATGGCTTGGCCATGTGAGCCGCATGGAAGATGGCAGGATCCCCAAAGACACATTGTACAGCGAGCTCGCCACTGGTATCAGACCCACCGGCCGTCCATGTCTCCGCTATAAAGACGTCTGCAAACGCGACATGAAATCGTGTGACATTGATCACAAGTCGTGGGAGTCAGTTGCCAGCATTCGCCAGAGCTGGCGGGCAGCCACAAAGACAGGGCTAAATTGTGGCGAGTCAAGAGACTTAGTAGTTGGTTGGAAAAAAGACAGAGGCGCAAGGGGAGAGCCAACTGTGCAACAGCCCCGACAAACAAATTTCTCTGCAGCACCTGTGGAAGAGCCTGTCACTCCAGAATTGGCCATTATAGCCACTCCAGGCGCTGCTTCACAAACCACTGACCACCTCCAGGCGCGTATCCATTGTATCTCGAGATAAGGAGGCCCAAAAGAAAGAAAGAAATTGAGATCACAAGGTGTGTAATGGAGGATAAAAGGCATGTTACCAGGAGTGTAATGGAGAAAATAATGCACATAACCAGGGAGTGATAGAGAATATCGTGGATATTACCATCGGTGTAATGGAGATTATAAAATATATTACCAGGGTGTAATGGAGAACATAATGAACAGTGCCATGGGTATAATGGAGAATATAATGGAAATTGCCATACTCATGTCCTGACTCCTTCTTGATTCCTGCCTCCCTCATACCTGAGTCTTGTTGATTCTGCTGTATTTATTTATTGATACAGCACTGAAACAGGCCCTTTGGCCCACCAAGTCTGTGCTGACCAACAACCACCCATTTATACTAATCCTATATTAATCCCATATTCCCTACCACATCCCCACCATTCTCCTATCACCTACCTACACTGGGGACAATTTACAATGACCAATTTACCTATCAACCTGCAAGTCTTTGGCTGTGAGAGGAAACCAGAGCACCCGGCAGAAACCCACAAGGTCAGAGAGAGAACTTGCAAGCTCCGCACAGGCAGTACCCAGAACCGAACCCGGGTCACTGGAGCTGTGAGGCTAACCAGTGCGCCACTGTGCCGCTATAGAAGTGACATGGCTGGGTGTGGCTGCATTCTCTGGTTGGTAACACTTACAAGATCAGTAAAATTACCAACAGCATGAAGCCATACTCAATCACTTCAACTTTTAATATAACAGCAACAGGACTCAGACAGGAGCAACCAGAGTTGGGGCAGTGTAAGATAGCAAGAGGGAATAAGCCAGCTTCTACACTGGGAGGAAAACAAAATGCCATACTAGATTGTGGTGAAGTGGTGACCAGATATAGTACGAGCATGGACATGGGTGGCGTTGGTCCATAGTGCCAGAATAGGTCAAGTGGAAGTAAGAGAGCACAGTGGCAGTATGGACTGTGTGGGGAAGACACAGGAACTGGATAAATGCATGGAATGAGATGAGAGCAAACAAAGCCTTCTTTGTTCTGTTCCGGTGCCCATAGCCTCTCTTTGAAGTATCTCTTTCTGTCCTTGAAGCCTGCATTCAATTGTTGTTCACCCTTTACATTATTTGTACACCCCAATGGGCTGCTGATTTCCCAGGCTGTTTCCTGTGCCCCAAAGTAAAGAGAAATAATTGCTGCAGTTCATTTTCTGCCATCTGTTTTTTTTCTAAATTTGATCACAAATTCTCATCCAGAACTCTAGCTCTCTATCTTTCTTCTGCCTCCCCGACCCCCAAACAGTCTTTGTTCCCTGCTTCCAAACTCTGATGTCCAATCTATGTTATACAATCACACAGGCACATCTCTTCTATCAAGAAGGCAACACCTTTGTCAAGCTTCTGTCTTTTAATTTCAGTGGAAATCATTGGGTTTTTATGTTAGTTCTTACTGCCCCTTCTGGCAGGTTCTCAAAATTGTTTTAGATGCAAACTTCAGCATTCTTGCCACATGCTGCTCTCCCTCATATGAATATTTTTATTGACCTTGCTGAATATACTTATGATTGTCAGAATACCTACTGATCCTGTTTTCTTTTTGCTGCGAAGTGAATCCTTGCCGAAAAAACATAATTGGAGGTTTGCAAAAGTAAACAATTGGGAAGTAAAACTAATTGGTTACAAAGAGGTTACAAAGGGATATAGATAGGTTAAGTGAGTGGTCAAATATCTGGCAAATGGAGTATTATGTGGGAAAATGTGAAATTGTCCATTTTGGCAGGAAGAATAAAAAAAACATATTATCTAAATGGTGAGCGATTGTAGAACTCTGAGATGCAGATGGATCTGGGTCTCCTAGTGCATGAATCACAAAAGGTTAGTTTGCAGGTACAGCAAGTAATTATGAAAACTAATAGAATGTTATAATTTATTGTGAGGGGAATTGAATACAAAAGTAGGGAGGTTATGTTTCAGTTATATTGGTGAGACCACATGTGGAGTACTGTCTACTTATTGGTCTACTTATTTAGGAAGGATGTAAATGTGTTAGAAGCAATTCAGACTAATGCCTGGAATGGGCAGGTTGTTTTATGAGGAGCGGTTGGACAGGCTAGGCTTGTATCCACTGGAATTTAGAAGAGTAAGATGTAATTTGATTGAAACATATAAGATCCTGAGGGGTCTTGATAGGGTGACTGTGGAAAGGATGTTTCCCCTTGTGGAAGAATCTAGAACTAGGGGTCACTGTTTAAAAATAAGAGGTCACCCATTTAAGACAGAGATGAGGAGAAATCTTTTCTCTCAGAGGGTTGTGAGTCTTTGGAATTCTCCTCCTCAAAATGTGGTGGAAGCAGTGTCTTTGAATATTTTTAAGGCATAGATAGATAGATTCCTGATAAATGAGGGGGTGAAAGGTTATTGGAGGTAGGCAGGAATGTGGAGTTGAGGTTATCATCAGATCAGCCATGACCTTGTTGAATGGTGGAGCAGGCTCGAGGGGCTGAGTGGCCTACTACTACTCTTAATTCGTATGTTGGTATGTTAGTATATATTACATCTTTGTTAACAGCTCCCCCTATAATAGCAGCAGCTTGCATTTATATGGTGCCTTTTACAGTTAAAATGTCCCAAGGCCCTATACAACAGCATAATCAGACAATATTTGACACCAAGACAAATAAACTGATATGAGAAAAGGTGGCCCAAAGCTTGGTCAAAGGGGTAGGAATCCATTTTTGGTCCCGACTGCAGAAAACCCTCAAAGATGGTAAGATTCTACCCATTCTGATTATCCTTCACTTTTTATAAATTTTACAGACAGAAAAATAAAGATTGAGACATACATATTACAAGCTGAAATATCATAAATAAATATTAAAATATAATTTATATTTAAAAACCATTGTTTTTTATTATAATGGAAAAATGTGACATTACTTAAATATAAAATTAGATTTCCAGGCCAGAGAGGATGTTCAGCAATAGTTATGATTTAGTATGCTGTTTAAAACCCAGTTACACTTTATTAATAAGGCACTTTTTCAGGGGCTTTTAAGAATAATATTACAGCAAAAAGGGTATGTTCTAATCAGTTCAATGATTTCTAAAGTGTTTAATTGCATCTGTGCAGACACCAGAAATTGTCATCAGTTTCACAATGTAATGACTGCAAATGTTGACATTACAACTGCAAAATCCTGGCCATTATTCTAATATTCTCATAACGGATGGAATCCCTGTCCAAACTGATTGAAAGCAGGATTGTTGGAATATGCTTAGTTTAATTAGGTAAAAATTTCAATGGTATTTTCAACTCCTGGTGAAACCGTTCATGGTGTTTATAGATTATTCTAGGGTTTTGAAAGAGTTGCTTTATCTGACTAAGGTAATGGTGAGGCCATAATTTGGAGTACTTCTGCGATTTTTGTCTCTTACGTAAAGGCATATTGTTACCATGGAAAAACATTACAAATTCACAAAGAGTAAAGGAGTTTGAGGGGGGGATTTGATAAAGGTGTACAAAATTATGACAGGCTTAGATAAGGTAGACAAAGAAAAGCTGTTCCCATTAACTGATGGTACAAGGATGATGGGACATCGGTTGAAGATTTTGGGCAAGAGATGCAGGGGGAACGTAAGGCAGAACTTTTTTATGCAGCAAGTGGTAATGACCTGGAACTCGCTGCCTATGAGGGTGGTGGAAGCGGAGACCATCAATAATTTCAAAAGGAAATTGGATGGGCAATTAAAGGAAATAAACTTGCAGGGCTACAGGGATCAAGTGGGTGAGTGGGATTGACTGGATTGCTCCGTGGAGAGCTGGTGTGGACTTCTGTGCCCTAAATGTCTCTATGACTATTCTTTCCTTATCAGGCTTGGTGTCAAATGTTGTTTAATAATACTCCTGGGAGTATTACTATTTTACTATGTTAAAGGTGCTATATAAATGCAAGTGTTGTTATTATTGTTATATATTGATCAGTAAGGGGATCCTTTGCTGATATTTGTCTCTCCCTAGGCCAGGGGCGTGCAACTACTTGTAGGACCCATAGTGTTGAGACCACTTAATTCAGCATAGAACAAAAGTTGAACCTGCAACTATATGGCTCAGTACTACACTATGGGATACACTGTCAAGAGATCCTAAAATATTATGTTATAAGATATCAACAGACAATTCATTTTATTGTTCACTTCTAGTGTTTTATTGTTCCAGCTATTTTAATGGTTCCCAACTGTTAGAACAATAGTGCCAGCACTTTCCACTGTTCTATGAGCATCTACATTGAATTTAGAGTCACACAAACGATATAATTAATTCCACTGGGAAACTATTGCTCTGAATGAAATACCTCCACAAAGGCCATAAAGATATCATTGGGACAGATTTATGCATTGATGAGACCTGTTTCTTCTGTGAGTGACAATAGAATAAGATGTGGGAAAATCAAACAGTGTAGGTACCTCATGTGAAGTATCTACACAGGTGTCCCATAGAGCATTCAAATTTCCTTGGGACCCAGGAGCAATATGATGATTTTTTGTGTGCTAAATCCAAAAGCATAGCCAGACTATAACTAACCTTCAATTGTACTGGAGAAAGAGAGAAAGGATATATGGATTATTTCACTCTGCTATTTCTTCAGCAACACATTTATAGGGTTGGATTTTATGTTCGGCGGCCTGCTTATGTGGGCTATGTGCCACCATGCTGCCGCAATCTAGCACATGGCAGCTCATTATAATATGCAGGACAGCGGCGCCCCCCCCCCCCCCCTCGCTGCCCCCAATCACGTGGTGGGGGGCGGGCTCTGTGCCGTCGGCAACTGCATCAGCTCCCTCTCCACAGGCATCGGCGCCATTTTTAAAGGCCTGCCAGACCTGCACAGTTGGACCCCGTACCCACCACCCCCCCACCAATACATTCAAAATTAGTTTCTGATCGCCCAAAACAATTGAAATAAATGTTCCCTTTCCCCAAAACACTTACATTGATGATTTGACTTCTCCACCCCCCACCCCCACCAACTGTTCAAAGTGCAGGGGTCACCCCTTCCCCACCTCCCCTACACTACACATGAAGATTGGACCCCTTTCTCCCCACCACCCCACCCCCACATCCCCCCCCCCCACCGCCCCCACCACCGACTACACTAAAAATCCTAAGTTCCCCTCTTCCCCACCTCGGTGGTGTCAGCTTTCCTTGGACGTGAAAGTGAAGGCACGTAGGTGCCGGCCGCTGCACACAAGAGCATGGACAGCCGGTAAGATTGTGGAAAATTGCATTTAAATGTATTCATGTACTTCATTTAAATATTTAAAGTCGGATCGCATCGCCGAGCAGCAGGAGGGGCCGCCACGGATCTTTGCCCCTGCCGCTGGGAAGATAGGGCCCGGCACTCTAGGTGTCGGGCTCCACTGCCAGTACAAACTTCCGGCACCATGCCCTGCCCCCACCGCAACCCCCGCCATGGAGGCCGATGTCGGGAGCTCAACAAAATCCAGCCCACAGTTTTTCTATAAATAATAAACACCTAACTGGATTATGTGCTTCCAGAAGTGCAAAATGTAAAAGCAATTACTAAATTAACAAAGTGACTGTGACATGTATTTTTTCCTGCTGAAACTTAGAAACACTTCTAAAGAAACCATCTAAAGAATTTCATTTTATTTTCCATTTAAAGAAGCCATAACTTAACTGGAACAAAGTACATTTCTTTCATTTTGTTTAGAAATGTGCAGCAAGCAATTAAAAAGGCAAATAGTGAGCTGGATGTTGTCGAGGTCTCGATGACGGGTTCCGTGATGTGGGGGGGGTTGAAAGATTGTACTGGCAGCAGCCTGCCACGAAGCCTGATGCCAGGATTGCTGGGCCCAATCTTCCTGGTGGCGGCAAGGCTCACTGGTGGCTCTCCTGCTGCTGGACGACGGGACCTGGATTAACATATTTAATTCAAATAAATTAATATATTTGAATAAAATTAACAGCTATCTTACCTTCTGCCCGGGATCTTCCGAATGGCCGCCGGCACTCTTGCGCCTTCACTTTCCCATCCAGGGAAAGCAGGCACCACCGAGGTGGGAAAGGGGGAACTTAGGATATTTAGTGCAGTTGTGGGGGGAGTGGGGGTCCGATTACCATTAATAGTGTAGGGGAGAGGGGAGAAGGGGTGACCTCTGCACTTTGATCAATTTGTGGGGGGCAAGGTCAAGTCTTGAAGGTAAGTGTTTTGGTGGGGGGAGAGGGCAAATATTACTTTTAATTGTTATTGGGGAGAAGGGGCAATAGTTTATATTGCGGTGCCTTGGTGGGGGGGGGGTGCGTGGGTGAGTTAGGCCTTTAAAAATTTAATTCACCTGGCAGGACTGACTGCCCTTAAAAAATGGCGCCAGTATCTGCGCACAGGCAGCTGATGCTGTTGCTGGCATTGCAGAGCTCGCCCCCTCCATGCGATTGGGGAATGGTGTTGGCCCATTATCCTGGGCCGTCACAAATAAGATTGCAGCGGCACGGGCCGCTGTTTTCTTCACCGCCGCTCAGAAGAAAATTCTGCCCAGTATGTTGACCTTTATTCCAAGAGAATTTGAGTGCAGGAGTAAAGAAGTCTTGCTGCAATTGTATAGAGACTGCACCTGGAGTATTGTGTACCATTTTGGTCTCCGTACCTAAGGAAGGATATACTTCCTTCCCATAGAAGGAGTGCAACAAAGGCTCACCAAACTGATTCCTGGGATGGTGGGATTGTCCTCAGAGGAGAGATTGAGGACACTGGAACTATATGCTCTGGAGTTGAGAAGAACGGGAAGTGATCTCATTGAAACATACAAAATTCTTACAGGGCTCAACAGAGTTGATGCAGACAAGACGTTTCCCTCGGCTGGGAGGTGTAGAACCAGGGGACACAGTCTCAGAATAAGGAGCAGGCCATTTAGGACTGAGACGAGGAGAAAATTCTTTACTCAGAGGGTGGTGAATCTTTACAATTCTCTGCCCCAGAGAGCTGGGGAGGCCTAGCCATTGAGCATGTTCAAGACAGAGATCGATAGATTTCTGGATGTTAAAAATATCAAGGGATGTGGGGATAATGTCGGAAAATAGCATTGAGGTAGAAGATCAGCCGTGATCTAGTTGAATAGCAGAGCAGGCTAGAGGGGCTGAGTGGCCTACTCCTGCTTCTTTTTCCTATGGGTCCTATGAGTTTGAGTGAGTTTTGAAATCAATGGGTGGGAAATTACAGGCAGTGCACCTACAGTTTTGTAATCTCCTCCAGCTACATGTAAGGCCTTGTTGGTATCAAGATGTGCCCCATATGGTTCAAAGACAATGGGGTAATTTTGACATTGGACAAACGTGTCAAGTACTATACTGACTTCAATGGAAATGAAAATCATGTTTACTGGGTGGCTGATTCAATATTACTCAATTCACAATATGATCCAATGTTAAAATTGCTTCCAACATTAGAGGTGAACAATCAGTAAAATTATGAAAGCAGTCGTTCCACAGTTGTTTTATTTGGTTAAATTGCTTTATTTAATTTAATAGATTGACTATTGTTACAACAAAAGATGTAAAAGAAAGTACTATCCTCTATAATTATGACTTCCTTTGGGAGAATCAGCAATGCCATGGCTGCCGTACATTGGGCTTAACAAATCAGCTGATGAGCAACAATGTTATGACATCACACAAAAGCAGTAGGTACATGATTACCACTCAGTCTGTTTGTCTTTCCCCTGCCCAATGGCTGCCTTTATAAATAAAGAAGAATGTTCCTGTTCTTGCAGCAGGGGTCAGTCAATGAATGATACTGGATGATAGTGTTAACTTTTACTGAAACATGACACCAGATGATTCCTTGCAGTGTCTCATTTGCTGTTTGGATCACCTGCTGTGTGCAAAATGGCTGCTGAATTTATTGTTTGACAACAGTAACTACACATTGTAATTCACTCAATGTGAAGCACAATGGGACATTTCTGAAATATGTGATCAGGAATCCATTTGCCTCAATATGGGCTGAACTTTATGGTCCACCCCACCGAGAGGGGTTCAGAGGCTGAGGAGGTGGGGGAGAGGGTGCCCACAGAATTGTAACGGGAGGCAGGGGGGCAGAGGGCCTGTTGCCTCCCCATCAGAATGCAATTTTGCCAGGAGCAGGATAGGCCGAAGATGGTCTTCCCGCCCAAAGGCCAACTGAAGCCCTTAAATGGCCACTTAAGGGCCTCTTCCTGCTACTGTCAGGATTTAATCAGCAGCGAGGCTGGGGAATAGCCTCTGCTATGTGAGGAGGTTGCCCAGTAAAACAAGGCAACCTCCCTGCAGGCTTCGGGGGGCAGGAAAACCTACACCTTTCTGAACCACCCTTCCCCCGCACTAAACACCCACCCTTCCTCCCCCCATCACCGGAGCCTCCCAGTCTGGCCCGGGCGACCCCGCTTCACTCACCTTAGGTCTGGGTCTCCAGTGTTGGGCCTGGGTCCAAAGCCTCTGCAGTACTGGCAGTGGCCACTGCTCCCAATGGCGTTGCCAATACTGCTGAGCTGCTGGCCCTGAGATTGCCAATCTCAGGGCCAGCAGCTCTTGGAGATAGGGGATGAGGATCCCGGCACCAGGCTGTTAATTGCCCAGGCACTGTAGAATCACTCCGTCGCTCTAGGGGGTTCACCAGCTGGCCGAGGAGGGATGCCGCCCGTCTTTCCATCCCGGCTCTGGGAGCCTTTCTGTGGGCATAAATTTCAGACCTATCTCTGTACCAGTATCTTTGAAAGAGCTATCTGATCAGGTTCAAGACTTGCTCTTTCTGCTTAGCCTTTCAAATTTTTTCTTTTGAAGTATTTATTCAATTCCCTTTTGAAAATTATTATTGAATCTGCTTCCACCATTCCTTCAGGCTGTGCATTCCAGATCATAATAACAGTTCTCCTCATCTTCCATCTGATTTTTTTGACAATGGCCTTAAATCTGGAGCAGGATTTTAGCTCCCGATGGGGTGGGTGTGAAAATTCATGCTGCCAGCGACATGGCAGTTTGCTGGCTTCATCCCGGCCCTGGGCCCTTTTCTAAGGGCGATGTTACAGAAGGAATGGCTACGCGCCTGCAAGCAGTAGGTAGCCACTTAACAGCAGTTGAAGGCCAATTAAGGCCTATTATCAGAGGCCAACTGGAATTTTCCAGGCCCCCCGAAATGTCAGGGAACAAGCCAGATGCCTGGAGACAGTCTCACGGCAACAGAGCAGGAGGCCAGCACTCCAGCCAGGCTTTGAGGCCCTCCCTGCCTGCCTGCCTGGTCTCAGCTGTGGTCACAGATCGCTTTGTGGAGGGTCTCCCCATGCACGATGGCAGCCCAGCTGCTGAGGGGATTTTTTAATTTAAAAGTGAAAAAGATTGGCAAGAGAGAGCACCTCCTTCCTGAGGTGCCCTTTCCTTCTCTTACCTGGAAAGGCAAGCTTCTGCTTCTTCAGTTCTGGAGCATCTTCCATTGGCTCCTCAGTTTCAAGAGCCACTAATTGGCCAATTTGGGGGAAATCACTGACGGCTGATTGTTCCAAACAGAGTGCGGACTCTGACCCCCATTTGACTCAGACACTGGGGTCACGAAGCCCACAGGGATAATCCTGCCCTGGTTACCAAGCCTCCTGTCAATGGGGAGACAATGCCGTAGTGGTAATCAGCATCTGTGGAGAGAAACAGAGTTAACGTTTCAGATCTTGCGTGGGGGGTATTTTTAATGCTCCTCATTGGGCAAAGCATGGATTGACAGTGAATTTGCAACCTATTTTACACCTCGTCAAATTTTCTTATCCATTCAAGTCAACAGAAAAGAAAATCAGGTGATATGTAAATTGGGCAGCTGGTGTGAACACTGGCAAAAGTTAAAATTTCCTCCTTGGTGTTCTGTTTTATAGTTTATTCAACATGGAGACAACAAATTTAAGACCAACACTTTCCAAACTTCAGGCATACAAAATTTAATCAGGCCAAACGAGAAAATAAGCAAATGTGACTCAGTTGAATGGACTTTGAGTGTCAGATGGCCTGGACTTCAGGGCCAGATGTGGTCAATGGATGCCGTTTAGATACTCCAGGTCTAAATTGCCTAATTACTGTCATTGACACAAAGATCAAATATACCCATGACTCCCACACCTTTTCCAGTTATATTTAACAAAATGAGCCCTCTGAGTGAGGCATGCTGAGTCTCGAGCCGCTGCCAATGCAGCATGCTGAGGATTGTGCTCGTGCAGGTGCCCCCTGCGTGTGCTGGAAGTCTCCCAACTGCTGCTTCCATAACATCACTCAACCCTACTGGTGTGATTTGACACTATTTGTGAACCTGGACCATGCAAGTCCATTCAAAGGTATTTGTTTATCACTCACTGAAGAACATGCATTCAGCAGCAAGAGGGACCCAGCACTAGCGTTATTTAAAGGGCCAGACGATAACTTGCAGGGGAGGTGACTTCTGCTTTGGCTGAGTTTGTGGAAATACTGTGCTGTGTTTTTGGAGGTGTTTTATGAGAGCTGGTGCTCAAAATCATGGAGGACACAGGAATTGCTCTGCAACATGACCATAAGCTGGAGGAGAAACTGCAGAGAGGGAAAGCTCTGCACAGACGGAGGAGAAGGAAGGCTCTACACAGAAGGCCCTATCCACTAAGAATTTTTCAGGAGCACTTCTATCTGCACCTGAACCAGGAGCAGTGCCTGAGGTGACACAGGTTCAACAAGGAGGTGGTCAATGAACTGTGCCCTCTCCTACAACCCGACCTGGAGACTCACACCAAGGTGAAGATGGCTGTGCCAGTTGCTGTCAAGGTCATCATCGCCTTAAATTTTTATGCATCTGGATCTTTCCAGGTGGGAGCAGGAGTTAGCTCCAACATTTCCCAGCATGCCATTCATCAGAGCATCTGAGTGTTCGTAGAGGTCATCCACTCCATTTGAGGGCAGTACATTGTCTTTTCACTCAAGAGGTACAAGCAGGATGAGACGGCATGTGGCTTTGCCAGGATAACGGAATTCCCCATGGTGCAGAGTGCAATTGATTGCACACATGGGGCTCTGCAAACTTCCCATAACAATGGGAAGAGGTACAGGAACTGCAAAGCGTTCCATTCCGTAAATAGCAGTTGGTGTGTGACCATGCCAAAAATATCATGTCAGTTCTTGCCCACTCTGGGGATAACAGCAGCCAGGTGCATTCATTCTGTGCCAGTCAGCCCTGCCCACAATCTTTAGGCCTCCTGGAGGCACCAGAGGTTGGCTGCTCGGGGACAAGGACTACCCCCCTCTACATGTGGCTGATGAAACCCCCGCGCCCCACCCCTACCACACCCCCGCACCCCCCCCAGCCCCTGCCATCGCTCAATGTGAGGAGAGTACATTTACAATGAAAAAAACCACAGAGCCACATGAAACATCATTAATTAGTCAATCGGCCTGGTGAAACAACAGTTCCACAGCCTTGACCTCTCAGGGGAGCCCTACAGTAAACACCGCAGCAGATTTTGAAGCTTGTGGTGGCCCGCTGTGTCCTCCAAAACATCACCATTATGAGGGCGTAGCCATTGCCTTCAGGAATCTGGAGGCCACCTCAAGAGGAGGGGGAAGTGGAGGAGAAGGAAAAGGAGGAGGCAGGGAGGAGGGACCCTGGACTACTTCTAACCAGAAAGGCTGTCAGAGAGTGCATTATCAGACTCTGTTTTCAAAGAAATTACTTCCCCTGACCACCCTGGAACCCACATTCTCCACCGTAACATCCATCTGAGTCACTCCATCACAGGGCCCCCTTGGCCACTATCCGAAAATAAAAACCACCCACAACAACTTCCTTATGAACATCTTTATCCAACAACACATTCAATTATGCAAACACCCTTGTGCTTTCATTTAGTGCTTTTATTCCAGGTGCTCTACTCCGTCCTAATGCTCCTACTCAGTGCTAACCCAGTGGTTGCAGCACGGCTGGTGGAAGGCTGCTGACCTTCATTGGGGGAGACTGCAGATAGCCTTGCAGGATGCTCTCGTGCACCTCTGGCCTTTAAAGACCCGGCTTCAGACTGCACCAGCTCAGCATGGGCAGTAGTCTGTGCTGGGTGGCTGACAGGCAACTGCAAGGGCACTCGTGGAGTGGCAGTGGTCAAAGCAACAATGCTGTTTTCTTGACAGAGGACAGCAGATTCATGCTCCATGGGGCCACTGCCACTCCCACAGTATGGCACCTCCGAAATCCTAGTAATCTATTGGAGCATAGATTGTTGGACTGCATCAAGAGCCTTTGAGCTC
Organism: Heterodontus francisci; assembly: GCF_036365525.1. Lineage (NCBI taxonomy): Eukaryota > Metazoa > Chordata > Chondrichthyes > Heterodontiformes > Heterodontidae > Heterodontus > Heterodontus francisci. Next base: position 142,190,557 of record NC_090375.1, read on the forward strand.
TGAGATCCATACCCATTAAGTGAGTCTGAGTCTGATGAAAGCAAACGTGAATCTCACGATCTCCATCTAAGCTTCAACTGCAGCACTGAAACCTTGGGTGGTTTCCGCAGGTGCTGCAGTGGAAGCTGAGACAGCAGTCACCAGACACTCCATCACAGTTGACTCTGCGAGTGCTGTTATGGAGTTGGCCACCATTTCCACACTGGAAAGGATAGGCTCCAAGCTCTTCATGATGCCCTGTGCTACACTGGAGCGGGACTCCTCCATGTTTCTTGACAGAGACAGGAGGCTGTCTGGCAGGACATCAAGCATCTAGGTGTGCAGGCTCATCAGTGGTCTCCTTTATGCCATCCCATCAAAGTCCTCAACTGAGTCCCCTGTAGCAAAACTCAACTGCAATCTCACCCTCTGGTGTGCTGACACATGAGTTATCCTATCCCCCTGGTCTGGCTGCAGCCCACTCATACCTGGTGACTCACCACATGCTGACTGCAACTCTCTACTAGCCTCCAAAGCGTGCACAGTTTTTTTGAATTCTTTCATGGGATGTGGGCATCACTGGCAAGGCCAGCATTTGTTGCCCATCCCGAATTGCCCTTGACAATTGAGTGGCTTGCTAGGCCATTTCAGAGGGCAGTTAAGAGTTATAGAATCATAGAGTCACGAGTTACACAGCACAGAAACAGGCCCTTTAGCCCATCATGTCCATACCGGCCATCAAGCACCCATCTATTCTAATCCCATTTTCCAGCACTTGGCCCGCAGCCTTGTATGCTATGACATTTCAAGTGCTTTTCTAAATACTTCTTAAATGTTGTGAGGGTTCCTGCCTGTACCACCCCTTCAGGCATTCCCCCAGATTCCAACAACCCTCTGGGTGAAAATCTTTTTCCTCAAATCCCCTCTAAACCTCCTAGCCCTTACCTTAAATCTATGTCCCCTGGTTATTGACCCCTCTGCTAATAGAAAAAGTTTCTTCCTATCTATCCGATCAATGCCCCTCATATTTTGTATACCTCAATCAAGTCCCCCCTCAGCGTTCTCTGCTCTAAGGAAAACAACCCTAGCTCATCCAGTCTCTCTTCATAGCTGAAATGCTCCAGTCCAGGCAACATCATGGTGAATCTCCTCTGCACCCACTCCAGTGCAATCACATACTTCCAATAGTGTTGTGCCCAGAACTGTACACAGTACTCCAGCTGTGGCCTGACTAGTGTTTTATAAAGATCCATCATAACCTCCCTGCTCTTATATTCTATGCCTCGGCTAAAAAAGGCAAGTATCCCATATGCCTTCCTAACCACCTTATCTACCTGTGCTACTGCCTTCAGTGATCTATGGACAAGTACACCAAGGTCCCTCTGACCCTCTGTACTTCCTAGGGTCCTACCAACCATTGTATATTCCCTTGCCTTGTTAGTCCTCCCAAAATGCATCACCTCACATTTCTCAGGATTAAATTCCATTTGCCACTGCTCCGTCCACCTTACCAGCCCATCCATATTGTCCTGTAATCTAAGGCTTTCCTCCTCACTATTTATAACACCACCAATTTGCGTGACATCTGTGAACTTACTGATCATGCCTCCTATATTCAAGCCTAATCATTAATGTACACCACAAACAGCAAGGGTCCCAGCACTGATCCCTGCGGTACACCACTGGCCACAGGCTTCCATTCGCAAAAACAATCCTCGACCACACCCTCTGCCTCCTGCCACTAAGCCAATTTTGGATCCAATTTGCCAAATTGCCCTGGATCCCATGGGCTCTTACCTTCTTAACCAATCTCTCATGCGGGACCTTATCAAAAGCCTTACTGAAGTCCATGTGGACTACATCAACAGCTTTACTCTCATCTACACATCTAGTCACCGCCTCGAAAAATTCAATCAAGTTGTTAGACATGATCTCCCCCTGACAAAACCATGCTGACTATCCCTGATTAATCCCTACCTCTCCAAGTGGAGATTAATCCTATCCCTCAGAATTTTTTCCAATAGTTTCCCTACCACTGATGTTAGACTCACCGGCCTGTAATTACCTGGTTTATCCCTGCTACGCTTCTTGTATAATGGTACCACATTCGCTGTCCTCCAGTCCTCTGTCCTCCAGTGGCCAGAGAGGATTTGGAAATTTGTGTCAGAGCCCCTGCCAATGCCTCCCTTGCCTCACATAACAGCCTGGGATACATCTGATCTGTGCCAAAGGAATTATCCACTTTTAAGCCTGCGAAAACAGTGAACACTTCCTCCTTTTCAATGTTAATTTGTTCAAGTATATCACAATCCCCCTCCCTGATCTCTACACCTACATCGTCCTGCTCCATAGTGAACACAGATGAAAAGTAATCATTTAAAACCTCACCTCGGTCCTCCGGCTCCACATACAGATTGCCACTTTGGTCCATAATGGGTCCTACTCTTTCCTTGGTTATCCTCTTGCTCTTAATGTACTTATAAAATGACATGGGATTTTGCTTTATCTTGCCCGCCAGTGCTTTTTCATGTCCCCTCTTCACTCGCCTAATTACTGTTTTGAGTACCCCCCCCACCCCTCCTCCCAACACTTTCTATACTCCTCTAGTGCCTCCACTGTTTTCAGTGTTCTGAATCTGCCACATGCCTCCTTTTTTTTCCTTATCCAATCCTCTATATCCCTTGACATCCAGGGTTCCCTGTACTTGTTGGCCCTACACTTTACCTTTACGGGAACATGTTTCCTTTTTGAATGACTCCCACTGGTCTGATGTAGACTTTCCTACAAATAGCTGCTCACAGTCCACTTTGGCCAGATCCTGTTTTATCATATTGAAATCGGCCTTCCCCAATTCAGTACCTTTATTTCCGGTCCATCTTTGTTCTTTTCCATAACTACCTTAAATCTTACAGAGTTATGGTCACTATCCTCAAAATGCACCCCCACTGACACTTCTACCACTTGTCTGTCTTCATTCCCTAGGATTAGGTCAAGTACCGCCCCTTCTCTTGTCGGACTTTCTACGTGCTGGTTCACAAAACTCTCCTGTATGCACTTGAAGAATTCCGCCCCCTTAAAGCCTTTTGTCCTAAGACTATCCCAGTTGATATTGGAGAAGTTGAAATCCCTTACTATGATTATCCTATTATTTTTACACCTCTCTGAGATTTGCCTACATATCTACTCCTCGATATCTCCCTGACTGTTTGGAGGCATGTAGTACACTCCCAGCCAAGTGATTGCTCCCTTCCTTTTTGCTTTATGTTCTACCCATATGGCCTCATTTGAGGAACCTTCTCTGATATCATCTCTCCTTACTGCAGTAATTGACTCCTTGATCAACAGTGCAATGCCACCTCCACTTTTACATCATCCCCTGTAATGCCTGAAGATTCTATACCCTGGAATATTGAGCAGCCAGTCCTGCCCTTCCCTCAACCATGTCTCTGTGATCGCAATAATATCATATTCCCATGTGTTAATCAAAGCTCTCAATTCATCTGCCTGACTAGCAAGACTCCTTGCATTAAAATAGATGCAATCCAGCCTTGCATTATTCACTTGTGCCTTAATAGGTCTATATTTACTCTGCCTTCCACACTGATTCAGTTTCTCTTCTTTGACTGTGCATCACTCACCACTGTACCTCCACTCTGTGTCCCATCCCCCTGCCAAATTAGTATAACGCCCCCCCCTCAACAGCACTAGCAAACCTCCCGGCAAGGATGTTGGTCCCATTCTGGTTCAGGTGCAACCCGTCCAACTTGTACAGATCCCACCTTCGCCAAAAACAGACCCAGTGATCCAGGAAACTAAAGTCCTCCCTACTGCACCATCTCTTCAGCCACACATTCATCTGCTCTATCCTCCTATTCCCATACTCACTGGCACGTGGCACCAGGAGTAATCCAGTGATTACAAACTTTGAGGTCCTGCTTTTTAATCTGCTTGCTAGCTCACTAAATTCTTGTTGCAGGACCTCAAACCTCTTTCTGCCTATGTCATTGGTACCAATGTGTACCACGACCTCTGACTGTTCACCCTCCTCCTTCAGAATGTCCTGCTGCCACACCTTGACATCCTTGACGCTAGCATCAGGGAGGCAACATACCATCTTGGAGTCATGTTTGCGGCCACAGAAACCCCTATCTGTACCCCTTACGATCGAATCCCCTATCACTATAGCTCTTCCACTCCTTTTCCTCCCCTCCTGTGCAGCTGAGCCATCCGTGGTGCCATTGAGTTGGCTGTTGCTGCATTCCCCTGAGAAGCTATCTCCCCCAACGGTATCCAACGCGGAAAATCTGTTAGAGAGGGAGATGGACCCAGGGGACTCCTGCACTACCTGCCTAGTTCTTCTATTCTGTTCGGCGAACACCCATTCCCTTTCTGCCTGAGCAGTCTTTACCTGCGGTGTGACCACCTCCCTGTACATGCAATCCACGATGATCTCAGACTCGTAGATGCTCCACAGTGTCTCCAGCTGCTCTGGCGCGCCTGGACTGTTCTCTGCTCCCGGAAAGTAAGTGTCTAGGCTGCGATCCTTGGGCTCTATTCATCTGCTCCTCACTTGGCATTCTCCCCGCAGGTCCACTCCTCTCCCGGAAGATAAGTGTCTAGGCTGCGATCCTTGGGCTCTATTCATCTGCTCCTCACTTGGCATTTTCACCGCAGGTTCACTCTGCTCCCAGAAGGTAAGAGTCAGCCACATTGCTGTGGGTCTGGAGTCACATGTAAGTCAGACCTGGTGAGGCTGGCAGATTTCCTTCTCTAAAGGACATTAGTGAACTAGATGGGTTTTTATGATAATCAATGATAGTTTCACAGCACCATTACCGAGACTGGCTTTCAATTCCAGATTTCCTCCTGGGTGTGCTGCATCTGACCAGGCAGCAGTTCTTGGAGCTGAAAGCATAAAAGCAGAATGGGAGGGTTAGTGTGGGATGGGGTGAGGAGGAAAGCAGGAGGTCCGTGGTCACACGATCTGCAGCTTTTACTTCATGCCAGATATTGGAATGAGGGTGAGAAGGGAGTTGAAAAGGGGCATAAGGCAACAACGTACCATCATCCTTGAAGGTCTCGGTGACTGCCACATTCCACAGGCTTTGTCATGCCAGCCCTATGACTTGCAGAACTATCTCTGTTGAGCTAAGTGTATGAAGTTCTGTGAGAGAGAGAGAGCAGAATGTCAGTGATTGTGGTTGGGTCATATGCCTGCCATAGCTGAATAGCTGGAGCTATGTGGAGGCAGCAAGAGGTGGGTGTGAGGTTGGCATCATTGGAAGGTGTGTGTGGATGAGGAAGAGTGTATGAATGTGAGTCCTGAGTGCTAGTGAGTGCTGCTGTGTGAGTGATGGGAGTATGGTACATTGAGTAATTTGAGAGGTTGGTGATGCGGTGGGTTGGAGATGTGATGTGACTTTGACCATGCATGTGAGGTCATTAAACTTCTTTCAGCACTGCTGCCTAGTCTTTGGGGCCAACCTCTGGTCATTGACCTCCCATGCCACCTGATCCTGTTCTTTCAGAGGGTCTAGCTTGAGGGCCTCCTGGCCTGCTGCAGGAACATTGCCTCTCTTCATCTGTCCATCTTGGTTTCTAATGCCACCAGCATCACATCTGGGAACTAGACAGGCATCTCCCTGCCCTGGTGTTCCATTTTCCTTGTTTAGATTTGCACCAATATCATTCAGCAGCAGCCTCCTGTTATCCAGTGCAGTTTTCCTTTAAGAGGGACAGGCTGCTTTTAAGAGTTGGAGGCAAGCTGAAACATGTGCTAGCCTCGCATGCTTTTAGGCCCCCTGCTGAGCATGCAGCCAGGGAGTAGTGTAGATCACATTTGGCTGCATGCTCCTATCATACAAATGAGAAGGCAGTACAAAACTTGTATACTGCCTGTTTCCACAACTACAAGAGCGAGCAGGCTGCAAATCTTAACCCACCCCTGTCCAAAAAAAGAGCGCTGACCAATTTCTAGCCCAATAGTTCTCTAAAATAGGAATTTGCAATTCGACTAAAATCCTGTCCTTTTGACTAGTATTCTAAAACTCTAAAACGAACCCTGCTTGCAAACCTAAAAACCAATCAATAACTGTGCATATAAAATCGACAATTCTGAATAGCAACAACTTGTCCGTAGCAGTGAGATGAGTCTAGCAGTCATATGGAATAGTGAACTGTATGGACACAATGGAATATTCTGTCCGTGTGATCACTTGTCTTCTGCAACCCTAAAAGTAGCTGTGATAAACATTTTAATTGCTTTTGCAAGTAAAATTATTAAAGATTTTATCAAATTCTCTTCTATGATTTCTGAAAAGTAAATATTATCAATTGCAGTATGAAATTAATTCCATTGTATTCTTGCTTACTTTGTGAAAGCGGTTTTATCTCCATCAAGCTTCAGATGCTGCATTGAAATTGGCTCTTGCAGGAAGATTTTGCATGTATTTTCTCATGTTAAATGTGTTTTATGAGATGTGATTTTACAGAGGATTGCATATCTGCAGGATGCTTTTGTTAAATTCATCATTTCTTACTGATTCAGAATTACTAATGTCTGTAGAATATAATGTCTGGAGATTATTTAACGAACAAAAGCATTTTCCTCCATTCTTAGTCATAACATTGTCAAGTGCAACAGTGGTCGATAAATTTGTCCTCACAGAGCCTGGCTTTTGAGCTCTATCCTGCATACTAGGAATTATAATATTTCCTACATGAGAACAGTGGCTGCACTTTGGAAAAAAGTACTTTATTTGCTGTAAAGTGTTTTGCGACATCCTAAGGCTGTGAAAATCACTTTGTAAATGCAAATTCTTTCTTCTTTTTACTAAGCCTCCAATATGGCAGGTAGGAAGTAGACACTCATTTCTGGCCAGAAGTGCATGCCCATCATATCGCTGAAGGAGGGAAATTAATCTGAAGCCCATGCCTGAAACAGGTACAATGAGAAGCTTTTATTATGTTGTCTGATGCAACATAAACGAGATGCGTAAAGTTCAGGTCATTTGAAGATCTCAAAATAGGTTTATTAAACAGCTAACTAATATATACAGTACAGAGCTAATTATTTACAGGACTTGCCTCTTGGTGTTACAGTAGCAGAGAGAGACTGGCATGTAGTCACATGACTATGTCCTGGCACTTAGCTCATTAGCATACTAAGATCTGAAAGGTACATTACTCTTAAAGATAATCACACAACATCCCCCTTTCCAAAGATAAGCCTTGTATGCTAAAAATAAAAACACATGAAATTACATAACATCAAAATTATTTACACATGGCTCGAGGAAATTATAGCGGTTCAAACGTCCATAGGTCGTCTTGGTGGTTTGACAACTCTTTCTCGAGGACTTTGCATCTCATCTGTTGCTGTTCTTTCAGAAATTTCTCCCTCTCTGCATTCAGTTTCTGTTGCTCTGCCTTCAGCTGCTAATATACTCTGTTGCTTTGCTCAAGATGACCACCTTTGAGACCTTGTCATTCTTGAAAAGTTCCGGCACCTCATCTTGAAGAGCTAACAATGATTCAATTCATTCCTCCTCTGCCTCCTGAGGACATTGCATGTCCATTGCCTCTCCTCATCCTCTGCATCTGAAGGCCTAAGGCTCAAGGTTGAGGACTTGTTGGGGGAAGAGTACTTGGTCTGATGGAGATACCTGTCTGTTCTGGCTCATTGTGGTACTGGCGGTTCTCTGGAGAGCAGAAGTCAAGGCGTGGCACAGTTGTGCTGTTGCTGGATTTCCAGACTGCACCGTTTGATGCTGGTCAGAGCCTGCAAGCAGTTTCCAGCCCTTGGAAATTTCCCCTTGGCAATGCTCTCGTGGATAGTTATGATGTTGATGTCCATACACGCTGGTAGTCCTGCCACTGCTGGTCTGCTCGTGTCTACTAGATAGAATGTTTGTTGTTTCCGTGCCGACTTGCTGTATTTGCATTGCATTGTTAATGTGCCACTGCAAGGGATGGGTGATCCGTTGTATGCAGATAGATAGGCAGTGTCGGTTGTATCATCAATCTCCAACAACTTTGGTACATACCTTTGAGGATTCGGACTGGTCGGATATTTGCACTAGTGCTGGTGTCAATCTTGACCCTGAGTATGTGCTTGCCAGCTTTCTTTGGGCACATGATGTTGATGGTGGTGTAAGCTTCCATTTGGTGGACTTCATCAACATGGTGTGTCAGGTTTACAGTATGGAATGCTTGCTCGTCTTCTGTCTGAGACTTACTTCTCTCTGAGTCTTGTCTCAGGTCTGTTTTGCTGTGGACCTCATGCTGCAAAGTTCTGGCTTGCAATTGTGCATGTCTCTGGCACATTCCTTGCTGCTGTTGCAGTGTTGCCGCGCCTGTCTTCTGTTGGCTCCTGTCCTACCATGGCTTCTGGCTGTGCCTTTTGAGCCAGAATTCCTGCATAGGCAGGCCTAGTCTCCCTTTGCACTACACACATTGCACAGGTCTCGAAATGCAGGTCAATTTCACCCTGAGTGGGACAGACTGCACTTATCACACAGCTTGCTTGCTCGTTGCAATCTGGTTATTGTGTCGATACTGTTGGTTGCACCTAGTGCTTGCAGGTGCTGTTGACTTTGTATTTCCTGCCATCTTCCAGCAGTGCATCAATGCAGTGACCTTTCTTTTTCCCCAAGAGGTCTTTCTGAAAAGCTTCAATGGGTGTTGATACGATCACCAGCTCCATTATTCGGTCCAACAGCTCAGCTTCTAAGAAGTCGCATTCATTGCCCTTGCTACGGCATCTGCTTATGAACTGGTCTATTGATTCCTGTGGCTGTTGCCTATCGGACATCAATTCCAGACAGTGTGTTTGAAAATTCACTCTTAATCTGAGCTGATCTTCCAGCACTTTCCATAGGTTTGCGGGATCTTTCTGGTCCTTTTCAGGTAATCCAGAGGTATTGATTCTGTGCAATTCCTCATTTCCAATCGTTATCATTATTTTTAGAGCTTGCTTCTTTGGTTTTACCATCACTTGGTCTGTGAAGCATAACTGCATTCTCTGTTTGAACAGTTGAAACTCAGAAAGGATATCCATGATGTTCCAGTTCATGTTGGGGAATCTTGGAATCCATCTTACTGCAGTTCTTTTGCTTTAAACCTTGCTTTAAGACTCAGTGCTTGTTTCCTCTTTAAGAAACTCTCTTGGCTGATTTGATTGACAGCAGTAGATTAACTGTTTGTCTTGCTTCCAGCATTAAACCTTTTCTATTTACACAGTGTGCAACAGGTATTTTGAGTGCTTTTTGTTTTACTAGAATTTATTTATATAGTCTTTCAAGAGGCAATTCTTCATGGCTGAGTGGTTTTATGAGTATTTTTTAAACTCAGGTTCAGTGAACGAAAGCTCTTCAGTGTTGGAGCGATTCAATGGAGTTCCTATTCATAGCTCTAGCTGTGATTGACATGAATGTAGGATTACTGTGCTTTTCACTGTCAGGGGCCTCCTATAATGGCAGGGACTTAATTAGCTGAAGAAAGGGATTGGGTTTTCCCCATATTTTCTAATCACCCAGGGAACCTTTGAGAGAAAAAGAACTCAATCTTTTAAGGACTTCAAGGCTTCTCTCTTTAAAAAAAAACTGGGATTCCTGAAATGACAGCAGACTGACTCACCCGATCACAGTGATTGATTTTCAGCCTGTCGTTCAGAGCTCCTCTTCTGCAGCTTGAGGTAAGTGTTTTCTTCTATCTCTGTTTGGGGCAGTATTTTTCTTTAACTTTCTCTCTTCTAGCTGTAGGGAGGTAGTTTTTAAAAGCTGTTTTACTGTGGTCTTCAATATTGGATTTTTTTTTTCTTCTCACGACAGCTGCCACCATGCAATGAAAAGCTTTTTTTTTTATGTTGTCTGATGCAACATATATGAGATGCATGGAGTTCAGGTTGTTTGAAGATCTCAAAACAGGTTTATTAAACAGCTTGCAGTGGTTAGCACCATAGCCTTACAGCTCCAGCGACCCAGGTTCAGTTCTGGGTACTGCCTGTGCAGAGTTTGCAAGTTCTCCCTGTGACTGCGTGGGTTTCCGTTGGGTGCTCCGGTTTCCTCCCACAGCCAAAAACTTGCAGGTTAATAGGTAAATTGGCCATTGTAAATTGCCCCTAATGTAGGCAGGTGGTAGGAGAATAGAGATGTGGTAGGGAATATGGGATTAATGTAGGATTAGTATAAATGGGTGGCTGTTGGTTGGCACAGACTCGGTGAGCTGAAGGGCCTGTTTTAGTGCTGTATCTCTAAATAAGTAAATAAATAAATAAATATAAATATACAGCGCAGAGCCACTTATTTACAGGACTTGCCTCTTGGTGCTTTAAGGATTCCAGGACCTGCATTTTCATCAGCTGATGCTGCCATTAATGCTTCGTAGCCCACCCCTGTCCTGCAATACATTGGGCCCTGAGCCTCGGTTATGGTTATTGGCCAGCCACTGCGTGATTGTGGTCGGCCAGCCGCACTTGGTTTTAATTTTCCAAAATTCCCTGGATTCGGGGAAGGTTCTATTAAATTGGAAAATAGCCAATGTAACTCCTTTATTCAAAAAGGGAAGGAGACAGAAAGCAGGAAACTACCGGCCAGTTAGCTTAACATCTGTCATAGGGAAAACGTTAGAAGCTGTTATTAAGGACGTTATAGCAGGGCACTTCGAAAAATTCAAATTAATCAGGCTGGGTAAACATGGTTTTGTGAAAGGAAAATCATGTTTAAGCAATTTATTGGAGTTCTTTGAAGAAGTAACATGTGTGGTGGATAAAGGGGAACCTGTACTTTACCTGTACTGCACTGAGATTTCCTGAAGGCATTTGATAAGGTACCATATCAAAGATAATTGTGGAAAATAGAAGCTCATAGTGTAGAGGGTAACATATTGGAATGGAAAGAAGATTGGCTGGCTAACAGGAAACAGACAGTAGGAATAAATGGGTCATTTTCTGGTTGCAAGATATAAGTGGTGTGCCACAGGGATCAGTGCTGGGGCCTCAACGTTTTACAATTTATATAAATGGCTTGGATGAAGGGACTGAAGGTATGCTTGCTAAATTTGTTGATGACACAAAGATAAGTAGGAAAACAAGTTATGAAGAGGACAAAAGGAGGCTACAAAAGCATATAGATAGGTTAAGTGAGTGGGCAAAGATCTGGCAAATGGAGTATAATGTGGGAAAATATGAAATTGTCCATTTTGGCGGGAAGAATAAAAAAGAAGCATATTATATAAATGGTGAGAAATTCAAGAACTCTGAGAGGCAGAGGGATCTGGGTGTCCTAGTGCATGAATTGCAAAAGGTTTGTGTGCAGGTACAGCAAGTAATTAGGAAAGGTAATAGAATGTTATTGTTTATTGTGAGGGAAATTGAGTACAAAAGTAGGGAGGTTATGCTTCAGTTATACATAGCGTTGGTGAGACCACATGTGGAGTACTGTGTACAGTATTGGTCTCCTTATTTAAAGAAGGATGTAAATGCAGTGGAAACAGTTCAGAGAAGGTTTACGAGATTAATACTTGGAATGGGCGGGTTGTCTTATGAGGAAAGGTTGGACAGGCTAGGCTTGTATCCGCTGGAGTTTAGAAGAGTAAGAGGCGACTTGATTTGAAACATATAAGATACTGAGGGGTCTTGACAGGGTGGATGAGGAAAGCATGTTTCCTCTTGTGGGAGAATCTAGAACTAGGGGTCACTGTTTAAAAATAAGGGGTTGCCCATTTAAGGCAGAGATGAAGAGAAACTTTTTTCTTTCAGTGGGTTGTGAGTCTTTGGAATTCTCTTCCTCAAAAGGCTGTGGAAGCAGAGACTTTTAATATTTTTAAGACAGAGGTAGATAGATTCTTGATAAGCATGTTGGTGAAAGATTATCAGGGTAGGCGGGAATGTGGAGTTGAGGTTGCAATCAGATCAGCCATGATCTTGTTGAATGGTGGAGCAGGCACGAGGGGCCGAATGACCTACTCCTGCTCCTAATTCGTAAGTTTGTATGTTCGTATGTATGTACTTGAGACACGGGTTGACAGCACCCGATTCAAGAGCTGCTTCCAGGACCCATGCTGGGCTGACTTAATTCAGCCCAATATTTGCCAAATGCTGGGGCTTTCAGTTTTCTGCCATGAATCCTCTGCAGTTTACTGAGATGTGTGTAGCATTAATTTTATGTGGCCACTTATTAATATATTTTGTTTGAAAGTTTATTCACATGAACGTTATAGATCCAAAGTTAAGTAGAATAAAATTTAAGCTACAGAAGTACTATTTGTGGAAGTAATCGTGTGATGTACTGGCTATTAAATTTTTGATCCAACATCAGTTGAATGGACATATGCTTAAGGATTAACTTCCATTAATCATTATTGTATGAGGCAATAAATGTCTCCTGGGCTGATTAAATGCCGAAGTTACAGACCAAAGCATTCAATTAACTGCAAAAGCCATTTTTTGTAAAAGACATTCCTGATGAGGAGGCTATTGCTGTTATATTATATTTTAGGCATTCCATGAGCCTTGTTTTAATGCAATAATTTTGAAAGATTAAAGAAGTATAAAAATAAAATCTGTGGATGGATCTTATGATATTGTAATGCCATATGGCTGTAACCAGATAATGCCAGTGTCCTGACTGCAGGGGCAAGCCTTTGGTTCTGCTTAATTCTGCATATCACTGATTAGCTTATGATCATGTGACCCAGTCCACGGTGTATAATGGGTTCATAATTATCGACATAGGAAACACAATATGATCGCTCATTTCATTGTATAGATCTGCGATTCAATGGAAGAAGCAGAGTTTGATTAGCAAAAGGGCTTGGGCTTCTGCAGACACCGAGAAGTTGATTTCAACCTCGCAACCTTACTTGGCATGAAGGAGTGAGAGGATCTATAATTGGCTGTGTCTGGTTACTGGACGAAGCTGCACCATTCCCACCCTTTGCTGTCTGAAGTCGGACGAGGCTCCCACTACAGGCCAGCGGGCAAAGGTCAAATTTAAACAGAAATGCATAGCCAGATGACATCATCAGTGCCACAATGTGATTTATTTCGGGCATTTGTGGGTGGTGGGAGGCGGGCTGTGGGCCGCCAGTGTCAAACCCACCAGATAAACCTGGCTGGATGCAGCAGAGTGGCCAGATGAGGCCAAAGGAAGTTAGATTTTTTATTCTTTGGGAGCCTTCCATATGTCTTGGTCCTCTCTCTCCCTCCCTACACTGGCATCTGTTTGGGAATCACAGATGCCAGTCTTCAGCCAATTCGATTCAGTCCGCGTAATATCAAGAAATGACTGAAGGTACTGGATACTGCAAAGTCTATGGGCCCTGACAATATTCCGGCAATAGTACTGAAGGCCTGTGCTCCAGAACTTACAGCGCCCTGAGCCAAACTGTTCCAGTACACTACAACACTGGCATCTACCCAGCAATGTGGAAAATTGCCAAGGTATGTCCTGTACACAAGAAGCAGGACTAGTCCAATCCGGCCAATTACCACCCTATCAGTCTACTCTCAATCATCAGTAAAGTGGTGGAAGGTATCGTCGACAGTGCTATCAAGTGGAACTTGCTTCGCAATGACCTGCTCACTGACACTCAGTTTGGGATCTGCCAAGGCCACTCAGCTCCTGACCTGCCTAGGTTCAAACATGGACAAAAGAGCTGAAGTCAAGAGGTAAGGTGAGAGTGACTGCCCTTAACAGCAAGGCAGCTTTTGACTGAGTATGGCATCAAGGAGCCCTAGCAAAACTGGAGTCAAAGGGAATCAGGGAGAAAATTCCCCACTGGTTGGAGTCATACCTAGTGCAAAGGAAAATGGTTGTGGTTGCTGAATGTCAATCATCAGAGCTCCAGGACATCACTGCAGGAATTCCTCATGGTAGTGCCCCAGGCACAACCATCCTCAGCTGCTTCATCAATAATCTTCCTTTAATCATAAGATCAGAAGTAGGGATGTTCACTGATGATTGCACAATGCTCAGCACCATTCGTGAGTCCTCAGATACTGAAGCAGTCCATGCAGAAATGCTAAAAGATCTGGACAATCTCCAAGCTTGGGCTGATAAGTGGCAAGTAACATTTAAGTAACACAAGTGCCAGGCAATAACCATCTCCAACAGAGAGAATCTAACCATCTCCCCTTGGCATTCAATGGCATTATGATCGCTGCAGCCCCCACTATCAACATGCTGTGGGTTACCATTGAGCAAAAACTGAACTGGAGTAGCCGTATAAATATCATGGCTGCAAGAGCAGGTCAGAGGCTAGGAATTCTGTGGCGAGTAACTCACCTCCTGACTCTCCAAAACCTGTCCACCATCTACAAGGCACCTGTCAGGAGTGTGATGGAATACTCTCCACTCCACAAATGTGAGGTAATGCATTTTGGAAGGTCTAATGCAGGTGGGAGGTATACAGTAAATGGCAGAACCCTTAGGAGTATTGACAGGCAGAGGGATCTGGGCGTACAGGTCCACAGGTCACTGAAGGTGGCAACGCAGGTGGATAAGGTAGTCAAGAAGGCATACGGCATGCTTGCCTCCATCAGTCGAGGCATAGAGTATAAAAATTGGCAAGTCATGTTGCAGCTGTACAGAACCTTAGTGAGACCACATGTGCAATTGCACCATTGCGTGCAATTCTGGTCGCCACACTGCCAGAAGAACGTGGAGGCTTTGGAGAGGGTACAGAGGAGGTTTGCCAGGATGTTGCCTGGTCTGGAGGGCATTAGCTATGAGGAGAGGTTGGAAAAACTCGGATTGTTTTCACTAGAATGACGGAGGTGGAGGGGCGACATGATAGAGGTTTACAAAGTTATGAGCAGCATGGACAGAGTGGATAGTCAGAAGCGTTTTCTCAGGGTGGAAGAGTCAGTTACTAGGGGACATAGGTTTAAGGTGCGAGGGGCAAAGTTTAGAGGGGATGTGCGAGGCAGGTTTTTTACACAGAGAGTGGTGAGTGCCGGAACTTGCTGCCAAGGGAGGTGGTGGAAGCAGATGCGATAGCGACGTTTAAGAGACATCTTGACAAATCTATGAATAGGATGGGAATAGAGGGATATGGGCCCCGGAAGTGCAGAAGGTGTTAGTTTGGCAGGCATCAAGATCGGCGCAGGCTTGGAGGGCCGAATGGCCTGTTCCTGTGCTGTACTGTTCTTTGTTCTTTGCCTGGATGGGTGCAGCTCCAACAAAACTCAGGACGCTCGACACTATCCAGGACAAAGCAGCCCGCTTGATTGGCACCCCATACACAAACATTCACTCACTCCACCATCGATGCACAGTGGCACCAGTGTGTACCATCTACAAGATGCACTGCAGCAACGCACTAAGGCTCCTTAGACAGGACCTTCCAAACCTGCAATCTCTACCAACTAGAAAGACAAGGGCAGCAAATGCATGGGAACACCCCCACCTGCAAGTTCCCCTCCAAGTCACACACCATCCTGACTTGGAACTATATCGCCGTTCCTTCATAGTCGCTGGGTCAAAATCCTGGAACTCCCTTCCTAACAGCACTGTGGGTGTACCTACCCAACATAGACTGCAGCCGTTCAAGAAGGCAGCTCACCACCACCTTCTCAAGGGCAATTAGGGATGGGCAATAATTGCTGGCCTAGCCAGTGATGCCCACATCCCAGGATTGAATAAAAAAAATGAGATGATGGGTGAATGGAACTTAATGCAGGAGAGGATGTGGATGTCTGTATTTCAAATAGGTTAGGGTCTATCCAAGGTGGGAGGCCAGAAAGGAAGCATTGGAATAATCAATTTGAAAGGTAACAAGAACATGGCTAAGGGTTTCATTGGTAGAACTGGAGGCTGAGGCAGTCAATGTTGTGCATATGGAAATAGACATCCTTGGCGATGAATAGGATGTGAGGATTGAAGGTCAGCCAATGACTGAACGTGATGGCAAGGTTTTATAGAGTCAGGAGTAGCCTGAGTGAGGGCTTGGGAAGGGGAATGGAGTCAAGGGCAAGGCAATGACCTTGGTTTTCCTGATGTTAAGTTGGAAGAGGTTGCACTACGCCTATATTGAGAAACCACATACACACAACGATGTAAGGTGGTGTGGGTGAGTCCAAAATCCAGATATGCTCTCCTATACCCCACCCAAGTTGTGTCATGGAGTAATCGTTATCTGCGCATTGAGCATGAGCAATATAATTGGTATCTATAGTGAAGACCTCTGTTATGCAGGCTGAAGGCACAGTACAACCCCATGACATCTTCATAAGCATGCAATAGGATTGTTTATTATCCGTGATGTGAAATATCAACATTGAATTGTATAGGAGTGGAGTATAGTCGCATTAATGTCTGTTGTTTGAAGGGAAAAAAATTGTCTGAGGATTGGTGAGTAATAGTTTTTTCAGAGATGAATTGCAGTGATGCACGTGAATGAAGGCCTAGAAGGACAACGGCAGCAGATGCTAGGGAACACCACCAACTGCAAGTTCCCCTCCAAGCAACATACGATCCTGACTTGAAACTATATCGCCGTCCCTTCACTGTCGCTGGGTCAAAATCCTGGAATTCCCTTCCCAACAGCACTGTGGGTGTACCTACCCCACATGGACTGCAGAGGTTCAAGAAGGCAGCTCACCACCACCTTCGCGAGGGTAATTAGGGAAGGGCAATAAATGCTGGCATAGCCAATGATGCCCACTTCCCATGAATGAATTTAAAAAAAAGAATCCCCACCCCAAAACACACATGTCATAGACCTTTCCCTTTGGGCAGCAGTATCAGCCGGCTCCCGAACTAATTCCCATTGCCGGCCATCTAAATTGGGAGACCAATTTAAAATAATAAAATGAGGGCTGACAATTAAAATCTGCTGTGTCTCGCTTCCTTCAGAATGCTTGGGTGCATTGTTCTATTCAGATAACCTGACAGTGAAAGATAGAACTGGAGCCTAATCTTTAAGCTTTTATTTACAGAGACACATTTTACAAATATGTACCTCCAAACCCAAAGACCACAGTTTCAGTCTGCTCCTATATAGAGTTATATAGCACAGAAACAGGCCCTTCGACCATCGTGTCTGTGCCGGCCATCAAGCACCTATCTATTCTAATCCCATTTTCCAGCACTTGGCCCATAGCCTTGTATGCTATGGTGTTTCAAGTGCACATCTAAATACTTCTTAAATGTTGTGAGGGTTCCTGCCTCTACCATCCCTTCAGGTAGTGTGTTCCAGATTCCAACAACCCCCTGGGTGAAAACATCTTTCCTCACTAAACCACCTTAACTCTATGGTCCCTGGATATTGATCCTCCGCTAAGGGAAACAGTTTCTTCCTATCTATCCTATCAATGCCCCTAATAATTTGTATACCTCAGTCAGGTCCCCCTTCAGCCTTCTCTGCTCTAAGGAAAACAACCCTAGCCTATCCAGTCTCTCTTCATAGCTGAAATGCTCCAGCCAGGCAACATCCTGGTGAATCTCCTCTGCACCCTCTCCATTGCAAACACATCCTTCCTATTGTGTGGTGACCAGAACTGTACACAGTACTCCAGCTGTGGCCTATCTAGTGTTTTATAAAGTTCCATCACAACCTCCCTGTTCTTATATTCTATGCCTTGACTAATAAAGGCAAATACTCCATATGCCTTCCTAACCACCTTATCTACCTGTGCTGCTGTCTTCAGTGATCTATGGACAGGTACACCAAGTACCCTCTGACCCTCTGTACTTCCTAGGGTCCTGCCATCCATTCTATATTCCCATGCATTGTTACTCCTCCCAAAATACATCACCTCACACTTCGCAGGATTAAATTCCATTTGCCACTGCACCACCCATTTTACCTGTCAATCTATATTGTCCTGTAATCTAAGGCTTTCCTCCTCACTATTTACGACACCACCAATTTTCATGTCATCTGCAAACTTACTGATCATACCACGTATATTCACATCTAAGTCATTAATGTACACTACAAACAGCAAGGGTCCCAGCACCGATCCCTGCAGTATACCACTGGTCACCGGCTTCCAATCGCAAACAACAACCCTCGACCATCACCTTCTGCCTCCTACCACTAAGCCAATTTTGGATCCAATTTGCCAAATTGCCCTGGATCCCATGGGCTCTTACCTTCTTTACCAATCTCCCATGCGGGACCTTATCAAAAGCCTTAGTGAAGTCCATGTAGACTATATCAACTGCTTTACCCTTATCTACACATCTAGTCACCTCCTCGAAAAATTCAATCAAGTTTGTTAGACACGATCTCCCCCTGACAAAGCCATGCTAACTATCCCTGATTAATCCCTGCCTCTCATAGTGGAGATTAATCCTGTCCCTCAGAACTTTCTCCAATAGTTTCCCTACCACTGATGTTCCATAGTGAACACAGATGAAAAGTAATCATTTAAAACCTCACCTATATCCTCCGGCTCCACATACAGATTGCCACTCTGGTCCATAATGGGCCCTACTTTTTCCCTGGTTAACCTCTTTCCCTTAATATAAGACACCTAGGGATTTTGCTTTATCTTGCCCACCAGTGTTTTTCATGTCCCCTCTGCACTCTCCTAATTACTTTTTAATCACCCCCTGCACGTTCTATATTCCTCTCGTGCCTCCACTGTTTTCAGTGCTTTGAATCTGCCATAAGCCTCCTTTTTTTTCCTTATCCAATCCTCTATATCCCTAGCCATCCAGGGTTCCCTGGACTTCTTGTTCCTACTCTTCACCTTTATGGGAACTCTCACTATTTCCTTTTTGAATGACTCCCACTGGTCTGATGTAGACTTTCCTACAAGTAGCTGCTCCCAGTCCACTTTGGCCAGATCCTGTTTTATCATATTGAAATTGGCCTTTCCCCAATTAGGGCGGCACAGTGGCGCAGTGGTTAGCACCGCAGCCTCACAGCACCAGCGACCCGGGTTCAATTCTGGGTACTGCCTGTGTGGAGTTTGCAAGTTCTCCCTGTGTCTGCGTGGGTTTTCTCCGGGTGCTCCGGTTTCCTCCCACAAGCCAAAAGACTTGCAGGTTGGTAGGTAAATTGGCCATTATAAATTGCCACTAGTATAGGTAGGTGGTAGGGAAATATAGTGACAGGTGGGGATGTGGTAGGAATATGGGATTAGTGTAGGATTGGTATATATGGGTGGTTGATGGTCGGCACAGAGTCGGTGGGCTGAAAGGCCTGTTTCAGTGCTGTATCTCTAAAAAAAAAGTACTTTTATTTCCGGTCCCTCTTTGTCCTTTTCCATAACTATCTTAAATCTTACAGAGTTATGGTCACTATCCTCAAAATGCACCCCCACTGACACTCCTACCATTTGTCCAGCTTCATTCCCTAGGATTAGGTCCAGTACCACCCCTTGTCTTGTTGGACTTTCTACTTGCTGGCTCAAAAACCTCTCCTGTACGCACTTTAAGAATTCCGCTCCCTTAAAGCTTTTTGCACTAAGACTATCCCAGTTGATATTGGGGAAGTTGAAATCCGCTACTATTATTACCCTATTATTTTTACACCATTCTGAGATTTGCCTACATATCTGCTCCTCTATCTCTCTCTGACTGTTTGGAAGCCTGTAGTACACTCCCAGCCAAGTGATTGCCCTCTTTTTGTTTTATGTTCTACCCACATGGTCTCATTTGAGGAACCTTCTAAGATATCATCCCTCCTTATTGTAGTAATTGACTCCTTGATCAACAGTGCAATGCCTCTTTTGCACCCTCCCCTGTAATTGCCTGAAGATTCTATACCCTGGAATATTGAGCTGCCAGTCCTGCCCTTCCCTCAACCATGTCTCTGTGATAGCAATAATATCATATTCCTATGTGTTAATCAATGCCCTCAATTAATTTGCCTTACTAGTAAGACTCCTTGTGTTAAAATAGATGCAAGTCAGCCTTGCATTATTCACTTGTGCCTTAACAGGTCTATATTTGCTCTGCCTTCCAGCCTGACTTAGTTTCTCTTCTATATTTGACTGTACATCACCCACTACTGTACCTACACTCTATATCCCCCTGCCAAATTAGTTTAACCCCCCCCCACAACAGCACTAGCAAACCTCCCAGCAAGGACGTCCGTCCCGTTCCGGTTCAGGTGTAACCTGTCCAATTTGTACAGATCCCACCTTCACAGAAACAGACCCAGTGATCCAGGAAACTAAAGTCCTCCCTTCTACACCATCTGTTCAGCCATGCATTCATCCACTCTATCCTCCTATTCCTATACACTAGCAAGTGGCAGTGGGAGTAATCCAGCGATTACAACCTTTGAGGTCCTGCTTTTTAATCTGCTACCTAGCTCCCTAAATTCTTCTTACAGGACCTCATCCCTCTTTCTACCTGTGCCATTGGTACCAATGTGTACCACAACCTCTGACTATTCATCCTCCCCCTTCAGAATGTCCTGCAGCTACTCTATGACATCCTTGACCCTAGCACCAGGGAGGCAACATACCATCCTGGAGTCACATTTGCGGCTGCAGAAACACCTATCTGTTCCCCTTACGATTGAATCCCCTATCACTGTAACCCTGCCACTCCTTTTCCTTCCCTCCTGTGCAGCAGAGCCACCCATGGTACCATGAAACAAAAACAAGAAATGCTGGATTCACTCAGCAGGTCTGGCAGCATCTGTAGAAAGAGAAGCAGAGTTAACGTTTCGGGTCAGTGACCCTTCTTCGGAACCGGTTCCGAAGAAGGGTCACTGACCCGAAACGTTAACTCTGCTTCTCTTTCTACAGATGCTGCCAGACCTGCTGAGTGAATCCAGCATTTCTTGTTTTTGTTTCAGATTTCCAGCATCCGCAGTATTTTGCTTTTATTACCATGGTACCATGAACTTGGCTCTTGCTGCTTTCCCCTGAGCCATCTTCCCCAACTATATCCAAAGCAGTATATATAGGAGCACAAGTTAATCCCCAGTTAATACCCACCACCTGAATGCAATTAAATACATAAGTAATATACAAAAGACATGCATCACCCACTTCAGACCTTCCACATACTGATCCCATTTTCCTGTTAAAACTTCCTCCTAATATTCCACTATTCACATCATTGTTATACTGCATTATGCCTGTCAACATCTTCACAGCAAAGTAAGTCAAATGTTCTTAAGAATATACTAACACGAAAGTCCCACAGAATTATGAATAACTGAAAGACAAATCACTTTTCTCAGCACTCTGGAATTTTTTTTTAAATAGAGAAATGCTTTTGATTGTTGAATTTATTATTGTTGTAATGTTGCCTTTTCCCTTATCAGATAGTAAGTCAAGGTGTAGAGAACAAAGCTTCTCCCCTCTTCTGAGACATGGGATTCTCCAAACAGTCTCCACATTCCCTGTATATAATGTCTCCCATGCTGTGGGCCGATCAATGGTCCACATTCCTCGCAAGCATTGCTGCCCACTGGGAATGCAGGATCATGGGAATTATACCATTACCGTGGTGAGGGAGCCAACCTGCTTCTCTGAAAGGAGCCCAGAAAAATAAAAGCAGAAAATGCTGTAAATACTCAGCAGGTCTGGAAGCATTTGTGGAGAGAGAAAAACAGAGTTAATGTTTCTGGCCAAATCTGTCATCAAACAAGAGATTCTGATGAAAGGTCATGGCCTAAAATATTGGGGGAGTTTTTACTTAACTGATATGCAAGGAATGGATTAGTCAGAAAGTCATGGGGAACCTACAATTCAGGATTCCCCACACGCCATAGAGTTTTAATTCCACAGTAATGTCACTGATTAGCTTCAGCTCAGAGACTCAGCCTGTTAGATGGGATGAGGGTAGGGGGGAGGATGAACATGGTGGAGGGAGGAAGGGTGTCTATCGGGGGAGCAGAAGAAATCTATCAGGGATGGGGGGGGTGCTGCTGATCCGGGGCAGAAAGACAGAGAACTTGTGGGGGGAGGAGGCCAGAGGCTTTGTGGTGGGAGGGGTTTGGAGGCCTCAAGGTGGGGGATGATCAGAGTTTGGAGCACAGGGGGTGGATTAGAGGCCTCATGGTGGGTTGGGGAGATTGAGGACTGGGTGTTGGTAGGGGGTGGTGTGCGGATGCCTCAGGGGTGGTATCAGAAGCCTCAGGGGGAGTTTACTGGGATGTCTGATTGCAGAGGCACTTACCTCCTGAATCCACCAAGTCATTGGCTGGAATTATATGCCCTTCCCCTCCCCTGAGAATCAGCTGGGAGGTGAGGGCAGGGCGCATAAAATCATGTAGGATAGCAGGGCTGCCGTGCCTGTCACCTACCCACATTTGCTGGTATTTTACAAGTGGCGGGTGAGGTAGTGGATCACTGCCCGCCATTGGGTCAATTGAGGCCCTGACGTGGGTAATTATTGGTGACTTATGCGCCTCTTCCCGCCACTGTTGGTGAAAGACTACTTGTGGAGGCCGCCCAGTAAAACCTTTTCTCCTGATCGGGCACCCTCTGCCCCACAAAGGGTCCCCGGACAGTGGCATGTGCCGCCTCCACTGGAAGACCACACCCCCCGCCCTCGTGATGGACCCCCTCCTTCGTTGGGGCCGGCGTGATTTGCCCTGCTGATTCACGACCTCACTTACCTGCACTCCGGGCCTCCATGATGGCTGCTGTGGCGCAGTGGTTAGCCCCGCAGTCTCACAGCTCCAGTGACTTGGGTTCAGTTCTGGGTGCTGCTTGTGCAGAGTTTGCAAGTTCTCCCTGTGACCGCGTGGGTTTTCGCCGGGTGCTCCGGTTTCCTCCCACAGCCAAAGACTTGCAGGTGATAGGTAAATTGGCCATTGTAAATTGCCCCTAGTTTAGGTAGGTCGTAGGGAATATGGGATTACTGTAGGGTTAGTATAAATGGGTGGTTGTTGGTCGACACAGACTCGGTGGGCCGAAGGGCCTATTTCAGTGCTGTATCTCTAAATAAAAAAATAAAAATAAATAAACTGGTCTTGCCAGATACACTACAGGGCTGGATGGCATATCTGGCAGTCATAGAGCTGTTGTGGTGGTGAAATATTAATGGCATTAGAACCAAAGAATGTGCTCTCATGTTTTATTAATCCCTGAAGTTTTGAAAAACATCATTGGGATGAGCCCACCCAGTCGCACTCCTAGCATGGAGACTGTACTCGCAGACGTAGGAGAAAAAACAGTACCTATTGTAGTCCCAGTTCTCCAGCTCTCCTGCAAATGCAGGTCCTCACGGAACTGTGAATACCTAGTATAATTCAAGTTCTACAAATTGTGTGCATTTGCTGGTGTAGTTTGTTTTGAGAATTATAATTAAACAAATTTCTCAGTTAGATCTGGTCTTCTTTGTACTTGTAACAACTTAGTTAATCATCCAAGCTTTTAGATTTTCAATTTCCTTTGTGGAAGAATAAAATAACAGCTGAGCAGTACATTGGCACTCTACTGCAGTTCATGGTACCCATGGATTAAACATTGCTCAGTTGATTCGAGTTCTGGGTAGTCAGTACACTAAACACGCTATAAGGCCTGATTATAGTATAGATGCATTAGTCCCCGGTATTAAAGGGGGCCATATATATGGTGCACATGAGCCACAAAGCCAGTGGTGCACCTGGAGAGTCCAAGAATGTGGAGACCTGGCTGTTATTTACATAAATATTCCCGAGTCCCACCGAACCTGACCATATCCACTACCTGGTTGGCTGGTGGGAACAGGAATTTGAATGCAGGAGGCTACACCCTGGAACTTGTGGAAATTGTGCCAGGTAGTCATTTGAGTAGATGGAGGGCTTTGGCTGTGATCTGGACAGAGGAAGCTCTGGAGGGTGGTGGGGGAAGCCAAGGCAAGGGAAGCCCAAAACTTCTTTGTGAGGCCAGGAGGAGCACTCTTACCTGCTCAGCTTCCTCTGGCCCACAATCCAGTCTTCGACAGTGTAGCCTGACAGATAAGTCGTCACTGCTCCCCTGCTCAGGATTTCGACTTAAATTGCAAATCGGGACTGAAGACATCTTCAGTCTCAATTTGCATTGGTAAAGAAGGATTCCACTTCCTTCTGGCAGGTGTCTCACTCGCCTGCTCAAAAGGGCAGGTTAAGATCAGGACATGGTGGGAATGCATCGGGACCAGAGCAGATACGTGACTGGCCTCATTTTAACAGCCCACCACCTGGTTTCTGACAAGCAGATAAAATTGGGGCAAGAATCTCTGTTGGAATCTGCACTGCCTGGCAGTCCTCTCTCAAAATTGCCAGCACTCAACTGGTTAACTGTAGAAAAAGAGCTGCTCCTACATCGAATGAACTCCAGCTCAGACAATGATCTAATTCTGAGATGGATGTTCTACATTTCCCCATTAGAGAGCCACTACACCTTGTTCTGAAAATTCATCAATGAGCTTTAACAAGCAAGAGCAGTTTGTCAAAAAATGCTTTGCCAATTTTGCAATTTTTTTTCAATTGAAAAAGTGTAACACAGAAAAGTGAAAATAAACACTCAATAGAAAAGAGCTTTGGCAGCAACAGAATACATGGAATCAATTCAAAATCAGTATGGATTTTGATTTGGTTCAAGTTGATTTAAATCTTAATAATTTCGAGTAGGATTCCACCAGGCCCAATAAGTGTAAAATTGAACTGTGAGCATCACTTATGGAAGCTAAAATGTCACCAGCATGCAAGCTAATTTAATTCTTATGATCGTCAGTAGGATAACATTCTCATAATTCACAGTAACTTCCATTGGGGATTCCATGCTGTGAGCAAAGACAACATCCCTGCTTTTGTATTCATGAATAGGAACTCATATGGAGAAAGAAAGAAGACTTTTCATGTCTGTTTGTGGCAAGAAAGAAAGGGTTAATGTATCACTGATAAAAAAAAGAGGCTAATCCATAAATTAATTGTGTTTTGTGCTTAAGTGTTCAAATTTCACCAATACAAACTGTTCAATTTGTTTTCTGTCCCACATTAATATGAGGTTTCAGCAATTAAAACACAGAAAACATTGTTGATAACATTTTTACAAAGTAGTTTGCTATTAATTAATCTTTTTAAAATAAATGTAAAAAATTGTGTCTTAGTTATCATTTAAAGTCTCGGCTATATCAATAGCTGATGGACATGACATTTGGATGCAAGTAATTAGTGAAAATTTAACAGAGAAAGACTCAGCCTGCGGTACCATACATAAGAAAAGATCCAGCTGGTGATTGTTGGACAAGAACTAAGTCATTGGAGGGTAGAGGAAAAGTACTTTTATTCCACTCTTATCAAAGGCTTACCGAATCTCCTTGAGATGTCATATGAAAATATGTGTTTAATAAAAAAAACAAACTACCTCATCTGAACTAATAATTTATTTCAACACTTTGTTTCCTTCCTTGTGGCCAACATCTCATGAACTGTACTTTAATGAAAAATTGTTCTATATGTCAGTCTAGATTCTATGTTTACCCAACAGTTGTGATTGGAAATTTAGTTGCAATTTGACTGCCAAAACCAAGATTCCACATGTGCAAATAAAAAAAAACTCTAATTCACTTGTATGAAATAGTCAGCAGCAACATGAAGTGTTCATAACTGCAAAATTCTGCCAGAAATCACATGCCCCTAGAATAAATTGTGTAGCTCATCAAAAACTATTATTACTCACCAATCCTCAGACACTTTTTTTCCCTTCAAATTACAAACATTAATGCAACTATACTCCACTCCAATACAATTCAATGTTGATATTTCACATCACGGATAATAAACAATCCTATTGCATACTTCTAAAAAGATGTCATGGGGCTGTACTGTGCCTTCAGCCTGCATAACAGAGGTCTTCACTATAGATACCAATTATATTGCTCATGCTCAATGCGCAGATAACGATTACTCCATGACACAACTTGGGTGGGGTATAGGAGAGCATATCTGGATTTTGGGCTCACCCACACTACCTTACATCGTTGTGTGTAAGTGGTTTCTCAATATAGGCGTAGTGCAACCTCTTCCAACTTAACATCAGGAAAACCAAGGTCATTGCCTTGCCCTTGACTCCATTCCCCTTCCCAAGCCCTCACTCAGGCTACTCCTGACTCTGTAAAACCTTGCCATCTCGTTCAGTCATTAGCTGACCTTCAATCCTCACATCCTATTCATCGCCAAGGATGTCTATTTCCATATGCACAACATTGACTGCCTCAGCCTCCAGTTCTACCAATGAAACCCTTAGCCATGTTCTTGTTACCTTTCAAATTGATTATTCCAATTCTTCCTTTCTGGCCTCCCACCTTGGATAGACCCTAACCTATTTGAAATACAGACATCCACATCCTCTCCTGCATTAAGTTCCATTCACCCATCATCTCATTTTTTTTATTCATTCCTGGGATGTAGGCATCACTGGCTAGGCCAGCATTTATTGCCCATCCCTAATTGCCCTTGAGAAGGTGGTGGTGAGCTGCCTTCTTGAACGGCTGCAGTCTATGTTGGGTAGGTACACCCACTGTGCTGTTTGGAAGGGAGTTCCAGGATTTTGACCCAGCGACTATGAAGGAACGGCGATATAGTTCCAAGTCAGGATGGTGTGTGACTTGGAGGGGAACTTGCAGGTGGTGGTGTTCCCATGCATTTGCTGCCCTTGTCTTTCTAGTTGGTAGAGGTCGCGGGTTTGGAAGGTCCTGTCTAAGGAGCCTTAGTGCGTTGCTGCAGTGCATCTTGTAGATGGTACACACTGCTGCCACTGTGCATCGGTGGTGCAGGGAGTGAATGTATGTGGATGGTGTGCCAATCAAGCGGGCTGCTTTGTCCTGGATAGTGTCGAGCGTCCTGAGTGTTGTTGGAGCTGCACCCATCCAGACAAGTGGAGAGTATTCCATCACACTCCTGACATGTGCCTTGTAGATGGTGGACAGGTTCTGGAGAGTCAGGAGGTGAGTTACTCACCACAGAATTCCTAGCCTCTGACCTGCTCATGTAGCCATGATATTTATATGGCTACTCCAGTTCAGTTTCTGCTCAATGGTAACCCACAGCATGTTGATAGTGGGGGATGCAGCGATCATAATGCCATTGAATGTCAATGGGAGATGGTTAGATTTTCTCTGTTGGAGATGGTCATTGCCTGGCACTTGTATTACTTGAATGTTACTTGCCACTTATCAGCCCAAGCCTGGAGATTGTCCAGGTCTTTTTGCATTTCTATATGGACTGCTTCAGTCTCTGAGGAGTCACGAATGGTGCTGAACATTGTGCAATCATCAGCGAACATCCCCACTTCTGACCTGATGATTGAACGAAGGTCATTGATGAAGCAGCTGAAGATGGTTGGGCCTAGGACACTACCCTGAGGAACTCCTGCAGTGATGTCCTGGTACTGAAATGATTGACCTTCAACAACCACACCATGTTCCTTTGCGCTAGGTATGACTCCAACCAGCGGAGAATTTTCCCCGATTCCTATTGACTTCAGTTTTGCTCGGGCTCCTTGATGCCATACTCAGTCAAATGCTGCCTTGATGTCAAGGGCTGTCATTCTTTCCTCAACTTCCTGTTCCCTCAACATAATAAATATGAGCTCTTTGTCCTCATCTACAGATATTTCCTTGTGGCTTGTCCTACCTGATCTCTGCAACTTTCCTAGCCTTTTATCTGCTCCTTTATCCTTTAGTCCTTTGGCCATATTTGTACTTCCCCTCTCTTGCCCATTGATGATGAAACCTACTGTCTGGTATTATCCCAATAAATATCTTCACCTCTCCACTTATCTCTCCTTTTAAAAGTTTTCTCAAATCTTTTTTGAACAAACTTTAAATCACCCCTCCTAGCCTTTTCCTCCATTGATTGATGCCATTTCTTTATCTATTTCTGTGTGTGAAACGTTTGAGACACTTTGTTGTTGCACTATTCCAATCTCCATTTGAAAGCAAGTTTTTATTTTCCCTAATGTGAAATAGCAGTGTTGGGAATGGAGCATTGGAGTAAAAGTAAAATTCATCTCGGTACTTTCAGGTCAAGAGATCTCACTGGGGATGGTGAGTTCCGATAGTTCTTTCATAATGTAAAAAATTCATAACCCATAAATAAAAAGCTGACACTTAATCCACTGGTATGTGAACTTTGTTAGTTTTGAACATCTCTTGCTGCTGTTGACCATGAAGTCTTATTTCACAATTGTGAATTTGTCTTTTTTGACTTTCACATGTGCATGGGGTAATTTTAACATATCACAGAGGCCATCACGGCTTGAAGGGTTTTCTTGGGAAAATGGATTAACAAATTTTCCAATATTTATATCTTGAATTTATGATTGGATAGCATAAGGTCTACGGAGATTAGGTAATAATGCACAACTTCTGATTTGTGATATATTGCCTGTGAAAGCCTGTGATTTGCATAATACGTTACAGAGCATGTCATTGTGCAATAGGTGTGCAGAAGTGTATAATAGTGTGCAATGACAATACAATATCCATAAGGATAAGTGTGGTTATTGACTTGCAATGCACTATCTGTTCATCCCACAGAGAAAGAAGAATGTTGTTATTGCAAAGCCATTCCATCCCAAGCAGATCTATAATAGCTTCAGCATATAGCATCAGTTGTTTATGCTTTGGAGATCCACCACCCAGAACTTATGTGCTAGTTTTGTTTTCAAATATAAAGGCACTGTGAGCTGGATTTTACATCGGGCAGACGGGAGCTGGCCACCGACATAAAATTTGGTGGTGAACCTGCTTCCGCCTAGCCTGGGGATCCGTCCCGTATTTTACGGGTCCCCAAGCTTTAATTGTTCTGAAGCGGGACTCCCACCCGCTTGAGGGAGGAAGTCCCGCCTCATTGAGCTGCCGGCCAATCATGGAGGACATGGAGCCAGGACTGCAGCTATGTTTGGGTTACCTCTCTAGGGGTAATCGGTTGTGTCCCAGCAAGGCTAGGCTGGTCGTTTGGGAGGAAGGAGTGGGGGGGGTTCATCTTGAATACTGGGGATAGGGAAGCAGGGGGGGCCCTCAGCGCAGTCCCCTTTTGTCAAGGCCCCCTGCGGGGCGCAGAGAGGCCCACAGTTTTCACCGGGCGACCTTTCCCGGCTCCAAGACGCCTGCTTGCCATTGGTAAAATCCCTGTGGAGGCGGGCGAAGGTCCTTAAGTGGCTATTAATTGGCAACTTAAGGGCCTTGATTGGCCTGAGGCGGCAGCCCATTTTCAGCGCCCCCTCCCCCACCCTATGTAAATTGAGGTGGAGGCGGGAGCGGCTCAGGAAGGCCTCCTGGAGCCTCCCAGTCCATTTTACTCCACCCACCCTGCCACCATCCGGCTCACTGGGGTGGCGTAAAATTTCAGCCTGTGACTGAGACATTTGGCCTGTGACATTTTTTCCCTTCAGCAGAGACTGTGTTTAACCATGGAATGCATATCTCATTGACATAATCCTCCTATTACCACTTTTAATAACTTACTGCCTCAAAATAACACTTCTCTCTGTCAGTACAGCTTTTAATGAAGACAGCTTTTACAACTACAACTTTCCATCTTGTACATGTATGTTCTGTGCTCTGATCTCGCTGAAATATTCATGTCTTAGTTTTTGCCCTTTTTTTGAAGTTTTGCAACTATTTTCTCATTTCTGTCCAAGTCCTTCTCGTGGTTCACACAGATTTCACCATCTCTGATAAGTACTCCTGTCCTTGCCCCCTCTCTCACATAAAAGTCAATCACAGAGGCCATTAGGGCTTGAAGGGTCTGCTTGGGAAAATGAATTAACAAACTGTCCAATATTTATATGATTTAAGTGCCTTGCTGGCTGCACAAGACCTGTTAACTGATCATTATTCCAGGTATATCATGATCAGTTGCTGTTTCATTGTTACTGCTAACAAAGTTCAATGCTGAGAATTTCAAAATCATATGTTCCCAGATTGTCATGAGACTATCTTAATTTCACCCATTTTAAAAATAAATAGGAATGCAGGCAGTAGCCAAGTGCAGTATAGATACTCACACTTTGTCATCTGATAGTTATCTCCTCCTAGGACATTAATTCACCAAAGTCTAATAGTCCACCAGTGAGCTGGATGGTGGTGGGGTGGGTGGAGTAAAATGGACCGGGAGGCTCCAGGAGGCCTTCCTGAGCCGCTCCCGCCTCCGCCTCAATTTACATAGGGTGGAATATAGAACCATGCTAGTGTGCAGTGGGATTACATTCACTTGCAAGAAAATGCTGATAAATTCAAAAACAAAGAAATTAGCATCATATGTAAGAGGAGTGGTTACAGTACTAGGCCAGTACCCCAGGAGTCAGGCATCTCAACATGGCAAATTGTGAAATGGAATTCAATAAACTTGGTAATTTGTGGACTAATGCCAGAAAATGACCCTGGCCTATTGTAAAATATACAAATGGTTTATAAATTCCCTTCTGTGATGGGAACCTGTCACCCAGCCTAGCTGACATGTGAATCCAGTTCCACATTCTCTGGTTGATTCTTAATCCTCTTAGGGAAAACAGGAAAGAACAATAAACACCATTTTGCCTGTGTTGCCTACATCTCGAGAACAAACAAATAACTTGCTTTTATCGTTGGCACTTATGATTTGTACATCTTACGTAGTGGTGATATCAAGCTCACTGTCAGAACCAATGGTATAGAAGTCATTATTAATGTCTTTATTACTGTAAGTACAGTAATAAGACCCAATGAAGTATCTTTGTCACCTCTGCATTTTAGCTGTGTCTTTTGTGTTTCCAAGAAGAAGCAACAGTAAGGCATTACATAAATATATGCTTGCATTTCTGGCTGATTTATTTCACAAGTCTAGGGCTGAATTTTATTCAGGCTGCCCGCTGCGCAGCGGCCCCATTTAAACTCAACGGGGTGCCTGCATTTAGTGGCCGCTGCAGGGCCACCGCGATATTACGCCTGGGGGCTCATATTACACGTGGAAAGGCAGGACACTCAGCGCAGTGAGAGACCTTTTAGCCGTTGTGCAGCAGGTGCTGGGGCCCTATTTCAACCACCCCAGCACCTGCTTCCTGACAACTCTCAAAGAATACTTACCTGACTGCTGAAAAGTGGGGCTGCTGTCAATCTGGCAGCAAAGTGGCGGCACAGTGGTGCAGTGGTTAGCACCACAGCCTCACAGCTCCAGCGACCCGGGTTCAATTCTGGGTACTGCCTGTGTGGAGTTTGCAAGTTCTCCCTGTGTCTGCGTGGGTTTCCTCCGGGTGCTCCGGTTTCCTCCCACATGCCAAAGACTTGCAGGTTGATAGGTTAATTGGCCATTATAAATTGCCCCTAGTATAGGTAGGTGGTAGGGAAATATAGGGACAGGTGGGGATGTGGTGGGAATATGGGATTAGTGTAGGATTAGTATAAATGGGTGGTTGATGGTCGGCACAGACTCGGTGGGCCGAAGGGCCTGTTTCAGTGCTGTATCTCTAAAACTAAACTAAAAAAAACTAAAAAACAAAGCAGAAAGTGCTGCAGAAATCCAGCAGGTCAGGCAGCATCTGTGGAGAGAGAAGCAGAGATAATTTGTCCAATTTCACAGACCTGAAAGTTAACTCTGCTTCTCTCTCCACAGTTCTGCCTGACCTGTTGAGTTTCCCCAGCGCTTTCTGCTTTGCTGCCACATACTTACCCTGCTGTGTCCCAGTGTCCTGTGAAGTTGCGATCCTCTTCTCCCACTCAGTGTAACATTCCTTCTTGTAGGCGTGCCGCACCTGGGTGAATAATCTTAATTTTGCACATTCCAGGACATGAGACGTAAATATACCATAAAAGGTATTAAAGAGGTTACAGAGAATACACTGACACAAATGGGAATGCACAGGTGTCACAGCAATGTAAATACGTCTTTCACTAAATGTTCCTCACCAACATGTGTGTCCTTTTCTCTGTATGAATGATGTGTGCCAGCATGTAGTGCCAATGTCACATCCCTTTGCACCGTTAGCCCTGAGGAGAGCCAACATGTGCAATAACATCATTGCCATGCCACCATTACTTATGAGCATCTCCACGAATGCAGTGATATGGACATTGGCTCAGTCCGCTGCTGCCTCTAATGGTTTATACAGGGATGCTGCAGATGTGGACTGGTGCACAGCAGGTGAGCGAGGGTGATGAGTGGCTTGCAGAGCTCATGTCGGTTCCTGTGGAGCAGACAGCCTTTGTCTGATAAGCCACTGCCGTACATTCCTAGCTCACTGCTAGCCCTCCATGCAGAGCCTGGGTGCCATCTGCCCTCCGATGCGTCTTTCATGTTGTAGGTCCTCAGCGTCCTCAGAGTCCGAGGAGGAATCCTGTTGCTGTCTCTACTCATCATGCCAGGCCTGGCCCCTATTGGGTGTGAAGTTGTGCAGAGCAGCAAAGAAAGGAGCTGACCTTTTCAGCCCATAGTACAGGACATCACCCTATCCATCCAAGCATTGGAAGCGCACTTTCAGCATGCTGATCTCCTGTTCAATTGTGGCTCTTGTAGCTCAGTGGCTGGCATTGTATCTCTCCTCTGCAGCAGTGGTGGAGTCTCTCACCCGTGTCGGGAGCCATGTCTGCAAGGGATAGCCCTTATCTCTAAGAAGCCACCCCTCCATCTGAGCCAGTTCAGTGAGCAACTGTGGCAGCTGGGACTGGCACAGGTCCCAGGTGGCATGACAGCTGCCTGAGAAGCAGGCACAGATTTGCATGAATCATCTCCGGTGTTCACATACCAGCTTCACCTAAATTGAGAGGATTGCAGATTGTAGCCTGGTGGGAGGCCTGAAGGCCACATGAGTGGAAGCCTATGAACATTACAACCTATGGTTCTCTGGCAATGGTGCTGCAACCGATGGCCTTCTGGGCCCGGCTGTGAGAGTCCGTCCTGAAGCGCACATATTCACTGGCCCTCTGGTGCAGGGCATCGGTGACCGTCCTGATGCAGTGGTGCACTGCTGACTGTGTGACCCCACAGAGGTCTCTGGTGAGCCCTGAAAAGCTGCATAGGCATCAAGCTTGAGAATCGCTGCCACTATGAGGACCAAAGGCATAGGATGTCCACCGGAGCCAATGGACTGCAGTCGTGTTTGAGCAGGGCACAGAGACTTATCACCACCTCTCGACATCACCTCTGACACTGGTGCTTTGACATCCGATGGCATGTCATGTGGGGCCTGGAGATGCACGGCAATCATAATGGCGGGCTCCCCTTGGGGGCTACTGCTCACGACCAGGGGCCTCTACATGGATCACACCTGCCTGTTGATTTTGCCTCTGGCGCATATGGATCTTCAGGAGCAGAGGATCACACTATGTAGGATGAGCCATATCCATTTCTATGTGATAAATAAAGTTGAACCCTTCATGTATTCGAAGGTTCCTAACAGGGAAGGGATTGGTGTTGATGGGTACATCAGCTGCTTTCCTGGATCAACTATGTGGCGTGCCATGGCATTGCCTAAAGCATGGATACCCGACCCGAACCCGACTAGTCCTGATGACGTGTCTTGGGTCGGGTCTCTCTTCTGAGTCCAGCATTTGGGCTTGGGTCGGGTCGGGCGGGACACGGACAGTGCTGCCTTGCTCCAAGAAGTAATCTTCAATTGAACATTCAGGTCAAGGCTCCCCGTGCAGTCTGGACTCCGCACTCTGCAGTGAGTGAGTGAGCATCTCTATGATGTCATCACACTCATACTGTAGCTTCCATAGATCCAAACATGATTCTACACTTCAGTACACTATGGATGCTCGTGTGTGAATGTTGGGGTCGGGAGGGGGGGCGGGCGCATGCCGTTGGTTCCTGGTGATGAGATCAAGCTCAGATTCCCAACTCCATCTGCACAATTCTGCAGAAATAGCCTGCTGCCGGAACGGATGAACAGGATCAAAACATTTGGACAAGGTAGAGCACAATAACCTGTTCGATATCATTGACTTTATTACAGTAGTCGGGTCGGGTCAGATCGGGCGCAGAACAAAATTAAAGGACTTGGGCCCGGGTTGGGTTCGGGTTGTTTGTGGTTGGGTCAGGCATGGGTCGGGTTTCAATTTTACATCCGAGTAGGCCTTTAGCATTGCCCATCTTGGCCAACACTGAGTGGCACAGCATTAACACAACAAGATCCTACCAGCTGAATCGATTGCCCCTGCCATCCATATAGCCTTAATGCTCCTACCCTTTCTGGCACCCTCCCTACACACAGGGTGACTAGAGTGCCATTGCTCCTTCACAAGCACAAACAAATTCACAGCGTACGCTGTTTACGGAGGGAGGGTACACAGTACCTCCCTTCATGCCTGCAGAGCTTTCCCTCCAATAAACCCAGACCCACTTCCTCCTGCCTTCCAGCATGCAGTGAGATCCCTGAATATCCCCCCTCCCTCCTCCCTTCCGTAATGCAGAGTGAGAGCCCTGAATAGCAGAACTTTTGTTTCCGGAGGACCAGGGGACTGCTGGGTAAGTAAAAACTATATATTTGGGCGGTTTAAAATCACTTACTTTTAGTTTTGGTTGCAGCAGCTTTGACAGAAGCGGAGGTACGGAGCGAACTTGCAGCTGGGAGGTCAGGTTCAGTGTAAGTTAAAAGTTAATTCCCTTTTGTTTTCGGAGGACCAGGGGACTGCTGGGTAAGTAAAAACTATATATTTGGGCGGTGGCTGTACCCGAGACACTACACATGTAGTGTCTCCCACCCACCCTCCTCCTCTAACCAAAAAAAAAGGACTCTGGTGTGTTGATAAGGTAAGCTTTTTATTTTAAAAGTTCTGTCCGTCGGATTGCTAAGCTAACAAGTTTTGACTCTTTTTTTTTTGGTTTTTCAGTAGATTTGTTGGGAATTTAGAATAGTGGGAATGGAGGTTAAGGCAGTTGTATGTTCCTCCTGCAGAATGCGGGAGGTAAGAGTCGCCAAGAGTGTCCCTGCTGACTGCATTTGCGGGAAGTGCACCCAACTCCAGCTCCTCGAGAACCGCGTTAGGGAACTGGAGCTGGTGCTGGATGAACTTCGGATCATTCGGGAGGCGGAGGGGGTTATTGAGAGGAGTTATGGGGAGGTAGTCACACCTCAGGTAAAAGAAGTAGGTAGATGGGTTACTGTCAGGGGAAGGAGAGGGAACCAGCAGGCAGTGCAGGGATCCCCTGTGGCGGTTTCCCTCAACAACAGGTATACCGTTTTGGATACTGTTGCGGGGGACGACTTACCAGGGGTAAGCAATGGGGTACAGGTCTCTGGCACAGAGTCTGTCCCTGTTGCTCAGAAGGGAAGGGGGAAGAGGAGCAGAGCATTAGTCATTGGGGACTCCATAGTTAGGGGAACAGATAGGAGGTTCTGTGGGAATGAGAGAGACTCACGGTTGGTGTGTTGCCTCCCAGGTGTCAGGGTTCGTGATGTCTCGGATCGTGTTTTTGGGATCCTTAAGGGGGAGGGGGAGCAGCCCCAAGTCGTGGTCCACATAGGCACCAACGACATAGGTAGGAAGAGAGATGGGGATTTAAGACAGAAATTCAGGGAGCTAGGGTGGAAGCTCAGAGCAAGAACAAACAGAGTTGTTATCTCTGGGCTGTTGCCCGTGCCACGTGATAGCGAAGCGAGGAATAGGGAGAGAGAGGAGTTGAACACGTGGCTGCAAGGATGGTGTAGGAGGGAGGGTTTTGGTTTCCCGGATAATTGGGGCTCTTTCTGGGATAGGTGGGACCTCTACAAACAGGATGGTCTTCACCTGAACCAGAGGGGTACCAATATCCTGGGGGGGGTGAGATTTGCTAGTGCTCTTCGGGGGGGTTTAAACTAATTCAGCAGGGGAATGGGAACCTAAATTGTAGTTCCAGTGTACAGGATGTTGAGAGTAGTGAGGTCAGGGATAAGGTTACAAGGACGCAAGAGGGCACTGGCAAGCAAGAACTTGGTTTAAAGTGTGTCTACTTCAATGCCAGGAGCATCCGGAATAAGGTGGGTGAGCTTGCAGCATGGGTTGGTACCTGGGATCTCGATGTAGTGGCCATTTCGGAGACATAGGTAGAGCAGGGGCAGGAATGGATGTTACAGGTTCCGGGATTTAGATGTTTCAGTAAGAACTGAGAAGATGGTAAAAGAGGGGGCGGGGTGTGGCATTGTTAATCAAGGAGAGTATTACAGCGGCAGAAAGGACGTTTGAGGACTCGTCTACTGAGGTAGTATGGGCCGAGGTTAGAAACAGGAGAGGAGAGGTCACCCTGTTGGGAGTCTTCTTTCGACCTCCGAATAGTTCCAGAGATGTAGAGGAAAGGATAGCAAAGATGATTCTCGACAGGAGCGAGTAACAGGGTAGTTGTTATGGGGGACTTTAACTTTCCAAATATTGACTGGAAATACTATAGTTCGAGTACTTTAGATGGGTCAGTTTTTGTCCAGTGTGTGCAGGAGGGTTTTCTGACACAGTATGTAGACAGGCCAACCAGGGGCGATGCCACATTGGATTTGGTACTGGGTAATGAACCCGGCCAGGTGTTGGATTTAGATGTAGGTGAGCACTTTGGTGATAGTGATCACAATTCGGTTAGGTTTACCTTACCGATGGGCAGGGACAGGTATATACCGCAGGGCAAGAATTATAGCTGGGGGAAAGGAAATTATGATGCGATTAGGCAAGATTTAGGATGCGCAGGATGGGGAAGGAAACTGCAGGGGATGGGCACAATCGAAATGTGGAGCTTATTCAAGGAGCAGCTACTGCGTGTCCTTGATAAGTACGTACCTGTCAGGCAGGGAGGAAGTTGTCGAGCGAGGGAGCCGTGGTTTACTAAAGAAGTTGAAGCGCTTGTCAAGAGGAAGAAGAAGGCTTATGTTAGGATGAGACGTGAAGGCTCAGTTAGGGCGCATGAGAGTTACAAGCTAGCCAGGAAGGATCTAAAGGGAGAGCTAAGAAGAGCAAGGAGAGGACACGAGAAGTCATTGGTGGATAGGATCAAGGAAAACCCTAAGGCTTTCTATAGGTATATCAGGAATAAAAGAATGACTAGAGTTAGATTAGGGCCAATCAAGGATAGTAGTGGGAAGTTGTGTGTGGAATCAGAGGAGATGGGGGAAGCGTTAAATGAATATTTTTCGTCAGTATTTACAGTAGAGAAAGAAAATGTTGTCGAGGAGAATACTGAGATACAGACTACGAGGCTAGATGGGATTGAGGTTCACAAGGAGGAGGTGTTAGCAATTTTGGAAAGTGTGAAAATAGATAAGTCCCCTGGGCCAGATGGGATTTATCCTAGGATTCTCTGGGAAGCCAGGGAGGAGATTGCAGAGCCTTTGTCCTTGATCTTTATGTCGTCATTGTCGACAGGAATAGTGCCGGAAGACTGGAGGATAGCAAATGTTGTCCCCTTGTTCAAGAAGGGGAGTAGAGACAGCCCTGGTAATTATAGACCTGTGAGCCTTACTTCGGTTGTGGGTAAAATGTTGGAAAAGGTTATAAGAGACAGGATTTATAATCATCTTGAAAAGAATAAGTTCATTAGCGATAGTCAGCACGGTTTTGTGAAGGGTAGGTCGTGCCTCACAAACCTTATTGAGTTTTTCGAGAAGGTGACCAAACAGGTGGATGAGGGTAAAGCAGTGGATGTGGTGTATATGGATTTCAGTAAGGCATTTGATAAGGTTCCCCACAGTAGGCTATTGCAGAAAATACGGAAGTATGGGGTTGAAGGTGATTTAGAGCTTTGGATCAGAAATTGGCTAGCTGAAAGAAGACAGAGGGTGGTGGTTGATGGCAAATGTTCATCCTGGAATTTAGTTACTAGTGGTGTACCTCAAGGATCTGTTTTGGGGCCACTGCTGTTTGTCATTTTTATAAATGACCTGGAAGAGGGTGTAGAAGGGTGGGTTAGTAAATTTACAGATGACACGAAGGTCAGTGGAGTTGTGGATAGTGCCGAAGGATGTTGTAGGGTACAGAGGGATATAGATAGGCTGCAGAGCTGGGCTGAGAGATGGCAACTGGAGTTTAATGCGGAAAAGTGTGAGGTGATTCACTTTGGAAGGAGTAACAGGAATGCAGAGTACTGGGCTAATGGGAAGATTCTTGGTAGTGTAGATGAACAGAGAGATCTTGGTGTCCAGGTACATAAATCCCTGAAAGTTGCTACCCAGGTTAATAGGGCTGTTAGGAAGGCATATGGTGTGTTAACTTTTATTAGTAGGGGGATCGAGTTTCGGAGCCACGAGGTCATGCTGCAGCTGTACAAAACTCTGGTGAGGCCGCACCTGGAGTATTGCATGCACTTCTGGTCACCGCATTATCGGAAGGATGTGGAAGCTTTGGAAAG
Organism: Heterodontus francisci; assembly: GCF_036365525.1. Taxonomy (NCBI): domain Eukaryota; kingdom Metazoa; phylum Chordata; class Chondrichthyes; order Heterodontiformes; family Heterodontidae; genus Heterodontus; species Heterodontus francisci. The sequence goes on from NC_090375.1 coordinate 142,228,711, forward strand.
GGTGCAGAGGAGATTTACTAGGATGTTGCCTGGTATGGAGGGAAGGTCTTACGAGGAAAGGCTGAGGGACTTGAGGTTGTTTTCGTTGGAGAGAAGGAGGAGGAGAGGTGACTTAATAGAGACATATAAGATAATCAGAGGGTTCGATAGGGTGGATAGTGAGAGTCTTTTTCCTCGGATGGTGATGGCAAACACGAGGGGACATTGCTTTAAGTTGAGGGGTGATAGATATAGGACAGATGTTAGAGGTAGTTTCTTTACTCAGAGAGTAGTAGGGGCGTGGAACGCCCTGCCTGCAACAGTAGTAGACTCACCAACTGTAAGGGCATTTAAGTGGTCATTGGATAGACATGTGGATGAAAATGGAATAGTGTAGGTCAGATGGTTTCACAGGTCGGCGCAACATCGAGGGCCGAAGGGCCTGTACCTCGCTGTAATGTTCTAAAAAAAAACTTACCTTTGCTGGCGAGAACTTCTGCCTCTGAGGATCCGCCGGCTTTTCTAATCATGAACGGGACGCACGTGACGGCCGCCCATTCAGCGAAAAATCCGCAAGTGTCCATGGAGAGGTGGTGGGCTGCATAATCTGCAGAGATAAGTAGCTTTTAACATATTCTAATTGGGGTACCGCCGCCATACGGCGGGGTGGCTGCACCAAGGTCCCCCCCACTGTCGGTAATTTGCGGTGGGCCCTTCTTGATGTCACGGGTCTTGGCAGGCCTCTCTCCGAAGAATTTTTCCTGCCCCCGTGCCACGATCTGAAGTGTCGAGGGGCCGGTAAAATTCAGCCCATGGTGTGGAGGTGGCATTGTCACAAATTTGCATTACCAAATTTGCACAGTAATGGTGTAGAGGATATAAATTGGCTGTCAGCCAGCCAGCTCTTAAAATTCAAAATTATTCACTACATTTTGTGTGTATAACTATAATATATTAAAAATGTTACATCTACCCATTCATCCTGTCTGCAAAACTTTACTTCCTACTGTTATTTTTATAGGACTTTAGTGTCAACATTTTTCATTTAAAATTCCATTCATAATGGAACATGCTTTTATCCATTTGTTACACTGGAATTACACCCTCCCATTGGTGGGGGTGCCACCAGCCTGCACTGCAGAGACAGTCCTATGCTGCAACCAAATCCAATTTCCAAATATCCCCACAGCTTTAACTATTTAACTATAATAGATAATTAGTGTATATTAAAGATAGAGGCATGATGCATGACTTTAAAATGGGGACTGAATTATAGCTACAAGCTTTGGTCCAATTATTCGGCCCTCTAAACCCAGGTTACCCGAAGACTATAGTTGTTTGTGACGCCACAGGAAATCGACTAGCATATAAAATAATGGTTGCCTCGGAGTTTCTTTGTGAGGCTCTCTGTGTCCTGAAAGCCACTTAACCTGCTTGAGTTTCACTTCTAGGGTTAATGACAGTAGCAGAGTACTTTGTTTTTGTCCCTATTGCACTCCCAACTAATTATTATTCGATTATAAAGTGTCAATTTTAAGTCCAAGAATGCTGATAACAAGATAATTCATTTATATGGTGCCCAAACCATCAATGGCTTTTCTTGTTAAGTATTTGGAATGCCCACCATCACTGCAAAAAACATTAAAAGACTGACCTGGTCGCTTCATCAATGTATTCTCTAATGTTCTGTGATTTGATTAGCTGAAAATACAGCCACTGTTCTTATCTTTCAGTTACTTAAGCCAAATTTGATTGATGTGTATCCCAGTATAGGAATAAAAAAAAATTAAAAAGGTAAGTTATGATTTTAGGAGTAAAGTAAATAGAAAATAAGGTTGAACAGAAAATATAAATAAGAAACACAAAATTCAGAGCTAAATGATCAAAACTGAAAAAAGATAATCTGGAGAGGGACACAAACGGAGGGAGTAAAGTAGTGAGCAACAAAGTTTTTAGTGTCATACTAAAACCAGTCTTTGCATCTCAGTATTTTTAATTATAATTTTCATAGATTTTTCAGCATCATAATACATGCAGTGAAATTTTTAACATGTGGTTGGCCCAGGGAGCAGAAACATCTGGTGCTGCCAGCTATTCTAAGGGTTTGCAGTAATCCCATTCATCACCGTCAACATAATAGAAAATGACCTTACAAACTAACATTCATATAATTCATTAGCAAGTCAGAAGGAGAGATAATTTTAACCATAATAAGTGCACTTAGATACACTGATTGAAAGCAACCTGTAAAATCTTCCACACAGCACATAGTCCCAATTATATTTGTAAGTATAATTATCATAACCCATGTAACCTGTAGATTTTGCAATTGGTTTGCCTTTATCCCGTAGATAAAGTATAGTAGCTGTAGGTAATTAATAATTCTTTTGTGCTATTATCCAATCAGATTCTCCTTGGTTGAGCAATTCCATCAGCGCATAAAATATCTGGCCTCTTCCGGAACCGTCATGGTATAAAATATGAATAATTCCCTCATACATAGGCCTAGAAATTCTGCCAAACAATACCATTTTTGGGCACTAAACAGTCTCTTAAATCTCCAAAATGGCAGGCAGAAAGTGTATGCTCTTTACAAATGAAAAGTGCACTGCCAGCCGTATTAACAAATACAACAAAATTGACATGCAGAAGCCATGCCTGAAGCGGGTGTTAGGTGCATTGCATATGCAAATATCGGGCCTATCACCTTTTTTGAGGCACTTACTCGAAGTTTGATTTGCCCTATTCATCGACTACACTCAGGAAAACCAGGATGCAACCAATAAGGGAATTTGCTAACGTATGCTTACCTGAATGTGGCAGAGCAAGAGTGTTCCTTTTCATCCCACATTCAAAGAACAAGAGTTACAGCCAGACACCTATTCCCCCCCAATCACTGCCCACCTCCCTATTCCCCAATCATAGCTACCTCCCCCCACAGCCAGCCATCTCTACCTCCTCACTATTTCATTGCCCACCAACACCCTCCCACCCCCCCCCCGCCCCCACATTGCCCCCAGTCACTGCTACATCCCAACCCAATTGCTCAATTCTCATTTGTCCCACTTCCAAGTCGCTCTCCTTTCTCACTCACCTGAGGGCCAGTGCAAAACAATCTTCATCGCACTTCGCAGGCACACTGCCTCTTGATCTCCATAATTTGCTGGCTCAATGGAAATGAGGTCTAAGGTTCAATATCAGGGGCCCCTGGGCTGCACCATCCAGGTTAAGTCCCTGTGTCCTCCGCAACTCATAAACAGGAGCATCAATTTCAAAATCTGTCTAGATACAGCAGATGAAGTATAAGTCAGTTTCACTCCAGAAATTTTTTCAGATGATCAAAACAATTCATCTTTTTAATCATTTCCACTGAAATACCCAGGGTAAACTTATATTTTATCATTCCAGTATGTCATTTTTTTTGTTTCTCTTTTACTAACTTTGGAACTTGTTTGGATGGGACATTGCAGCACCTCAATCTCCATTGTTTATCAATGCCTAGCACTTATTGAAGTGATGATTTGTTTTCCAGTTCCAGTGACAAATTAAATATACAAAAATGGGAAATAAAGATTGATATAAAGGATCTTGGATCATTTCTTTCAACACACTCTTGAATCACAATAACTCAGATTTTGATTTTTCAAAACCTAATCCATTTTAATGCCTATTTTTGTTGCTTCAGATCCAGTTTCCTGAAGTATTTCCAGTTTCATCATTGAATCCTTTTAATCATTGGTACAAGATCTATTCTCTGGCCTCAGCTTTTCTAAGAGTTTGAAGGAATAAATTACTAAATTTTACAGGATCAAGATGGTTGTCAGGGATTTGTAAAAGTAGTTTGCATCCTGCAGTCATTTCTCTAACACTATGGTTTAATGGAGTCTATTCTGTGTACAGAATTTGTTCCCAATGGCACTAAATTCTTGTTTCAAACAATCTTTGCCTCTCAACTCGTCTTAACAGTAATTTTTCTAACAATGAGGGATGTGATTAGCTGTAGTTATAAGTGGTAATTTTGCAATCTTCCACTCCCATAACAGAGCCTTGCTGTCAGGAGAGAACAGATCAAGGATAGGGCTATAGAAATATGGAGTTGATTCTGCGAGCTCTGCTGCCATCCATCTCCGTGCCATGGAGCTTTATGCTTCCCTGAATTAAGGATCTCTCTGGGGGCAAATTTTCCTCTCCTCTGTGCTTGGGGGATGCTGATTTCCCAGATGCAATGGAGAGGAAAAAGGGGCAGAGACCCATGGCCCTTGCAGGATCTTCTCTCTCATTTCTTACTACATTCTCCAGGCAGCTGCCCAAAAGATGTTGATAGCCCTTGGGCCTGACCCCTCTCAGATTGGAGGAAGGGCAGGGAGCAACAGGTCCTCAGGGCTGCTGGCTTTCTGGCTGTTTTAGGAGAGCAGTCAGAAGATGCTGGCATTAGCATGTCTGCAGATCTCTCAGGCTTGTAACATTAGCTGCATCTCTCCTCTGACTCTGGGTGTAGGCCCCTGCTAAAGGAAGAGCCTGCACCTAGGAATTGTTGTGATAATACTAATGGCCTGAATCCAGAAATCCAGATGGGTTCAGATCATATCAGATGGAGCACACTTCGGGTACATGCCACTTGTACCCAAGCACAGTCAGCTTAAGGACTATCAGATGCTTTGGGAGTTATTTTAGGGAAGGAGTGCAAACAGGCCATTAAGTGTTCTAATGAGATGAGCCTGGTTAAAAGTCTGGTTTTCGCCCACAATTTTGGGACTTATTAGAGATTACCATGATTTAGACTCGGGATTCAGCATTCAAATGCTGTTTAGGAGCAATTTTCCTGGAGTGGTATTTGTTGCCACCACACACACACTTCCACTAAAGATATGGAGTATGCAGGCTATCAGGATGGCTCAGAGACCGAGGGAAAGAGCTCACAGGTTCTTAGACATTGGAAGTCCTGGTGGAGGAGGTCAAGACATTTGCAGACCCCTCTCATTGTATCCTGCACAGGGACTACTCACACCTCAAATACATAGCTCTTTAACTGTGTGAGGCATCACTCGTGCATGCGCACGGACACACACACACACGCATCTGCCAATACATTCATTCACAATCACCACTCTTACTCTTCCAGGACAAGATAGCACAATATAGGCAATAGCAGGACCTGACCAAGTGAGGGGAAGCATGACTACTTGAGATCACTCCCCCTGAGAAGGAGGTAGTGCTGGGGTTTATTAGGTGGTAAATGGCAGATGCCATGGTCACAGGCAGATCAGGAGACATCTCGCCTAGTGGTATGGGACGACCCCAGCTCCTTTACATATCCACAACTATTCCTGATTGCTAATCGCCAAACCTATCTTCTTCAAGCTCCATATGGTCTCATCACACACATACTCCTATCGTGGCTGCACGCAATGCACTCTAACCCCTCCAGCTTTATCATTGCAGGCTCCCAAGTGCAAGCTTCACCAAGCCCTCAGACACCCACACCCCCACCCCCATCATACTCATGAGACGAACTGAAAAAGAAGGAAGAGTCACCTTGCCCACTTCACCCACCCCGGAGGAACAGGAAGAGAAGGAGGAGATCGAGCAAGATGGCACTGCATCAATCACTACCACTGTTGCGGGCACCAGATCAGAGGCCAGAATTATGTGTAACTTCGAGGGAATCGTAGAACACGGATCCTCGAGGTGGCATGCACCAGGCAATAGTGGGCAGCAGACATGTTGGGTGGAAGGGACACCACAGGAGCCATCTTGCTGGGGGCAAGGTCACAGGTTAGTTCTGCTGTAGAGGAGTTAATGGAAATGTCACAGGGCCAGGCTTCAGACGATGGGTTAATGGGTTTGACAAACCAAATGCTTAGTGCAATGGACAGCTTGTCTGAAAGTTTATACATCGTAACTAGTGGGATGAAGGAGTCACACTCCAGCTTAGCCTATGGCTTGATGCAGAGGCTGGAACTCATCCTCTCCAGTGAGGAGAGGCTGGATAATTCCATCCTGTGACCTATGGAGCTCAATATCATGTATCATCTGATGGCTAAGGTCACAGCTTCCACTGCAGTCATTGGAGCTTCCATGAAATGACAAGCAACTTCCATGGAACAGCAAAGTGCTGCAATGGGAGCTTAGGCAGCTGCTCTGGACTCGTCAGTTAAAAGGGGCTTTCACAGTGTCTCTGATGTCCAGAGATCTGTCCTCCAGGAGATCAATGGGTGAGCTGAACAGATGCCCCAGGGTAGTGGGAATCATGGAGCAGGAATCTAATGGCCCCTTCCCAGCTGCCAGCACTCTGTTCCTTCCTCCATCACTTCACTATTGTCCTTACAGTTGCCCATCAGCCAGTCAGTCCAGGCTGCTGAAGCCCATACTGAGATGGTACAATCTTAGGCGGGGGGCCATCATGGCCACAGTCTCTTGACGGCGTTGCAGGAGGACTTCTGAATGGCACTCTTTAGATTCTCAGTCACTATCGACCTCATCTGCTGTTGTCACTGGTGAAGCACAAGAGTGGCCAAGAGCACTTATAGAAGAGCCACTAAGTCAACTACCAATGTCCCCTCTAATTTCTTTCTGTTGTGCATGGTCTGTTCATTTCAGTGGTGGTACCTTTACATTTTTTTGCATGCCCATGCATGCCCAATATCTTAAAGAAGGCAACTTGTGAATGGGCTGCGTGTTAACTTCCAGATTTCTTTGCATTCACACACACACACAGCATAGAGGGAGCATTGGTAAGTACCAGGGTGAATTGTTTATTATTTGTAAGTGCTGTTGGTTGTTGGAATGTTTTCATTGTTTGTTTTTGTTCTAGATAGATACTGATTAAGGTAATTGGGTAGTAATGTAATTGGCGGTCCTTTTTATTGTAATCTTCATGTGGAAGGGGTTGAATGGATTGATTGTAGATGGTGGACTTCTTGATGGATCCTCAGACCTGGAAGGTAAGTCATGTGGTATCAATGCTCTGAAGTCTGATGGTAGAGGACCCGTCTCAAAAGCAGACTTCAATTAGATGGCGGTGAGCATTCCTCCCAGATGCACCTAGAAATGTACGGTGCTTCCCTGGTCCCCATCATCTTCCTTCTCCTCTTCCTCAACCTCCTCCTCATCCTCTTGTGGCGCCTCTCATTATATGAGTGCTCAGTTGATGTGTAAAGGTTCCCCAGGGAAGTCATGGCCATGATATTAGAGGGTATCCTTTGTCACTTAGTAACCAGACATGCACATTGCACTGGGGCTAAAAGATCAATAGGACAGATGATTGTCTCATTATAAAAGCATTGTGGCAGCTCCCTGGATAGCAGGCATTTAGCTGCATGACGCACTGCTGGTGGTTGCACACAAGCTACTCATTAAGGGAATGGAATCCCTTCCTGTTTCTGATCATCTCTGAGTTTCAGTGAGGGGCTTACATAGCCACATGTGTGTAGTCAATGGCTCCCCCTGGAGGATGGCAAATCCATAACCTTGTTGAATCTTCGCGCTGTCTTCCTCTGGTTTTCTCTGGCAATAAGCATTGATATATAGTCATTCATCAGACAGTATAGAGCAGCAAAGAATTCTAATATGTGACTGACATTACCTGTGGCAACCTGGAATGTTACAGTAGCATAATAATTGTGCTACTGTGTCTTTGACTGCCACACACAATACATTCCTGGTAGTACTGAGAGGTCCGAGTCTTCCATCCATAAGGCCACAGGTCTCTATGACAACTTCCTTGGTAAAATGCAGCCTCCTCATCCATTGGTCTTGGGTCATGTGAATGTAGGAGTGGGGCTTTCTGAAGACACTGGGTGGTTAGGGCCAGCTGCTGAGAGCCCTCTTTGCCTTCCTGTCCCTTCTCCCCTTCTCTCCTGCAGCAGCTGGTGTTGTTCTGCCTGGCCTCATCTCCCCCACTCATTCTTCCTGCACACCAGGGGGGACCCCTAGCAAGATCCCAATGACCAAGGACTCACTTTCTCCTGGTGACTCCTATAAGGTGGCCAATAATGTAGAGCAGCATTGCAGTGACTCTTTTTAGTTGAGGTCCTTAGAAACTTTCCAGAAAATATATTGATGGTGTGTTGTTTAAGTATTGACAAAAGAAGTATCCTGATGTATATCAAAAATCCTCTTCAAATGCAATGTAGTCAGTCAATCTCAATCAATAAATGAACAGTGAAAACTGATTATAGCTTTAAACAGCGCTCACTATCCTCACCAATTACTTCTTTACTCCTACTCGGCTGGCTGCTATGAGGGGAGGTTGTTAATCGCAGAGCTAGCCAGCAAAATGGTATGCAGCCTCCTTAATGAGCATTAGGGGTCATTTTAATCGGTAATCACAATCTTAATCATCCTCGGGGCGGTTGTTCTTAGTGTGTGTTAAATCTCCTTTAGCAAACTGGCATCTGTGCTAAAGGTAGGCTAACCATGCATTGCAACTCAAGACCCCAGCTTGGCTACCATGGAAATTCTTTAGCTATTAAACTACCAGCATTGAAGTGGGGTAAATAGCACCCCCCACCCTCAACCCCCATTGTGTTGTGTTCAAATGCATGAATAAAGTGCTGATTAGTCTCCACTGATTGTGAAATTTCTGATGAACTAAAATGCAAGCTCCTCTAGAAATCCTTAGAAATTGAATTGGTGGTACAGCAAGACACTGGGTTGTTCTTAGCATTTTTTAAAGAAAAGATTAAGAGCATGCTGCACATTGGTTTAATTGTTAATCCTTAGCACATATTGCTACAGATGCTGAACTTGCAGTTGTCACAAAATGAGCAACACTAAACTTCACAACAGGCATTGCTACAATGCAGTAGATCCTCATATCACACTGAGACCTAACCAGCAATGCAAGTGGGACATTAAGGATCGATTTCTTCCAGATCTACAGCCACCTCACAATCTTTTGTTCTGTGTTAGATGTCCAGTTGCTATTTGACTAATAATATTTGCCTTAACTTTTTGAAATGGATTAGATTTTACTCACTTCAGCTGTGTGTTTTTCTTTGAAACATTAGAGTCATAGTCATAGAGAGATACAGCACCGAAACAGGCCCTTCGGCCCACTGAGTCCGCACCGACCATTGATAATGGTTTCTTGATGCAAATTGATGGATTAGTATGAGGAAAGAAAGTGAATTATTTCTGTTCACACTCTGAATAGTGAAATACTTCTTCAGCTTTCCAAAATGTCTTGACTTTCTTTTATATAAGTAGATTATTTTCTATAAATTTCCACTGTTATGTGGTATAAAGGAAAATTAAATGTGCAACAACAACAACTTGCATTTATATAGTACTTTAATGTAGGAAAACATTCCCAAATCATTTTACAGGAGCATAATCAGATAAAAGCTGTCACCGAGACAAGAAAGGAAATATTAGGACAGGTGACTAAAAGCTTGGTCAAAGAGGTTGGCTTAATATACCTACAGAACCAAAAGAAGGCTTCCTCAATCATATGCTTCCATAAATCTAATTGTGTAAATGAACAATCCAGATATATTACATCAATGTCAGATTGGTCCTTTTTGGGTTGGGCGTTATGAGGAGTTGCACAGGAATAGTGTTATTCTTGCTTTTAAATATCAGTGGAAATCAATCCTTTGTCTCAGTAGGTCTCCTCTATTTAAGTCTGCAGTGCCAGTCAGTCTCTTCCATAGTAATTACTTCTCATTAAATTATTTGTCTTCATGAGGAGATCAGTAAAAAGCAGCTTGTGACAAACAGGGTTGTTCCTGCTAGGTCTGTCATAAATAATCAAATGTAGAATTTAAATATTTCATGCAGCCATTGGTTGTATACTCAAATATCTGACCTAATCTCTGTACCAGAGAATACTCATGCTACTGCTAAGGTGACATCCACAGCTTTCACATGGTTTGTGCACCATTCAGTAAAGCTGAGTTGGTGACTTGGCCAAAGATTTGAACGGCACAAATTTGAGGACAATGTGAGCAAAGTTTGCAGAGTAGATACTTCTGGGAGAAAGGTTTGATTGACAAGCCTGCTGGTGAATTTTTGCATAGAAAGATGTCAGCAAAACTTTCCCACTGCTCCCGAGGAGCAGAATTAACAGTACAAAAGAAAAGCAATCCATAATTAGTGTAGTATAACAGTATCAAAGGGTTAATCTTGAGAGAGTAAAGATTACTGCCTACCATGATGAGGAAAGAGATCAAGTGGGAGAGACCTGAGAACAGTTACAGTGTGGCTTTGAAGGAGATACACAGGCTACTGTGGAGTGTATATAGTTACTATGCAATAAAGATTAATGTTTAAACAATGCAGTCTAAGAGCCTCTCTGGCTAGACTCTATATGGTGGCAGCATACAGAACCAAACATATAATATGGCGAACAGCAGAGGGATCCTACACTCTGAAGAAAATTTCAAGCAATTATCATCGTTCAGCCAGAAGAGAGAATTTAAAACAAGTACCTGGAAAGAGAAAAACAAACTACAGACCTCAGAAGGCTTAGAGAAACTCCATAGAATGGAAGCTTGGCTGAAAGGAAAGTGATAGGGTGAGTCATTGTGACCCCGCTCAAGAAATCCCGGTAAAAAAAACCTTTGAAGAGCTCAAAAATTAATTTTCTAAAGGCTGTGTGTGAGAAAAAAGTGTAAAACGCAATCCCTCACTCAAGCTGAACACGAGGGCGGACAGCGAGAAAACCCTGAAAAGCGAGCAAGCTAAAAAAAGAGCACGGGATAAGTCCGATACTGAAAAGAAAAAAAAGTGGAGGAAACCCCTGAACACAGCAGAGTCTCTATTAATGCATCCAAGCCTGAAAAAAATCATTAAAGCAGTCAAACTTGAAGAAGATAAATAAATAATCTATAGCTCTCAAACAAAGGGGAAAACCCTAGAACTGTCTATCGACCAGTTCTGTCAGTTCCAATAGGCAGCTGTGCAAACATATAAGTGAACTGCTTAAGCAAAAGGAAAACCCCGAGAAAGCCTGTAAAAACAGCAGGAACACTCTCAAGCACCTGCTGCACTACATCAAAACAAGCCAGCCTGGAGAAAAAGAGTTTCTGAAAGGGGAACACATTAAAACCTCTATAAAATTTTTAAAAATCAAAACTTGGGAGTGTCAGAAAGTTTCAAAAGTCACGAGGGACCCAATCAGACTCAAAACTGGGTACTGTGGAGGAAAAGGTTCCTCAGATACAGAATTGCATCAAAATTGGACAGCAGGTCCAAAGCAGATCAAATAAATACATAATTATTTAATTGGTGATGTAGCAAGACAAGATATTGATGAAACATCAGCAAAATTTGATGAAGTCTGAAAAGCTTATGATTCCTACTTCAATTTGCACAGCAATAACAGACCAATCCCGCGAGGTGAAGAAAGACCTTGGTTCAGGAAACCTGCAACTGTTTAGTTCCTTCGCCAGAGGGCTGAACAAGAGACACCAGGAAAAAAGGCACACTCGGGGGAATGCGAAAGACACCTTTAAATCTTGCCAGTGATGTGGCGCCAATACTTCCCACAATGTCCCGCCAATACAGCAGAATGCTTTTATTGCAGAAAAATAGGGCATTTCAGTGAGATGTGCCGAAACTACCTCAGACTCTAAAAGAAAAGTAGTAAAATAGTTAAGAATTGAGAGATAAATGAAGTTAAGCAACGTCCTGAAGCAGACCAATCAAAATTTTTTCTGAGCGAAATCAATGATCCGAGGCAAACATTTTGGTCAGCAGATATATATGTCAATGGACATAGCACTAATTTCAAACTTGACACCGGAGCAAGTGTGACAGTCCACCCAAATAAAGAGCCGGGCTTTCTACACACTTTCTGCAATCAACAGAAACCCAGGTACATGGTCCTGGTGGGGTTGTATTTGAAGCCAAGGGGAAGTTACAAGCAACACTTCATTATGAGGGAAAGCAGATATTAAAAACACTGTATGTCCTAAGAAATCAGGAGTTCTCACTCTTAAGTAGAAGAGCTTGTATTGACCTATTACGGAGATGGCTGAAGAAGTTAAACAACAAGAATCCAGGAGCCAGGACAGAGGGAGAGCCCCCCACCCCGACCTGAACACTCGGAGAGTCCGGACTCTGCCAGACAGCCTGCCCAATGAAGAGAGAACCCACACAACACAGCACAGCCCGCCATACTGCTCAAAGACTACCAGTGGGATAAAGAGAAATGCAGCAAGCTCCTACAGGAGTGCTACACGGACAGAGAACTTGGGAAGAAGCAAGTCCAACAAATTTGTCAGGCACACAGACAAGCTCAAACAGAACCTCTAGCTTCAGCCCAACTCCCAACTAGACTGTGGGAATGGTTGCCGATGGATTTATTCATCTTTAATGGAGCATCCTATATAATTACACTTGATTTCTCAAGATGGATCGAGGTTAAACGGATGCACACAACAACAACTGAAGCAGTCATCAGAGTTCTGCAATAAATTTTCACAACGCATGTTATACCTGATCAGATAGTATCTGAGAATGGACCACTGTTTACAAATGATTACTTTAAGCATTTGGCAAAAAAATGTGAATTTGTTCACCTAACAAGCTCTCCTAAGTATTCACAATCAAATGGAGAAGCTGAGCGAGCAGTCAGAACCATTAAAGCTATGGTGAAGAAAAGCCAAGATTTCCAATTAGCACTTCTGACCTACAGAACTACTCCATTATTGTGCAGATTAGTGCAACATCCAATTCTATCCAAAAAATTACTTCAGGGGTTACAAAGCAAGGATTATCAGAATGTGCAAGACAAAGAAAAATCGTATTGAAACAAACAGACCCATAATTATAACAGAAGATACTATACAAGAAACATACCACAGTTGTCAGAAGGGCAAAAGTTATGGGTACGAGACCAAAATAGAGGAGTAATTCTCCAGAAAGAGGAGAATCAACAGCGATCTTATCCACTACGAACTCAAGAAGGTACTACACGGAGAAATGGAAGGAATCTTATTCCTTTACGTCAATGACGTCAATCGGTCATGCATTTAGACAGCTCAGATGATGAACCAAAATTCAAAAAGCACCGAATACGACAAACCTCAATGAAGGCCGTCCAAGTCAAGACACAGGGGATTAGAGAAAGACTACCAATCTTCAACATCTGACAACAATAAGATCAGGGAGAGTTGTGAAGTCTCTTGATAAGTTGAATCTACGAAGTCAGAGACTTTGGAGGAGATGGGACAGCATGTAATTTAAAAAGTGAATGGTTGTCAGTATATATTGGGATTAAGACTTGGGGGGAGATATAGTATAAGGGTATTGAAGGGTTAATCTTGAGAGAATGTAAAGATTACTGCCCACCATGATGAGGTAAAAGATCATGTGGGAGAGACTCGAGAACAGTTTCAGTGGAGCCAAACATACAACAGTCAGGAACAGTTAGGTTTTGATCATAGTCCATGACTCATAGGCCTGCAAAACACAGGCTTAGGTTTAGAGCTGGAGGTCTGAAATGCCGAGATCAGATTTTGCTTATAAATAAAAGTTTAGCAAAACCAGTGAGTCAGAACACTAAGAGTTGGTGTATGTGGTTTATTTTTTCCCCATTTTTCAAGGAAAAAAATTGAGATTAAGTACGTGGTATTTGCCTGTTATTCTGGATGTCCACTTCCTGTCTGTAAAATGTAGCAACTGGACAATTTGTATTTGTATATTTGTATCAATTCCATTCTTATGGAAGGTCATTGACCTGAAACAGTAACTGTTTCTCTCTCAGCAGATGCTTCTTGACCTGCTGAGTATTTCCTGCATTTTCTGTCTCATTCCAGATATCCAGCATCCACTGTACTTTGCTTTTGAATTTGTACCTGGTCTCATCTTGCCAAGTGTTTATCAGTCTGCCTTTAAAAAGATTAAAAAAGAAAACATGAAGACGTGCAAATGATACAAGCCGCAAAATTTGGCTGTGTGGCGCCTGTATTTTGGGTGCTAGGGGTGTCATTTTAGTATCGAAATGGAGTCAACATCATGCGCGCACATTTAGTGGGGGCCATGACGAACACCATTTTGTGTCATTAGTGTGGGTGCTGGAAGTATACGCTGCAAGTGTGTAGAGTAGGCTGATTGTGACACCAATCAGTGAAACACTGATTTGACACATTTCCAACCTCAGTGTTCCAGCTAACGCCCTCTCCTAACCTTGAATATCTGAAATGTGTTCAGCAGCAGGAAGGGCACTCCCCCCACCAGCACTATTTAAAGGGATCATCAACTACTTACAGGTTAGTTGCTGATTGTTTTCATCTGTCTGCTGAGTTAGTAGAAGTGTTTTGGTGGTTTACACCGCTATTTAAAGTAGCTGAACTCTACAGGGAGTGGTGCTGGACACGGTGAAGGGCTTGGTTCTCACTTCAAGGATTCTGCTCAGACCACTTGCCACCAGTTATGGGTGCATTATCTCTTATCCCCTGGGCTTGTAGCATGACTGGGAGAATGAGCAGAGGTGACACAGAGGAGGACAAGTTGCTCAAAGAGGTAGAAGGAGGAGAAGTTGAAGCAGGGCTCTCAGCAGGAGACCATATCAACCCAGTGTCCTCAGGGAGCAATTCTCCTACCTCTACCACAGCAAGGCAGCAAGGACAGCTTGTGCAATGCTTGCATTTCACTAAGGAGGTGCTCACTGAAATCTGCCACCTGTTGCAGGCAGAACTGCAGTCTCAACTCCAGGTGAGGACAGCATTGCCAGTGACTGTGAAGGTGACGGTGGCCTTGAATTTTTATGTGTTTGGCTCCTTCCAGGCTGGAGCAGGTGATATTTTTCACTTCTCCCAGTTTGCTGTCCATTGTTGTATAATGGAAGTCACTGTCACTTTGTCTGTAAAGAGAGCTGCCTACGTTTCATTCTTTCTTGCCAGAGAGAAGCCAGCAGACTTTCGGCCGGATAGCAGGTTTCCCCATGATGTAAGGTGTCATTGACTGCACACACAGCACTTTACAGGCACCACACATCAATTTGGGGATGTACTGCAATCTGAAGGGTTTCATGCCCTCAACAACCAGCTGGTGTATGACCATACTCAGCACATCGTGCATGTCAAATGCCCCGCATCCTGGCAGCAGCCATGATGCCTTCATTCTGCATTTGAGCCACCACGACAAACATTTTGGTCAGCAGATATATATGTCAATGGACATAGCACTAATTTCAAACTCGACACCGGAGCAAGTGTGACAGTCCACCCAAATAAAGAGCCGGGCTTTCTACACACTTTCTGCAATCAACAGAAACCCAGGTACATGGTCCTGGTGGGGTTGTACTTGAAGCCAAGGGGAAGTTACAAGCAACACTTCATTATGAGGGAAAGCAGATATTAAAAACACTGTATGTCCTAAGAAATCAGGAGTTCTCACTCTTAAGTAGAAGAGCTTGTATTGACCTATTACGGAGATGGCTGAAGAAGTTAAACAACAAGAATCCAGGAGCCAGGACAGAGGGAGATCCGCCCACCCCGACCTGAACACTCGGAGAGTCTGGACTCTGCCAGACAGCCTGCCCAATGAAGAGAGAACCCACACAACACAGCACAGCCCGCCATACTGCTCAAAGACTACCAGTGGGATAAAGAGAAATGCAGCAAGCTCCTACAGGAGTGCTACACGGACAGAGAACTTGGGAAGAAGCAAGTCCAACAAATTTGTCAGGCACACAGACAAGCTCAAACAGAACCTCTAGCTTCAGCCCAACTCCCAACTAGACTGTGGGAATGGTTGCCGATGGATTTATTCATCTTTAATGGAGCATCCTAGATAATTACACTTGATTTCTCAAGATGGATCGAGGTTAAACGGATGCACACAACAACAACTGAAGCAGTCATCAGAGTTCTGCAATAAATTTTCACAACGCATGTTATACCTGATCAGATAGTATCTGAGAATGGACCACTATTTACAAATGATTATTTTAAGCATTTGGCAAAAAAATGTGAATTTGTTCACCTAACAAGCTCTCCTAAGTATTCACAATCAAATGGAGAAGCTGAGCGAGCAGTCAGAACCATTAAAGCTATGGTGAAGAAAAGCCAAGATTTCCAATTAGCACTTCTGACCTACAGAACTACTCCATTATTGTGCAGATTAGTGCAACATCCAATTCTATCCAAAAAATTACTTCAGGGGTTACAAAGCAAGGATTATCAGAATGTGCAAGACAAAGAAAAATCGTATCGAAACAAACAGACCCATAATTATAACAGAAGATACTATACAAGAAACATACCACAGTTGTCAGAAGGGCAAAAGTTATGGGTACGAGACCAAAATAGAGGAGTAATTCTCCAGAAAGAGGAGAATCAACAGCGATCTTATCCACTACGAACTCAAGAAGGTACTATACGGAGAAATGGAAGGAATCTTATTCCTTTACGTCAATGACGTCAATCGGTCATGCATTTAGACAGCTCAGATGATGAACCAAAATTCAAAAAGCACCGAATACGACAAACCTCAATGAAGGCCGTCCAAGTCAAGACACAGGGGATTAGAGAAAGACTACCAATCTTCAACATCTGACAACAATAAGATCAGGGAGAGTTGTGAAGTCTCTTGATAAGTTGAATCTACGAAGTCAGAGACTTTGGAGGAGATGGGACAGCATGTAATTTAAAAAGTGAATGGATGTCAGTATATATTGGGATTAAGACTTGGGGGGAGATATAGTATAAGGGTATTGAAGGGTTAATCTTGAGAGAATGTAAAGATTACTGCCCACCATGATGAGGTAAAAGATCATGTGGGAGAGACTCGAGAACAGTTTCAGTGGAGCCAAACATACAACAGTCAGGAACAGTTAGGTTTTGATCATAGTCCATGACTCATAGGCCTGCAAAACACAGGCTTAGGTTTAGAGCTGGAGGTCTGAAATGCCGAGATCAGATTTTGCTTATAAATAAAAGTTTAGCAAAACCAGTGAGTCAGAACACTAAGAGTTGGTGTATGTGGTTTATTTTTTCCCCATTTTTCAAGGAAAAAAATTGAGATTAAGTACGTAGTATTTGCCTGTTATTCTGGATGTCCACTTCCTGTCTGTAAAATGTAGCAACTGGACAATTTGTATTTGTATATTTGTATCAATTCCATTCTTATGGAAGGTCATTGACCTGAAACAGTAACTGTTTCTCTCTCAGCAGATGCTTCTTGACCTGCTGAGTATTTCCTGCATTTTCTGTCTCATTCCAGATATCCAGCATCCACTGTATTTTGCTTTTGAATTTGTACCTGGTCTCATCTTGCCAAATGTTTATCAGTCTGCCTTTAAAAAGATTAAAAAAGAAAACATGAAGACGTGCAAATGATACAAGCCGCAAAATTTGGCTGTGTGGCGCCTGTATTTTGGGTGCTAGGGGTGTCATTTTAGTATCGAAATGGAGTCAACATCATGCGCGCACATTTAGTGGGGGCCATGACGAACACCATTTTGTGTCATTAGTGTGGGTGCTGGAAGTATACGCTGCAAGTGTGTAGAGTAGGCTGATTGTGACACCAATCAGTGAAACACTGATTTGACACATTTCCAACCTCAGTGTTCCAGCTAACGCCCTCTCCTAACCTTGAATATCTGAAATGTGTTCAGCAGCAGGAAGGGCACTCCCCCCACCAGCACTATTTAAAGGGATCATCAACTACTTACAGGTTAGTTGCTGATTGTTTTCATCTGTCTGCTGAGTTAGTAGAAGTGTTTTGGTGGTTTGCACCGCTATTTAAAGTAGCTGAACTCTACAGGGAGTGGTGCTGGACACGGTGAAGGGCTTGGTTCTCACTTCAAGGATTCTGCTCAGACCACTTGCCACCAGTTATGGGTGCATTATCTCTTATCCCCCGGGCTTGTAGCATGACTGGGAGAATGAGCAGAGGTGACACAGAGGAGGACAAGTTGCTCAAAGAGGTAGAAGGAGGAGAAGGTGAAGCAGGGCTCTTAGCAGTAGACCATATCAACCCAGTGTCCTCAGGGAGCAATTCTCCTACCTCTACCACAGCAAGGCAGCAAGGACAGCTTGTGCAATGCTTGCATTTCACTAAGGAGGTGCTCACTGAAATCTGCCACCTGTTGCAGGCAGAACTGCAGTCTCAACTCCAGGCGAGGACAGCATTGCCAGTGACTGTGAAGGTGACGGTGGCCTTGAATTTTTATGTGTTTGGCTCCTTCCAGGCTGGAGCAGGTGATATTTTTCACTTCTCCCAGTTTGCTGTCCATTGTTGTATAATGGAAGTCACTGTCACTTTGTCTGTAAAGAGAGCTGCATACGTTTCATTCTTTCTTGCCAGAGAGAAGCCAGCAGACTTTCGGCCGGATAGCAGGTTTCTCCATGATGTAAGGTGTCATTGACTGCACACACAGCACTTTACAGGCACCACACATCAATTTGGGGATGTACTGCAATCTGAAGGGTTTCATGCCCTCAACAACCAGCTGGTGTATGACCATACTCAGCACATCGTGCATGTCAAATGCCCCGCATCCTGGCAGCAGCCATGATGCCTTCATTCTGCGGCAGTCCACTGCACCATCTGCATTTGAGCCACCACGACAAACCAGAGGGTGGATACCGAGTGACAAGGGCTATTCAATTACCACCTAGTTCATGGCTCCAGTTCACAACTCAAGCACATGTGAGTAGCATGCATATAACCAAAGGCATGCTGCCACACAGACTGTACATCGCACAGAAAATTGGGGTGCATAAAGACACTTCTGCTGCCTGGACCACACTAGAGAAGACCTGGAGTACTCACTGGAGCACATCTCAAAGTCTCAAGATTCGTCATGGTCAGCAACATGGTGCACAACCTCACCATCATGAGGACACAGCCCTTGCCACCAGCTATATGGTGATCAGATGAGCAGAATGAGGAAGTGGAGAAGGAAGAGGAGGAGGAGGAAGAGGAGGATGGGAAGTGAAGGAAGAGGACAAGGAGGAAGAGGAGGACAAGGAGGACAAAGAGCAGACAACCAATTAAACCGTTTTCTGGCCTGGCTGTCCAATCAACTCATCCGACTCCAATACCAATGAACACAACCCCAATTTCCCCATTCACCAACAGTCCCACACCTCATCTTCCCTTTGTCACTGACCATTTCAGCATTTGCTTTTCCACAATGCTACCATAAAAGCCACCAAAAAACAAACATTCCAAACCAACCAGTATTCCATGCAAGACAGCTAATTGCCCTTGTGCATTCCTTTAATGCCCGTATTCTGTGTGCCTTTGCCTGGCCTGGTGTTCCTACACAATGCTCTAGTGTAAGGGTCTGAAAGGGGTAATGTTGAGAAAGTGTAAATAATATATCCCACCATGATGATGTAAGAGATCACATGTGAGAGAGATTTGGAGGAAGATGCAGCATGGCTTCAGACTGGTGTGAAGCTGTGTATAGTTATAATGTAATAAAGAGTTAATGTTCAAAGTACTGAAGACTCAGGAATCTCTTTAAGCTGGACTAGCTAAGTATATTAAGGTGGCAGCGGACAAACCAAACATACAACATGGTGATCAGCCACAGGATGGTGAACGTGCAACAACCAGAAGAATTTGAAGAAATACTTTGACGAAGGGTGACCTGAAAAAGCGACAAAAGTGCATAAATAGAGAAGAGACTGTGAGAAAGCTCCAGAGAGTTGGAGAATTGGCTTGCAGAGGCATTCAGGCTGTATCACAGAGACAGGTGGTCTGTGAGAGAAAAGCAAACTCTGGTCCAGCAATCGCAGGCTTTGAGTCAGGGAACCAAACAATGATTGGGGATCTGGTGAGCAACCCTGAAAGAGGATAAAAATTTTTGTTCCTAATGGCTTGAGGCAGGCAGCACCAGGAAAACAAAAAGTCCTTAGCGAGGGTGGATCCAAGGTTGGCACCATTACACATGGCGACTGTAGCAAGCGAGAAAAAAAACAAAGAGGCTGCAAATACTCAATACTCTAAGAGAATGGAGTTAAAGGAGTATAGCAGAACTGCTACAAAACAGCATGTAAATAAATTCAAAGTCTAGCAGCGAGATTTCACAGGGAGAAACGGTAACCATAGCGGGAGTCAGCGCAGGACTGAAAAGTGCAGGAAACTTCCAATAATGGAGGTAAAATATTCAAAAGAGAAAGTAAACCAAAAGATGGTATGGATCTCAAATTTACAATACCAGAGAGGTTTGGACATATGGAAGGACCAAATCAAACCCAAAATTGGTCACGCTGGTGAAAAAGATTTTTGAGATATAGAATTGCTTCCAAATTAGACAGCCTTCTTCAAAGTATTTCTTCAAATTCCTCTGGTTGTAGCATGGTAAGAACTACTGTTGTTCAGAGCAAGTTAACGCATTGCTGTATTCCATTGGAGAAATAGCAGACAATGTTATTGCAAGACAAGGCGTTAATGAGACATCAGATGCGGAGAAATTAGATTCTGGAAAGGGCAAGATTTAACAGAAGGGTCAAGAAACCAGGTGAAATGGTTGATGCATGTATGAATGACCTTTATAGACTAGCTGAAGGATATGAATATGGAGACCTGAAAGCAGAGTTAATAAGATACCACATTGTGGTAGGTCCTAATGATGAATCCCTATCAGATTTATTGCAGTCTAAAGAAAACCTCACCCTGGACAAAACAATTCAGCTGGTGAGACAAGCAGAGGGCCAAAAGATGAACAGCGCAACCCTGACAGGTGAAGAAAGATCTTGGTTCAGCAAACCTTTAGCCACCGTACAGTTCCTTAAACAGAGGGCTGTAAAAGAAGCTCTAGAAAAGAATGTACACAGTGTGGGGCCGGTGGGGGGGGGGGGGGGGGGTGCAAGACGCCATGAAACCCTGCCAGCAATGTGTCGCCGAAAAGACCCACAGGTGTGAACAGTGTCCTGCAAACAAAGCAGAATGCTTCCATTGTAAGAAAATAAGGCATTTTGGGAAGATGTGCCAAAGTAAAATCCCTACTCCCACAGGTTCGAAAGAAAAAGTTTTCAAGCATAGAGTTGTTAATGAAGTCAAGCAATCTCCATCAGGAGAGAAATCAAAAAAGTTCCTTGGTAAGATCAATGATCCTAATCAGGCATTTTGGTCTACAGATATATATATGTCAACGGACATGTCACTAATTTTAAACTGGACACTGGAGCAAGTGTAATGGCCTTATCAGACAGAGAGCTGTGGTTATCAACGCATTATCTGCAGCCAACAGCAACTCAGTTACATGACCCAGGAGGGATTGAACTGAAAGTTAAGGGGAAGCTACAGGCAACACTCCAGTACAAGGGAAAGCATATATTAGAAAAAACTGTATGTTCAAAGGAATCAGGAATTCTCTCTCTTAAGTAGAAAAAATTGTATTGACCATCATCTCATAAGGAAAGTGGAAGATGTTAAGCAACAGGAATCCAGGAGTCACTTCCAAAAGGAATTCCCTGAACTTATTTACTGGTCTGGGAAGACTGAAGACCGAATATAGTATTACTTTGTGAAAAGATGCTAAAGTGTACATCTTTTCATGCCTAGGAAGATACCACACCCACTAATGAAGCAAGTCCAACATCAACTAGAAGACCCGACCAGGATGGGAGTCATTTCTCCTGTCACTGAACCTATAGATAAAAACAAGAAACGCTGGAAATACTCAGCAGGTCTGGCAGCAACTGTGGAGAGAGAAGCAGAGTTAACGTTTCAAGTCAGTGACCCTTCTTCAGAACTGGCAGATAGAAGAACTGTAAACGATTTTAAGCAAGTAAAGCAGGGGTGGGACAAGACTTAACAAAAGAGGTGTTGATAGGACAAGGTCACAGAATAGCTGACCAGAAGGTCATGAAGCAAAGGCAGACAATATGTTAATGGTGTGCTGAAAGACAAAGCATTAGTACAGATAGGGTGTTAATGGACTGAAAACTGAACAGCCACAAGCACAAACATGAAAGAAACAGTGGGTAGGCACAATAGAAACAAACTGAACAAACTAAAATAAAATAAACACAAAAAAGAAAAAACTAATTAATAGTTAAAGTAAAATGGGGGGCCCGTCATGCTCTGAAATCATTGAACTCAATGTTCAGTCCGGCAGGCTGTAGTGTGCCTAATTGGTAAATGAGATGCTGATCCTCAAGCTTGCATTGGTGTTCACTGGAACACTACAGCAATCCAAGGACAGAGATGTGAGCATGAGAGCAGGGGGGTGTGTTGAAATGGCCAGCAACCGGAAGCTCGGGGTCATGCTTTCGGATTGAGTGGAGGTCTTCTGCAAAGCGGTCACCTAGTCTGCGTTTGGTCCCCCCAATGTAGAGGAGACCACGTTGTGAGCAGCAAATATAGTATACTAAATTGAAAGAAGTACAAGTAAATCGCTGTTTCACCTGAAAGAAGCATTTGGGGCCTTAGATAGTGAGGAGAGAGGAGGTAAATGGGCAGGTATTACACCTCCTGCGATTGCAGGAGAAGGTGCCGTGGGAAGGGGACAAGGTGGTGGGGGTAATGAAGGAGTGGACCAGGGGGAACGATCCCTTTGGAATGCTGACAGGAGAAGGGAGGGGAAGATGCGTTTGGTAGTGGCATCATGCTGAAGGTGACAGAAATGGCGGAGGATGCTCCTTTGGATATGGAGGCTGATGGGGTGGAAAGTGAGGACAAGGGGAACCCTGTCGCAGTTCTGGGAGGGAGGGGAAGGGGTGAAGGTAGAGGTGTGGGAAATGGGCTGGACACAGTTGAGGGCCCTGTCAACCACAGTGGGGGGAATCCTCAGTTGAGGAAAAAGGAAGACATATCCGAAGCGCTGTCATGGAAGGTAGCATCATCAGAGCAGATGCATTGGAGATGGAGAAACTGGGAGAATGGAATGGAGTCCTTACAGGAGGCAGGGTGTGAAGAAGTGTAGTCGAGGTAGCTGTGGGAGTCGGTGGACTTATAATGAATATTAGTAGAAAGCCTATCCCCAGAGATGGAGACAGCGAAGTCGAGGAAGGGAGGGAAGTGTCGGAGATGAACCATGTAAAGGTGAGAGAAGGGTGGAAACTGGAAGCAAAGTTGATAAAGTTTTCCAGTTCGGAGCGGGAGCAGAAAACGGCATAGATACAGTCATCAATGTACCAGAAAAAGAGTTGGGGGAGGGGGCCTGAGTAGGACCGGAACAAGGACCGTTCGACATATCCCACAAAATGACAGGCATAACTCGGGCCCATGCGGGTACCCATAGAAACACCTTTTACTTGTAGGAAGTGAGTGGAGTTGAAGGAGAAGTTGTTCAATGTGAGAACAAGTTCAGCCAGGCGGAGGAGGGTGGAGGTGGATGGGGACTGGTTGGGCCTCGGCTCAAGGAAGAAGCAGAGAGCCCTCAAACCGTCCTGGTGGGGGATGGAGGTGGGAAGAGATTGGACGTCCATAATGAAGAGGAGGCGGTTTCGGGCCAGGAAACTGGAAATTGTCAAAATGATGTAGGGCGTCAGAAGAGTCATGGATGTAAGTGGGAAGAGACTGGACCAGCAGAGAAAAGATAGAGTCAAGATAGGAAGAAATAAGTTCAGTGGGGCAGGAACAGGCTGAAACAAAGGGTCTGCCGGAACAGTCCTGTTTGTGGATTTTGGGAAGGAGGTAGAAAAGGGTTGTGGGACTATGAGGTTGGAAGCTGTAGAGGGAAGATCTCCAGAGGAGATGAGGTTAGTGACAGTTCTATGGACAGTCGCTTGATGTTCAGTGGTGGGGTCATGGTCCAGAGGCAAGTAGGAAGAAGTGTCGCAGAGTTGGCGCTGAGCCTCTGCAAGGTAGAGGTCGCTGCGCCATTCAATAACAGCACCGCCCTTGTCTGCAGATTTGATGACAATGTCGGGGTTAGACCTGAGAGTACGGAGTGCGGCAAGTTCAAAGAGGGACAGATTAGATTGAGTGAGGGGGGGCAGAGAAATTGAGATGAGCAATGTCTCGCTGACGGTTTTCAATGAAAAGATCAAGAGCGGGTACGAGGCCAGGGGGAGGGGTCCAGGTAGAGGGAGAATGCTGGAGGCGGGTGAATGGGTCCGCTGATTGGGGGAGGACTCCTGGTAAAGAAGTGAGCCCGGAGGCGGAGGTGACGGAAGAAGAGCTCAACATCATGCCGAGCATGAAATTCACTGAGGTGGGGGCGTAAGGGGATAAAACTGAGTCCTTTGCTGAGTACAGAACGTTCAGCGTCAGAGAGGGGGAGGTCAGAGGGTATAGTGAATAGACAGCAAAGGATCAGATCAGAAGGGGTAGGGTCAGAGGGAAATGAAGGGGAAGAAGGATCTGGAGGGGCATCAGTCCCCATCAGCTGCTGGAGCTTGTGTTCCTTGCCACCTGAAAGGAAGAAAAAAAGTGTTTTGTTAATGTGTTGGATAAGACGAAGGATGAAGTGAAACTGCGGAGTAGAACAACTTTGAGATAAGGTGAGGTGGTGCTTTTGGCGAGAGAGGTCCAGTGTGTACATGTGGCGGCATATAGCACTGAGTGTGGATCACAGGACGCAGCAAGAACAGCAGTCCGAGGAACGTTGTATTTCTCGGAGATACCTGTAATCCTGGGTGGATTCAAAACATGATGGGTGAAATTGCAGTTGGAATCCACGTGGAATAAGTTGGAGCCGGAGACAGTCACTGAGGAAGGAGATGTGGCTGTGGAAATGAGTTTTGGTAGGCACTTTATCAAACACCAGGAGGGAAATAGAAAGCAATGAAGGTGAATAAGGTAAAAGAGATAAACGAAAATCCCGTCGGAGGGAAGAGCAGAACTTCTTCAAGGTAGGCATTCCTAAAAGAGAAGTGGTAATGTATTAAACACTAAAATAAAAGCAAAATACTGAGGATGCTGGAAATCTGAAATAAAAACAAGAAACGCTGGAACCTGTACAGTTGTGTTCAGGAATGGCTCCAGTTCCTAAACTAACGGTGATCTTTGCATTTATGTAGGCTTCACTTAATAAAGCTGTGGCAAGAGAAGTTCATCCGATCTCCTCAATGGATGAAAGCTTGGCAAAGTTACCCAAAAGTACCGTGTTCACAAAGCCCGATGCAAATAGTGGCTTTTAGCAAATTCTATTGGATAAGAAATCAAGATTGTTGACAACCTTCATTACTCCATTCAGATGATTTTGTTTTACTCGTCTACCATTCAGTATAACATGAACACAGGAAATATTCCAAAGAACCATGTCAAATATTCTACTTAAGGGGCTTAAAGGTGTAATATACCATATGGATGACACCTTAGTTCATGGTGAATCCATTGAAGAGCATTACCTGAGGGTTAGACTGGTTTTGAATCATCTACAAGATGAAGGCCTAATACTTAATGAGAAGTGTGAGTTTTCAAAAACGTCTATTTATTTTTTAGGACACATTGTCAATAGCAACAGCATAATGGCAGATTCACAAAAGTTGAGAGCCATTAGTGAATTCCCACTTCCTACTTTTGTCCTAGATCTTCAACAATTCCTTGGCATGGTCAATGAGTTGGAAAATTTTTTCCCTAATCCAGCGCAAGTTACTGATCCTTTATGAAAACTATTAAGGAAAGTTCAAGCAAGATTTTCAAATGGCACTCCTGAACTACAGAACTACTCCATTGCAATGTGGATTAGCACCATTAGAACTGTTGGTGGGAAGGAAACTTAGAATTCAACTTCCAATCCTACCCAAAAGGTTAATTCCACAGCTAGAAATCCAGGATTAGCAGTGGGTTGAAGATACAGAAAAGTCTTACAGAAAGTAACAAGCCTATCATTATAATAGGAAATACCATACCAGGAACCACAGAAGGTGACAGAAGGTGAAAAGGTATGGGTACGAGACCAAGGCAGAGAAGGAGTAATTGTCCAGAGAGATGAGAATCAACAAAGATCTTATTTAGAAGATACTTCAGAAGGTACTATAAGAAGAAACAGGAGAAATCTTATTCCTATTCATCAAAGACATCAATAAGTCATACATTTGGATGAACCAGATGTTGAACCTGAAATTCAGAAAGCACCGGATACTACAAACCTCAGTGAAGGTCTTCCAAGTCAGGAAACAAGAGTTCAGAGAAAGACTACTGATCTTCCGCATCCGACAACAACACAATCAGGGAGAGTTGTGAAGCCTCCTGACAGATTGAACCTGTGATGTCAGAGACTTGGGTGGAGATGGGGTAGTATGTAAATACAAATAACTAAATGTAGATCACGAGCTCAGGCATCTGTGTGGTGGCCAAGACATAGAAGAAGCCAATATATAAATATATATATATATATATATATAGATAAAGACTTGGGAAAGATGTAATATAAGGGTCTGAAAGGGTTCATGTTGAGAAAGTGTAAAGAATACCTCCCACCATGATGATGTACGAGATGACATGTGGGAGAGACCGGAGGAAGATGCAGTGTGACTTCAGAGGAGTCACACAGACTGGTGTGAAGCTGTACATAATTATAATGTAACAAAGAGTGAATGTTCAAAGTACTGAAGACTCTGTAATCTCTCTAAGCTAGACTAATTAAGTATATTAAGGTGACAGCAGACAAACCAAACATACAACAAGTGCTGCCCCAGTGGCTGCAGCATTGATGGTGGAAGGCTGCTGATTTTCACTGGCAGGGGTGGGCGGGTTGTGCAGAAGAAGGCCTTGCAGGACGACCTTGAGCATCTCTGGGTCTGGAAGACCCTACTTTGGACTACACCACCTCAGCATCAGCAACAATAGTCTTGACTGTCTGGCTGACTGGAAACTGCAACGTGGAGTGGCAGTGGTGGGAGGACGAATGCTGAGGGAGGACAGCAGGTTCATTTTCCATGGAGCCACTGTCACCCACCCAGTGTGGTGTCTCAGTAAGCCTCATAATTTGTGGGAGAACTGATTGATGCACGGCTGTGAGACCCTGCAATAACCTTTGAACGCTGGTATCCATAGCTATGATGGCAGCAATCTTAGCCTGCATGGCAACAAGCTATGCTTGCATAACACTACCATTAATACTCTCTCTGGACTCATGCTTTGTCTTTTACTATAACTATAAGCACTCCCTTTGCCTCTTATTCCATGATATCTCTGTCTTTTAATCTCTCCTGCCCTCCACCCTATCACACACCTCCCCTTTTGTTCTTCTTCTCCCCTCCTCTTTTCACTTGTTCAAAGCCCATTATATTTCAAACCTCAAAGTGACTCCTCTCAGCCCACCAATGTCATCAGAGCGCTCCAAGCTGCGTACCTGCGCCCAATGACATGCTGCGTATGTGTGCAGCCTACGTCTTACCAGGACTAATTGGCACATGCGCGGGAAAATGTCATCACGTAACACCAACATCATCGCGTAATGCCAACGTCATCGAGCGGCTGAATGGGGCACTTTGAGGCTGGAGTTTGATCCCTGCTACTCACTCCCCCCGCCCGCTTCCCCTCCCTCAGCTACTCTCTCCCGCCCCACTGGCCGTTCTACCCCTCGGCCACTTGCTCCAGGCCTCGATGCTTTCTCCCCTCCCCCCTCCTCCCCACCGGCCGCTTTCCCCCCCCCCCCCCTCAGCCGCCCAATCCAGAACTCGCCACTGCTCACCTCCCACTCCCCTCGGCCGATTGTTACCCGCTCCTCGCTTCTCGCCCTGTCCCCACACCCCACCCTGGTACCCCGCTCTCCGGTCACTCGCTCCCCACTTCCCCCTCCCCCCAGCCGCTAGCTCTAGGCCGCACCGCTTCCCTCCTCTCGGCCACTCGCTCCTATGGTGCCCCGTCACTCCTCGCGGCCTGTCTTGCTTCTTCGAGCGGCGTGCGGAGAACAATCGAATGTGGGAGTGAGTGGCCAAGAGGAGGAAAGTGGCGTGGCCTACAGCTAGTGTGTGGAGGGAGGTGGGGGGTAAGCGGGTAGCGAGCGGCCGGAGAGCAGAGTGGTTGGGGAAGTGAGCAGTGGCGAGGTCTGGAGCGAGTGGCTGAGGGGGGGTGGAAATGGCGAGGTTGTAGCAAGTGTTTAAGGGAAGTCAGCAGGGAGCCACAGGCAGTGGTGAGAAGACAGGTGCAGGAGGGACCGAAAGAGAGACCGCAATGGCAGGAGGGAGTGGGGAACTGTTAGGGTGGGAACGAGGTGGCAATGGCAGCCATTGAGGGGATTTTCGGGTTGAAGTTGTTTTTCTGTTATAAATTGAGCAGCGCCATCTTTAATCCTGGCAGCTGCCTGAACGTCACAGTCAGTGACGTTCCAGTGGAAGAGCTGCATTTGTGCATATACTAGTACTACGCCACCTAGTGGTTGTGCTGTCAGCAAACGCAGACTTCTAACTTTCGCCAGTTCTGATGAAAGGTCACAGACCTGAAACATTAACTCTGTTTCTCTCTCCACAGTTGCTGCCTGACCTGCTGAGTATTTCCAACACTTTCTGTTTTTATTTATGCTTGCATGACTTCAATCTGACCTTCCACTGCAGAACCCAGACGTTGGGTGTCTTCTGTTTGTGCTACAATGGAAGCTGAGACATTGGTTATCTGACCTTGCATCATGTTTGGGTCTACAAGTGCGGTAAGGGAGTTGGCCAGCACCTATGTGCTGGAAAGGATGGGCTGTAAGCTCTGTGCAAAGCCCTATACAAGGTTGGTGCTGGACTTCTCCATGTTCCTCGGCAGTGACTGCAGTCTTTCTGGCAGGCCTGCCTTTGCACCAAGCACTTCATTGTGCATACCCATCAGCCCTTTTCTTTAGGCAGTCCCATCTAAATCCTCATCTGAGTCCTCTGTAGCAGAACTTGTGTGCAACCTTGCCGTGCTTCTGCGCTACCCATTTCTACTGCTCTGGCCGCAGGTCACTTGTGTCTGGTGTCTCACCATGTGCAGATCCCACCTCTAAGCTAGTCTCTGAAATTTGTGCAGTGCCAAGATCTGAACTGTGGCTGTGAATGTGAGATCGAGTGATGGTGTTTCTTCATCATCACTCTCTTCTTCCTCTTCCACTTCTTGCTCCTGCACCACTGCCTGGCCAGGTTGTAATTGTTGGGTTTCTGAAAGAAGGAAGGCACAAGGGTAGGGTTGTGGTGGAGGGAGATGGGGAGGAAAGCAAGCAGTGCATGCTTAGACCAGGGATTCTCAAGCAGGGGATGGTGGCCTCCAGGGATCCATGAGAATGTTTCAAGAGGCCTGCCAAAAATAACCAGAGACTGTGTAGAATGCAGGCCTTGTACTATTCGCCTACGCCTCCCTTGATCTCTTTAATGAATTTTTGAACCCATGCTTGAGTGCCACAATTTAAGCAACAGATCGTAATTGTGCTTCGCTGCTGACACAGGCACCAGAAGGGCCATCCCTGCAACACATCACTGCACCTTCACTCAAGCCTCAATCTGATACCCAGCAATAGCAAGAAGTTTCCCATTAAATAACAAAAAAACCATTAAATGTATATGTTTAATTGTAGAACTAATTTTTATGTGGGAAAAATACTTGTGTCGTCTTACAGGAGTCCATGGAATTTTTATAACCCGGGGCGGGAGTCACAGGTGAGATGCCTCAGAAGCAAAAAGGTCAAGATCACTCCTGACAAATTGACATCTGGCTTGGACCATCTGCAGCTTGTAAATCAGAAGAGACCGTGGGATGAAATGGAAGTGGCATGTGAGAAGGAGGATTAGGTATGAGTACACCAGTATCTTCAATGGTTTTAGCCCCGCTGCTGGTCACGGCCTCAGTCACAGCCATTCCAATGATGGCTCAAACTATCTCTTCCATTGGCGTAAGGATGTGCAACTGTGCCTGTCCCCTGCTGATTAGATGCTGCAGTCTGTGGTTGTGTGCGACCTTGTCCTGGAGAGAGGGAGTGTATCAGTGAGTGTGGTGCCATGTGTTTGCCTGATGTGGCTGGCATTGTTAAATAACTTGAAACATGTATAAGCTTTGAGATGTGGGTAGGAGGCTTGCAGCAGGGCTAAGTGTATCAGGGTGAGGTGAAGCAATGAGTGTGAGCAGGGATGGGCACCAGCATGTTGCACCTCGGACATTTAACAAATATTGACTCAGCCATGGACATGGGGAAAAGTGTATAGCCAACCTAATGTCATCAAAACATAGTCCAATTTAAAACACATTTCTCCCTATTTGGTGAGATAACTGGCATTGTTTTCGCTTGCGCAAGTAGTCAATGTGTGCCTGCAAAATTGATGTAATGATGCGGAGAGTCTGGATAGATGTCCATTTGTCAGGAGTGATCTTGACCTCTTTCTCTCTCTTCTCTCTCCCCCTCTCTATGTACTTCTCTTCCCCCTCTCTCCCCTCTCTGTCTATCTCTCTGCCCTCTCTGTCTCTCCCCCCTCTGTGACCCTCTCTCTCGTTCTTCTCTTGCCCCTTTCTCTCTCGCCCCTTACTCTCTTACCCCCTCCCGTCTCTCCCTCTCTCGCTATCTCTCTCCCCTCTCTGTGTCTATCACTCTCCCCTCTCATTCTCTCTTTCAATCTTGCCCCCCACCCCCCGCTCCCCAGTCTTGTTTAAAGGACTGCCTGACTCTCAGTGTGCTCCCTCTGCTCCGTGCTTCTGGCTATGTGCTGGCCCGCTTTCTGCTCTCCCCTTGGCCTCTCTCTCCCAATCTCCTGCAGCAGCCATGCCTGCTCACTCCCTGAACCACGTGGAAAAAGCAGAGGCGGTTGATCCCGATTTGCCTGTGCAGTGAACCACCAATCAGCACCCACCCCACCCGGGCAGCCCGCTGTCAGTCACAGACAGTAACCAATCACTGGCTGGTGGCCGCTATTCATCAGACGCAGGTCCAGCTTATCCCCACCACCTGACGTACTCTTTAATAGGAGCTGTCAACCAAAGTCGAGCTAAGGGTAGCCCACTGTCAGTCACAGAGGATTGGTGGGCTGGATGGAAATCATTGGTGGGCCAGATGGAAATCGTTGGCGGGCCAGAATCTAACCTGCAGGCCATATGTTGGATTGCCCAGTTTTAAAATAATCTAGCCACTAGGTTATTTACCACAGACCTCAAAACTTTTACCACGGACACTGGTGTCCATGTACAGACATGTTGCCGACCCTTGGGTATGAGTTGTGGTTAATAGAAATTGTTGGTAGGTGAATGAAGGGAAGGTGGTGAATTGAGCAGTTTGTGAGGCAAATGTTTCAGTTATAAGGATATAGTAAGTGAAGATTCATTTACTGATCATGACCACTTGTGTGAGGTCATTGAATTTCTTCTTGCACTGCGTCTAGAAGGCTGGCATTGATCGTGATGGTGATCTGCTCCCACAGATTTGCAGTGTCTGTCTAGTGGGCCTCCTGGTCCTCTAGTCTATCTCCTGCACCAAGGCCTCCAGTGCTGCTTTGGAGAACTTTATAGCATGCTCTCATTATTCAATGGTTTTCCTGCTCATACTCTTTTCCTAAGCCACTTCCAGGATCTGCAGCAGTCAGAATGCACTTCCCCTTTAAAAGGTGCAGGCTGGCTTCAAGTGATGCTAGCATTACACAAACTTGGATCTCCTGCTGAGATGTGCAGCCACTCAACAGCCCGTTTCGCACTGGCTGCAGGCTGAAATCATGGTAATTGGATTCAACTGTAATGTTGAATATGCAATTGGCATTCACTGTCATGGCTCATGTGAATAATGCCATACTCCAGTTAGGTGTCAACATCGTGAGAAAGAGAAGGAAGAAAAGTGGCAAGGAAAATAAATTATTCTTTGACAGCAGGACTGAATTCAGCCAAAATCAAGTTTTAAAAGAAAGTAATGTTACCAAGAATTACAGCAGTTTCAATAGTTCAACAAATCTACATGCAATTAGGTTTGGCTGGGATGGAAAACATTCATAATTCTTGCTCTAGCAAATTAAGCTCAGTCTTTTGATGTGCTTCCCAAGCTCTGTATGAAAAATTATAAATTGCCATTGCATTTGCAATACTGTGATCATTATATAATGTCATAAACACTCTCAATAGACTGAGAGAAAGCTGGAATGCATGATTTCAAGTTGAGGAAGCCTGTGGCAACTCCCACCTCAACTGATTCAGTATTGAATTCCAATATGTGAGATATTTTTGAAAATTTCTGAGTAAGATTATAATACTTGTGTTTGCCCACTGACTTTAGGTACTGTGAATGCTAATTTTTTCTTGTTGCTTTTAGTAGCACCATTAAGGGCAGGCGATGGCGTAGTGGAAATGTCACTGGACTAGTAATCTGGAGGCCCAGGCTAGTGGTCTGGGGACATGGGTTCGAATCCCACCATGGCAGAAGGTGGAATTTGAATTCAATTAATAAATCTGGAATTAAAAAGCTAGTCTAATGGTGACCATGAAACCATTGTCGATTGTTGTAAAAACACATCTGGTTCACTAACGTCCTTTAGGAAAGGAAATCTGCCATCCTTACCTGGTCTGGCCTACATGTGACTCCAGCCCCACAGCAATGTAGTTACTCTGAAATGGCCTAGCAAGCCACTCAGTTCAAGGGCAAATAGGGATGGGCAATAAATGTTGGCCTAACCAGTGATGCCCACATCCCACGAATGAACAATAAAAAATACATAAATAATGGAATTCCTCCTATAAGTTAAAAGCAACACAGCTTGACAAGACATATCACATAGACATTTAGTCTGGTTAATTGCTTGTTAATAACTATTCCAGCAGCTTCATAAATATTCCTAAGTTTAATGTTTGAACACATTTGTGAGAAAATTCTCTAAATAAAATTGGCATTTTGAGACCTGGCTGAATTCTTGAATTGTTTGTTGTTTGTCATGTCACATATATTTTCTTGTTCCTTTTCTTTGGTTTAGCTCTTTCGACACTATTAAGTTATGGTTTGCATTTTCTGCTCACTGATACCTGCCTACTTTTCCCTTTCTCTGTTCAGCTATTTTGGACACTTTCAGGTAATGCTGCTATCAACCATAATCAAGCTGGAAAAGGAGAAGCAGAGGCAGCGACAGTTTTGGGTGGTGAGAGATTCAAGGTAATTAAATATAAATCAAAACTATTCCATTCACCAGGTGTACTTCTAATCTAGTAGCTACCTCTGTACAACAAAAGTAAGAACTTGCATTTATAAAGCACCTTTCATGGCCTCAAGACATCCCAAACTTCTTTAAATGGACTACTTTTGAAGACTAGTCACCTTTGCAATGTAGGGAAATGTGGAAACCAATTTACACACAGCAAGCTCTCACAAAGAACCATGAGATAAATGATCAGAGAATCTGTTTTTGGTAGTATTGATTGAGGGATGAATGTTGGTCAGGGCACCTGAGGAACTTCCCTGCTCTTCTTTGAAAAGTGCAGTGGGATCGTTTACATTCTCCCGAGAGGAGGATAGGGCTTTGGCTTAACATCTCACCTGAAAGGCAGCACCTCCGACAGTGCAAGACTCCATCAGTATTGCATTGAAATGTTAGTCTATATTAGGTTCTCAAGTCTCTGGAGTGGGACTTGAATCATTGACCTTCTGACTCAGAGGTGAGAGTGCTACCACTGAGGCACATATTCAAAGAAGAGCTTTTGGGAAGGCTGCAGTTAAGCAAGAGACCATGGAAATTTCAACACAGAAAGATATCTGAATAATATCTTGGCCACAATGGAAGCAACAATTCAAAGCCTATATTTGTGCTTGAACCTTTAATATTTTTCAGGTTCAGGTCTTTCAGTAAGGGCCACTTTTCTGAGACCATGCTGCCGGTGAGGAGACTTGCCCTCTGCCTGTTCATGTCACTGATGCACTGCTCTTGATTTTTCTCCTTCGATAACCACTTGAAGGATAAAAGGGCATGGAAATGGAATTAGAATTGATAGGGCCCCTTTGGGGAGCAAGCACAAGTACAGGAATAATGGGCCCATCTACAGCGACAAAATATTTGAGGACAGCAGGTCCACAATTTCCTGATATTGGGGAAGGATTCCTGCCAGCAGCACAACACCCCAAAAGTTAATTCCATCCTAAAAGTTGAAATTGAATCAGCTTCAAAACCACTTGCCGTGAAGCCTTCCAAGAATTTTACTGACCCTTTATGAGTAAAAATAGCTCTAAAGAGCTGCTTTATGCTTCCATTACCAGTCCTATGTTTATAGCCGCTTATTATCAAATAATTAAACTCCAAGAAGAGATAGGGGATCCCCTGCAGATATTGTAACCCCTTGCATTTCAATTGGTAAATAAGTGCTTCTACATATATGCCTAAGGCATTATTCCTGGCATAACTGCAGAGCCTGTAATTATAGAGTCAGGAACACTGAACAGAAGGTAAGTATTGCTGTACATTGAATTATATATAATCAGATAATGTGTCACAGATCACCAATATCTGACCCAATGCAGGGTCTCTTATGGTTGCACTCAGTTAATTCTAGATACCTAGAAAGTGGCTTCTGCTGCTGCTCCCATTTTTCATTCTTTGCCACGCTTCCACCACTATTCCAAAGCTGGTAAAATGCAATATCCTGCAAACTACTACAAACAGCTGTAAGAGGACAATGTCTATTTATCATTAATTATACATTTAGGACCAGCTTCACCCAAGGTTCTGAATTTCAGGTGATGTAAGTTAATTACTCTGGTCAAAGTGGACAACTGAGCAAGGAAAACAACCACATAAGATGTTTTTTTCCAAACACATATTTTAGTATGCTTGAGGGAATGGGTAAGCTTCCATCACCATGTCCTGTTAACATGCTATGTCGCAGGCTTGCTCAACAGTACTATTCGTGGGGGTTCTCCCAATCTCCCACCATAACCTCTGTGAAAGATCACTGCCAGCCCAGGAGAAATAGTGCAATTGGTTGTTTCCACCTTTTTGTGGAGTGCCTGTTGACCTACCACAGAAGTAGCAGAAGTAACAGCGAAAGATCAGGAAACATGTGCACAAATCCAACTCCTTGGGCTAGATTTCCTTCTCCCAACATCGGGAACTCAATAAAATCCCAGCCCTTATGTGTAAAACCAGTATATTTTCAATACATTATGGAAGGGGTTTTTGTACTCTGTTGCTTCATCTCTGCAATGAATTTCTCCATTTGCAAGTTAGGCCAATCTAATACAGAGTTGTCTAGCCTTTTCGTGTGGGGCCACATTACACTTTTTGTCTTACATAGGGGGCCGATGAGACAACTTAGGAACGATAAAAGCATTAAAAAGGTATCTTACTATTAATCAAAATAACAACAAATGTGCATTTTTGTGAAGAAGCTTTAAATGAGAAGACTAATTTATTGACTTACTTTCTCATCACTATGTTGGACACTAATTTAGTGAGATACCTGGCATTTTTTGCTTGAACAAGTAGTCAATGTTTGTCCACCCACGTGATGTAACAATGCGGAGTATTCTGGATAGATGTCATTCTGACAGGACTGATCTTGATCACTTTCTCTCCTTATCTCTCACTCTCCCTGTGACTCCCGCTCTGTTGTTCCTGCCTCCCATGTTGTCCTCACTCTCTGTGTGCCCCACAACCCCCCTCTTTCTCTCCCTGTCCCCCCTCTCTCTGTCCCCCTCTGTCTGTCCCCCTTCTCTCTCTCTGTTCCCCTTCTCGCTCTGTTCCACCTCTATCTCTGCTACCCTTCTCTCTTACTGTTCCCCTCTCTCTCTGTTCCCCTTTCTCCTCTCTCTCTGTTCCTCCCTCTGTCCCTCTGCCCCTTCTCTCTCTCTGTCCCCCTTTCTTTCTGTCCCTCTTTCTCTGTCTCTGTTCCCCCCTCTCTCTGTTCCCCTCCCCACTCTCTCTCTCGCTGACAGTTGCAGAGAGCAGGAATGCTCAGCAGATGGTTGGTCAGTTTTTTTTTAAAGCCTGACTATAGTTTTAAAAGCCTGCTGGAAAAATCATGAGTCTGTCCGAAGTTGGGAAACTGCTCTTCCCAATTTCAGCACCTGTCATCTAGGAAACCAAGCATGGTTTCCCTTTCGTAAATCCACTGTTGTCCAAGTGCTCTGCTATAAAATCTTTGATAATGGACTCTAGAATTTTCCCCACTACCGACATCAGGCTGACCAGTCTATAATTCCTTGCTTTCTCTCTACCTCCCTTTTTTAATAGTGGGGCTACATTAGCTACCCTCCAATCTGTAGGAACTGTTCCAGAGTCTACAGAATCTTGGAAGATGACAACCAATGCATCCACTATTTCTAGGGCCACTTCCTTAAGTACTCTGGGATGCATACCATCAGGCCCTGGGGATTTATCAACCTTCAATCCCATCAATTTCCCCAACACCATTTCTCTACTAATACTGATTTCTTTCAATTCCTCTGTCTCACTAAACCCTGTGTTCCCCAACATTTCTGGTATGATATTTGTGTCCTCCTTTACAAAAGCGAATACTGCAGATGCTGGAATTCTGAAATAAAAACAAAAAATGTTGGAAATGCTCAGCAGGTCACGCAGCATCCTGTACCATGTTTGTGCCATTTCCTGCTCTTGCTGTGAACTGGAAGATTTTATTAAATTTGTTTCCAATTTCCGCCCTTCATTTGGCCCATCTCCCACTTTTCCCTTCCCTTTCTTAACTTCTCTGTCTCCATATCTGGGGACAGGCTAAGGGCCAATATGCAAAATAAACCCACTTAAGCCCACAGATGTCTTGAGCACACTTCCTCCCCCACTTCCTATAAGGGCCCTATTCCATTCTCCCAGTTTCTCCATTTCTATCGCAACCTTCTACACCAGTATTTCTGCTATGTCTTCCTTTTTAGCCAGCCAAGGATTCCCCGCCCTCCCACCTTGGTTGACAGGGACCTTGACTGTGTCTGTCCCATTTCTCACACTTCTGCTCTCACCCCTACCCCTCATCACAGAACCAGAATATGGTTCTCCGTGAACTCAATGTCCATCCAACCAGCCTCCAATAGATCATCTTTTTAAAAATTCATTCATGGGATGTGGGCGTCGCTGGCCAGGCCAGCATTTATTGCCCATCCCTAATTGCCCTTGAGAAGGTGGTGGTAAGTTGCCTTCTTGATCCGCTGCAGTCCATGTGAGGCAGGTACACCCACAGTGCTGTTAGGAAGGGAGTTCCAGGATCTTGACCCAGCGACAGTGAAGGAACGGCGATATAGTTCCAAGTCAGGATGGTGTGTGACTTGGAGGGGAACTTGCAGGTGGTGGTGTTCCCATGTATTTGCTACCCTTGTTCTTCTAGTTGGTAGGGGTCGCAGGTTTGGAAGGTGCTGTCTAAGGAGCCTTGGTGCATTGTTGCAGTGCATCTTGTAGATGGTACACACTACTGCCACTGTGCATCGGTGGTGGAGGGAGTGAATGTTTGTAGATGGGGTGCCAATCAAGCGGGCTGCTTTGTCCTGGATAGTATCAAGCTTCTTGAGTGTTGTTGGAGCTGCACCCATCCAGGCAAGTGGAGAGTATTCCATCACACTCCTGACTTGTGCCTTGTAGATGGTGGAAAGGCTTTGGGGAGTCAGGAGGTGAGTTACTCGCCTCAGAATTCCGAGCCTCTGACCTGCTCTTGTAGCCACGGTATTTATATGGCTACTCCAGTTCAGTTTCTGGTCAATGGTAGCCCCTAGGATGTTGATAGTGGGGGATTCAGTGATGGTAATGCCGTTGAATGTCAAGGGGAGATGGTTAGATTCTCTCTTGTTGGAGATGGTCATTGCCTAGCACTTGTGTGGCGCAAATGTTAGTTGCCATTTATCAGCCCAAGCCTGGATATTGTCCAGGTCTTGCTGCATTTCTATTCGGACATGGGCTGCTTCAGTATCTGAGAAGTCACAAATGCTGCTGAACATTGTGCAATCATCAGCGAACATCCCCACTTCTGACCTTACGATTGAAGGAAGGTCATTGATGAAGATGGTCGGGCCTAGGACACTACCCTGAGGAACTCCTGCAGTGATGTCCTGGAGCTCAGATGATTGACCTCCAACAACTACAACCATCTTCCTTTGTGCTAGGTATGACTCCAGCCAGTGGAGGGTTTTCCCCCTGATTCCCATTGACCTCAGTTTTGCTAGGGCTCCTTGATGCCATACTCGGTCAAATGCTGCCTTGATGTCAAGGACAGTCACTCTCACCTCACCTCTTCTACCATTCCCACCATCAATGCCACCACCAAACACATCTTCCCCTCCCCTTTCAGCATTTTGAAGGGACTGTACTCTCCACAACACCCTGGTCCACTTTTGAATCACCCTCAACACCCATACTCTTCCCATTGCATCTTCCCCTGTAAGTGGAGAAGATACAACACCCACCGTTTTATATTCTTCATTCTCACTATTGTGAAGGAATCCATGGCTTGCGAGACCAGTGGGGGAGCATGTGCAAGCTGTCATCTGAACAGATGACTTGTTGAATGTTCAGCTAGGTGCACTGACACTGGTTTCAAAATTTGTTTGTTTTTTGAGACAGACCCTAACTCAAAGGGAATTAAAACTTCAAGTTTCTGGGGAAACAGAAACTTGTTGGAACCTTCTAAAAAAAGACAGAGCCATCCAAGCTCAGATCATACAGGGATGGAGTGCAGGCAAGCTGAAGAAAGTGAAGGCTGGATACAGGAGCTGGCCATAGACAAATATAAGTTGCAGCAGCTATTTCTGTTTTTAAGGTAACACTGGTGGATCCGTGCCATCAAGACTGTTGTGAGCAGAGCTGAGGAAGTTCTGGAGATGTGTGCCATTTTTATGAAGTTCAGGTTGAAAAGGAGCTGCTGTCGGATGAGAATTGGTGGCTACACCCTGAAAAAAAGAAGCTGGAGATCTACCTGAGGAAGTTCAGAGCTTTGAAGAACTTTGTGGCTGTAATTGGTGCCATATGTGCTGAGTAGACTGCCCAGTAAATCCGTGAGATCTACCTTTGTTATATCTGATAGTTAATGTGTAATTTGTAATATATATATTGACCTTGATTAGTCTGTTAATTCCTGTTTAATTTATGTTGATTTGGTTTGATTGTTAAAATAAAAGCAATAAAAGTGAAATTTTATCTCTTTAGTTTTTTTTATTGGGGTTGTTCGTAAATTCAGTTCTTTTGATTTGTTGATCTTCATAGGAATCATAATTCCATCCAGGAGCCAAATACTCCTTCCAGGTGAAACAGAGATTTACTTGCAATTTTTTCAATTTTGTATACAGTATTTGCTGCTCATGATATCATCTCCTCTACACTGAGGAGACCAAACACAGATTCACAGATTGGATGATCGCTTGTGGAACACATTCATTCAGTCCACAAGCGTGACCTCAAGCTTCTGGTCGCTTGTCATTTTAATTCTCTGTTCCACTCCCATTCTGACCTCTCTGTCCTCGGCCTCCTACACTGTTCCAATGAAGTTTAGCATAAGCTTGAAGAACAGCATCTAAATTTTCCATTAGGTACTTTACAGTCTTCCATACTCAACAGCTTCAGTCATAACCTCTGCCTCATTTTTTCGAACAGTGCCTGTTGGTACCGATTCTGCTGCTTCCCATTTACACTTCCTCTAGACACATCTTTTGTTTCTTTATCTGTCCCATTACCATCTCCTTTTGCCTTGCACCATCATCTGTTTTGTCATCTAATTTCTCCTGTCTTCCACCCTATCACAGATTTTCCCTTTATTCTTTCCTCCTCTACCTCCTTTCCCTGCTTCTATGCTTGCTTAAAACCTGTTACATATCTAACTTTTGCCAGTTCTATTGAAAGTTTATTGTCCTGAAATATTAACTCTGTTTCTCTTTCCACAGGTACTGTTGAGTATTTCAAGCATTTTCTGTTTTTATTTGGGTCAATCTAAAGCTACCCAGGAACCAGATTCAACCAGTAGAACATCTCGACTGCCTTGAACCCTGCCAATAACATCATGTGGAGCGATTTGCTAGCACATTATTAAAGTGAAAGGGCACTAATACTATCATATAAATGTGCTTCCCATGTGGCTTTCCTAGAATTTCCTGGGGTCAGAGAATGGTCTCCGAATTTGAATAATCCAGGCAGGTGGGTACATGACATATGGTGCATCTCAGATGCTCACCAACTGGGGGAAGCCACAAAATAGAGTAGTCTGTCCAACTACTTAATGGTGGATGCCAGGGTCCCTCTTCAGAAATATGTCATATAGAATCATAGAATCTTACAACACAGAGGGTGGCAGTTCGGCCCGTCGTGTCTGTGCTGTTTGAAAGAACTGTTCAATTTAGTCCCACAACCCACCTTTGCCCCATAAACCTGCAAATTAGTCCTTTTCAAGTTCATATTCAATTTCCTTTTGAAAGTTCCTTTGAAATCTGCTTCCACCACTCTTCCAGGTAGTGCATTCCAGATTGTAACAATGCTTTGTGAGATAATTTCTCCTCAATTTCCCTCTGGTTCTTTTCCCAATTATTTTATATCACTTACCAGAGGAAACA
Organism: Heterodontus francisci; assembly: GCF_036365525.1. Lineage (NCBI taxonomy): Eukaryota > Metazoa > Chordata > Chondrichthyes > Heterodontiformes > Heterodontidae > Heterodontus > Heterodontus francisci. The sequence continues at coordinate 142,268,936 of NC_090375.1, forward strand.
ATTTCTCCCTACTTGCTCTTTCAAAATCCTCATAATTTTGAATATCTCTATTAGGTTTCCCCTTTAACCTCCTCTGCTGTAAGGAGAACAATCTCAGCTTCTCCTATTTCTCCCAATATCTGAAATCTCTCATCCCTCATATCATCCTGGTAAACCTATTTTCACCCTCTCCAAGGTCTTACCATCCTTCCTAAAGTGTTCTGTCCAGAATTGTACTCCCAACTGAGGCCTAACCAATGACTTGCAAAGATTTAGCTATCTTCCTTGTTTTTGTATTCAGTGCCCCTATTTACAAACCCCTCTCCCTTTATAACCATATCTCAAAATCACCAGTCTGGGAACTCACATCGTCCCGCCATAATGTGCATCCCAATTACATCTCTGTAGCAGCTGGTATGCCTCTTTTTGCTGGGCATGCATGTCACTGCTGTTCCAATAGGCCCCTCCTTTCCACCATGGCCCTTTGATGCATGGCCCTGTTTCAGGTGGAGGGAGGCTCTGTACCAACAAGAACTTGCAGAAAATGGAAGAGAAAACTGTGATCCAGTGTATCTGTGTCCTAACCTAATTCCCAGCCCATCCACCAGTACTATTTATGGCGGAATTATGTAAGAAGGGCAGCAGATTTTCTTCCCCAGGTTGCCGCCCAGCTCTCCTCATAACTGTACAGAACACTCAAGCCGGGAAGAACCAATGTTTTGCACAAGACATCACTTCCTGGGACTTGTGCTCTATCCGTTGAGCCATACATCTATTTGCCTTTTCCACCATTGCTGCACATTATGCTAATTGTGTGAAGGTATTTTTCACTGAACACCCCAGAGCCCTCTCATGTATACTATTGCTATATATTTTTAACTCCTATTGTTTATTTCCCTTCCCCACATTCCATAAACTAAACCATATAGTGATAGTGGGTACAGTGTGTAATGGTTGTGTTACTGGACTTGCAATGCAGCATATATGGGTTGAATTTTATCAGCGTGCCGTGCACTGTGAAAGTGGTGGCCTTCTGACATGGAAGTGACACTGCACAGTCCCCTCAATATTACGTGCGGAGATTGATTTAAATGGAGGGGGAGAAGCGCCACTGCGCAGGCGTCAACACCATTTTTAAAGGTCTTCAAGCCCTTCGCAAAAATTTAAATTTTTAAAGGCATATTAGATGTAATTTGTTTTTGATAATTAATTAGAAGATGGAGGCCCTTTCCCAATGCCCCCCCCTCCCCATAGTCTTTTCATTGCATTATATTCACAAAACTTATTTTATTCCCGACTCGAACTGACCCCTCCAATCTGCTCACATTTGCCCTTCAACCCCTTCCCACCATCCCCACAGCCAATAGAAAGTGTTTTCCCCACTCCCCCACCCCTCCCGCCCTGATAATTCTATTCCTTCTCCCTCCCCACCAGTGTCTTGCCTTGGAAATCCAACGGCCGGTTGTAAATTTAAATATTTAGATGAAGGCCTGGGGGTGAGGCGTGGGGGAGGCTGCACCGAGGCCTCGCCGCTGCCGCTAATATCCGGCATGGCCTTCTTGACGTCTGGGGTTGAGACGGGTTTCTCCCGGCAGAATTTTACAGGCCCCCCTCCCCCCAGCATGATCCCGACGTCAAAGGGCTCGTAAAATTCAGACCTTTGAGTTCAGATCCCACCATGACAGCTTACAAATTGGAATTCTGCAAATAAAAAGGAGTGGTCTCCTACACATCTGCAAATAGGTGTATTATTTGATCGTAATGAGTCGAATAAATAAAGACCAAAGGGTAAATACAGAATAGGCTTGCCAACAACAAGTTGAAGCCCATGACATACAAGGTATTGTGTCAGCATGGATTAGAAGTCGGCTGAGTGACATGAAGCAGAGAGTAGTGGTGAATGTTTGTTTTCAGACTGGAGGAAGGTATACAATGGGTTTTCCCAGGGGACAGTACTGGGACCACTGAGTTTCTTGATATTTAATTACCTTCTTTAATTACCTAGATTTTGGTGTACAGTGCACATTTCCAAAATTTGCAGAATGCACAAAACATGGAAGTATTGTGAACTGTGAGGAGGATAGGAATAAATTTCAAGAGGACATAGACAGGCCAGTGGAATGAGTAGACAAGTGGCAGATGACATTTAATGCAGAGAAATGTGAAGTGATTCATTTTGGTAGGAAGAACGAGGAGAGGAAATATAAAATAAAGGGTGCAATTCTAAAGGAGAGAAAGAGAGTAGCGAGAGTGGAGATTTAAAAAGCGCGGCAAAGAGTCGGAGGCCAGAGAGAAAGAGAGCAGCAAGAGCGGAGATTTAAAAAGCATGCCAAAGAGTCAGAGACCAGAGAGAGAGGGGGAGCAGCAGGAGTGGAGCGGGGGGTAAAATCAAATAGTAACATTGAGTGACATCACAATCAACAGAGAAAGCAGGGAAACAGAAAGCCGGCCAGGTGAGTAAACTAGTAATCTTTTAATTTAATCTCAATCAAATATTAAATAAGACTTGATCGATTCATTAGTATATAAACTAAAAACTAAAGCAGATTTTATAATTTATCATACAAAGTGAGAGAGAAAGATCAGCAGGGAGTGTATTAGTTCAAGTTAGGACAACATAAGCTAATTTAAGTATTATTAGGGTTTATCAGTGTTCGTAAGGTTTACTAGTGGTAGTAAGATTTATTAGCATTGGAAAAGCTTTATTCACATTGGTAAGGTTTATTACCAGTAAGAAGGTTTAGAAATCTGTGTAATCAAGAAAATTATAACTTTAGTTAGGTGGGACTAGCATTTAATAAGCACAGTAAATTCTATTATACATATGAATTATTTTAAGTTAATGAAGATCGTATTAAAGTAAATTAACTAATAACATAAATAGCAATGGCTGGACAGGTGTTTTGTTGCAGCTGTCATATGTGGGAGTTTCTGGATGCCAAGGCGATCCAGGACAAACACATCAGCGGAAAGTGTAAGCAGCTAGAGGAATTCCGGAACAGGATTATTGATCTGGAACTGAACTGCAAACTCAGCGCAACATAAGGGAGGGGGAGAAATACCCAGACACTTTGTTCCAGAAGACAGTCACACCTCTTAGAACAGGGTCATCTGTTTTGGTCTGCAGTGAGGGACAGGAGGATGTGACCGTGATTGAGGTAGGTAAAGGGAACAAGCTGACTGTAATGGAGGAGTCTCAGATTTTGTAGTTGTCAAACGGGTTTCAGGTGCTCTCAACCTGTGTGGAAGAAAACGAGGTCTCAAGTTGGATGAGCAGAATGGCCATGACACTGTGGTACAGGAAGCCATTCAAGTCATGGGAGCAAAAAGGAATGTAGTAGTTGTAGGGGATAGTATAGTGAGGGGGTTGACACTGTTCTGTGCAACCGAGAGTGTGAGTCTCGAAGGTTGTGTTGCCTCCCCGGTTCGGGACATCTGCTCAGGGCTGGACAGGAACTTGGAGCGGGAGGGGGAGGATCCAGTTGGCCCGGTCCATGTAGGTACCAACAATATAGGTAGGATGAAGAAAGAGATTCTGCTTAGACAGTATGAGGAGCTAGGCACCAAATTGAAGAGCAGGACTTCAAAGGTAGTAAACTCTGGATTATCACCTGAGCCACCTGCCAATTGGCAGAGGGCACATAAGATTAGTGAAATGAATAGGTGGCTCAAAGACGGGTGAGAGAAGTGGGTTTCGGTTCCTCAGGCACTGGCATCAATATTGGGGAAAGTAGGGACTGTACTGTTGGGGTGGTCTGCACCTGAACCATGCTGGGACCAGTGTTCTAGCAAGCCGTATAACTAGTGAATTAGAGAGGGCTTTAAACTAAACAAGGCAGGAGAGGGATCAAGCCTGGGTAGATGTAGCAAATCAAGGACAAGTCAAGGCAGGAGAGCAGAATAGTAATATGGAAAATAAAGGCCAGAGAATGGCAGGAAGAGACAGAGAGAAAAAACCTAAGAACACACCAACAGTCATGACTAGATGTTACAAAGATAACAAAAAGACAAAACGAAAGGCTCTGTATCTAAATGCACGTAGCTTTCATAACAAATAGACAAACTGATAGATCATATTTATTTACTTCAATGTGCGCTAATAGTCATTACAGGCACGTGGCTGCAGGATGACAAAGATTGGGTCCTCAATATTGAGGTGTATATAACATTCAATAAGAATAGGAAGCTAGGTAAAGGTGGAGGGGTAGCACTGTTAATCAAGGATGGCATTGGTGCAATAGTTAGAGATGACCTTGGTTCAGGAGATCAGGATGTAGAATCAGTTTGGGTGGAGATGAGGAATAGTAGGGGAAAGAAGGCACTATTGGGAGTGGTCTACAGGCCCCCTAACAGTAATCACAATGTAGGACAAAATATACAAGAAGAAATATTGGGTGTTTGAGAAAAAGGGATGGCAATAATCATAGGTGATTTTAAACTGGAAAAATCAGACTGGCAATAGTAGCCTGGATGACGAGTTCATAGAATGCTTTTGAGATAGTTTCTTAGAGCAACATGTTCTGGAACCAACCAGAGAGCAGGTTTTATTAGACTTGGTATAGTGTAATATGACAGGATTAATTAATGACCTCAGAGTAAAGGCACCTCTAGATAGCAGCAACCACAATATAATTGAATTTTACATCCAGTTTGAAAGAGAGAGGAGTGGGTCTAAGACTAGAATTTTAAACTTAAATAAGGACAACAATGTGGGCATGAAAGCTGAGCGAGCTGAAGTGAATTGGGTTACTAGGCTAGGAGATAGATCAATAGAGAAGCAGTGGAAGGCATTTAAGGGGATATTTCAGACGACTCAGAATAAGTATATTCCCACTGTAAAGAAAAATTCTAAGGGGAGGACCCACCATCCATGGTTAACTGAAAAAGTTAAAGAAAGCATCAAACTTAAGGAAAGAGCATATAATTGTGCAAAGATGAGTGGCAGGTCAGATGATTGGTCAGAATGTAAAGAACAGCAGAGAAAGGCTAATCAGGAGAAATAAATTAGAGTTTGAGAGGAAGATAGCTAGAAATGTAAAAACAGATAGCAAGAGTTTCTATAGGTATTTTAAAAGGAAAAGAGTAAATAAAGTGAGTGTAGGTCCTCTAGAGAATGAGAATGGGGAGTTAATAGTCGATATTAAGGAACTGGCAGATGAAATGAATGAGGCATTCCTGTCTTCACTATGGATACAAAAAACATTCCAGTAATAGCTGTAAATCAGGAGGTGGAAGGAAGAGAGCAACTTGGTGAAATTACAATCACCAGGGAAGTGGTACTGAGCAAACTGATGAAACTGCAGGCTGACAAGTCCCCAGGTCCTGATTGACTTCATCCTAGGGTCTTAAAAGAGGTGGCTAATGAGGTAGTAGATGCGTTGGTGTTAATTTTGCAAAATTCGCTAGATTCTGGAAAGGTTCTATTAGACTGGAAAATAGCAAATATAACCCCTCTATTCAAGAAGTGGGGGAGGCAGAAAACCGATAACTATAGGCCAGTTAGCTTGAAATCTGTCATGGGGAAGGTGTTAGAATTGATCATTAAGGAGGCTATCGCTGGGCACTTAGAAAAACTAAAGGTAATCAGGAACAGTCAGCATGGCTTTGTGAAAGGGAGATCATGTTTAACCAATTTATTGGAGTTCTTTGAAGGAGTAACATGTGCTGTGGATAAAGGGGAGCCCGTTGGCGTACTGTACTTGAATTTCCAGAAGACATTTGACAAGGTGCCACATAAAAGGTTATTGTACAAAGTAGGAGCTCATGGTGTAGTGGGTAAAATATTAGCATGGATAGAAGATTGGCTGGCTGGCAGAAAACAGAGAGTACGCATAAATGGGTCCTTTTCTGATTGGCGGGATGTGATGAATGGAGTCCCTCAGGGGACTGTGCTGGGGCCTCAACATTTTACAATTTATATCAATAACTTAGATGACGGGAGTGATGGCATGGTAGCTAAATTTGCAGATGATACAAAGATAAGTCGGTAAATATGTTGTGAAGAGGACATAATGAGCTTGCCGACCAATATAGATAGGTTGAGTGAGTGGGCAAAAATCTGGCAGATGGAGCATTATGTGGGAAAATATGAAGTTGTTCACTTTGGCAGGAAGAATAAAAAAGCAGAGTATTACTTAAATGGAGAACGACTGCAGAACTTCAAGGTGCAGAGGGATTTAGATGTTCTAGTGCACGAGTCACAAAAAGTTAGTATACAGGTACGCAAGTAATAAAGAAGGCTAATGGAATGCTATCCTTCATTATGAGAGGAACTGAAAATAAAAGTAATGATGTTATGCTTCAGTTATACAGGGCATTGGTGAGACCACATCTTGAATACTGTGTGCAGTTTTGGTCTCCTTATTTAAGGAAGGATGTGAATGTGTTAGAGGAGGTTCAAAGGAGGTTTCCTAAATTGATTCCTGGAATGGGCGGGTTGTCTTATGAGGAAAGTTTGGACAGACTGGGCTTGTTTTCACTGGAGTTTAGAACAGTGAGGGGAGACGTGATTGAATTATATAAGATCCTGAGCGGTCTTGACAAGGTGGATGTGGAAAGGATGTTTCCTCTTGTGGATGAGTCCAGAACCAGGAGGCACTGTTTTAAAATTAGGGGTCGCCCGTTTAGGACAGAGATGAGGAGAAATTGTTTCTCTCAGACAGTTGTGAACCTTTAGAATTCTCTGCCTCAGAAGGTGATGGAGGCGGGGTCATTGAATATTTTTAAGGTGGAGGTAGATAGATTCTTGTGAGGCAAGGGAATCAAAGATTATCGGGGGGAGATGGGAGGGTGGAATTTGAGTCAGAAACAGATCAGCCATGATCTTATTGAATGGCGGAGTAGGCTCAGAGGGGCCGAATGGCCTACTTCTACTCCTATTTCATATATACGTATCTATCTTCAGTCTCCTCCATTGAAGGTCAGCAAGCTTCCACTACCCTTGTCGTAACCACTGGGGAAACACCTCACAGGAGCACTGGGATAGGCAAAAGCTCACAGAAGGCAGGCACTAAGAGAATGCACAAGGGTGATTAGTTTATTTCTGTGTGCATTATGTCATGATTGAATTTATAAGTTTGGATTGGAATGTGCATTTTCTGTTGGTATTTATCTTGTTGCCCGATAAAGGACAATGTGATGGTCAGTGATAGAGTAAGGAGTGTTGGACTATTGATGAATGGGGAAGGGTGGTTGAGGTTACTGGCATTGCTCATGAATTATTTGATTGTGCAGAGCTCTGGCAGAAAGGATTGGCTGCATTATAGCTTCCCTTCCTGTTCCTCCACTTCTTCCTCCTCCATCCCATCTGCTTTATACTTCTGCTCCTCAGCTTCTCACCTGCTAGGTGGTGGCAAGGACTGCTTCCTCATAATAGACAGGTTATGCCTCATTCAGCATACTATCACAAATCTAGATAACTGCTTAGCTGAGTTCCGCAGTGTTCCTCCAGAATGGTCTAGGCAATGGAAGCATTGCTTGAGAATACCAATGGTGTGTTGTCTAACGTTCCTGGTAGCAGCATGGCTCCCACTGTAGGCCTACTGTGTGTGTGGGTTCATAACCGGAGACATGAACTATGACATTTTTTTTTTTATTCATTCATGGGATGTGGGGGACGCTGGTCAGGTGAGTATTTATTGCCCATCCCTAATTGCCCTTGAGAAGGTGGTGGTGAGCTGCCTTCTTGAACCGCTGCAGTCCATTTGGGGTAGGTACACCCACAGTGCTGTTAGGAAGGGAGTTCCAGGATTTTGACCCAGCGACAGTGAAGGAACGGCGATATAGTTCCAAGTCAGGATGGTGCGTGACTTGGAGGGGAACTTGCAGGTGGTGGTATTCCCATGTATTTGCTGCCCTTGTCCTTCTAGTTGGTAGAGGTCGCAGGTTTGGAAGGTGCTGTCTAAGGAGCCTTGGTGCATTGCTGCAGTGCATCTTGTAGATGGTACACACTGTTGCCACTGTGCGTCAGTGGTGGAAGGAGTGAATGTTTGTTGATGGGGTGCCAATCGAGCGGGCTGCTTTTTTCTGGAGTCGAGCTTCTTGAGTGTTGTTGGAGCTGCACCCATCCAGGCAAGTGGAGAGTATTCCATCACACTCCTGACTTGTGCCTTGTAGATGGTGGACAGGCTTTGGGGAGTCAGGAGGTGAGTTACTCGCCTCAGGATTCCGAGCCTCTGACCTGCTCTTGTAGCCACGGTATTTATATGACTACTCCAGTTCAGTTTCTGGTCAATGGTAACCCCTAGTATGTTGATAGTGGGGGATTCAGCAATGGTAATGCTGTTGAATGTCAAGGGGAGATGGTTAGATTCTCTCTTGTTGGAGATGGTCATTGCCTGGCACTTGTGTGGCACGAATGTTACTTGCCACTTATCAGCCAAAGCCTGGATATTGCCCAGGTCTTGCTGCATTTCTACACGGACTGCTTCAGTATCTGAGGAGTCATAAATGGCACTGAACATTGTGCAATCATCCGCGAACATCCCCAGTTCTGACCTTATGATTGAAGGAAGGTCATTGATGAAGCAGTTGAAAATGGTTGGGCCCAGGACACTACCCTGAGGAACTCCTGCAGTGATGTCCTGGAGCTCAGATGATTGACCTCCAACAACCACAATCATCTTCCTTTGCGCTAGGTATGACTCCAGCCAGCGGAGGGTTTTCCCCCTGATTCCCATTGACCTCAGTTTTGCCAGGGCTCCTTGATGCCATACTCGGTCAAATGCTGCCTTGATGTCAAGGGCAGTCACTCTCACCTCACCTTTTGAGTTCAGCCCTTTTCTCCATGTTTGATCCAAGGCTGTAATGAGGTCAGGAGCTGAGTGGCCCTGGCGGAACCCAAACTGAGTGTCACTGAGCAGGTTATTGCGAACCAAGTGCTGCTTGATGGCACTGTTGATGACACCTTCCATCACTTTATTGATGATGGAGAGCAGGCTGATGGGGCGGGTATTGGCCGGGTTGGATTTGTCCTGCTTTTTGTGTACAGGACATACCTGGTCAATTTTCCACATTGCAGGGTAGATGCCAGTGTTGTAGCTGTACTGGAACAGCTTAGCTAGGGGCGCGGCAAGTTCTGGAGCATAGGTCTTCAGTACTATTGCTAGAATATTGTCAGAGCCCATAGCTTTTGCAGTATCCAGTGCCTTCAGTCGTTTCTTGATATCGCGTGGAGTGATTCGAATTGGCTGAAGCCTGGCATCTCTGATGCCGGGGACTTCAGGAGGAGGCCGAGATGGATCATCAACTCGGCACTTCTGGCTGAAGATTGTTGCAAATGCTTCAGCCTTATCTTTCAACTGATGTGCTGGGCACCCCCATCATTGTGGATGGGGATATTTGTGGAGCCACCTCCTCCAGTTAGTTGTTTAATTGTCCACCACCATTCACGGCTGGATGTGGCAGGACTGCAGAGCTTAGATCTGATCCGTTGGTTATGGGATTGCTTAGCTCTGTCTATTGCATGCTGCTTATACAGTTTGGCACGCAGATAGTCCTGTGTTGTAGCTTCACCAGGTTGACACCTCATGCCCTCCTGCACTCTTCATTGAACCAGGGTTGGTCTCCTGGCTTGATGGTAATGGTAGAGTGGGGGATATGCCGGGCCATGAGGTTACAGATTGTGGTTGAGTACAATTCTGCTGCTGCTGATGGCCCACAGCGCCTCATGGATGCCCAGTTTTGCATTGCTAGATCTGTTCGAAATCTGTCCCATTTAGCACGGTGATAGTGCCACACAACAAGATGGACAGTATCCTCAATGTGAAGGCGGGATTTCGTCTCGACAAGGACTGTGCGGTGGTCACTCCTACCAATACAGTCATGGACAGAAGCATCTGCTGCAGGCAGATTGATGAGGACGAGGTCAAGTATGTTTTTCCCTCGTGTTGGTTCCCCCACCACCTGCCGCAGATCCAGTCTAGCAGCTATGTCCTTTAGGACTCGGCCATCTCTGTCAGTAGTCGTGCTACCGAGCCACTCTTGGTGATGGACATTGAAGTCCCCCACCCAGAGTACATTTTGTGCCCTTGCCACCCTCAGTGCTTCCTCCAAGTGGTGTTCAACATGGTGGAGTACTGAGTCATCAGCTGAGGGAGGGCGGTAGGTGGTAATCAGTTGGAGATTACCTTGCCCATGTTTGACCTGATGCCATGAGACTTCATGGGCAACTCCCTCCCTACTGTATACCATTGTGCCACCACCTCTGCTGGGTCTGTCCTGCCGTTGGGACAGGACATAGCCAGGGATAGTGATTGCAGTGTCTGGGACATACTGTGAGTATGACTATATCAGGCTGTTGCTTGACTAGTCTGTGGGACAGCTCTCCCAACTTTGGCAGATGCCCCCAGATGTTAGTGAGGAGGACTTTGCAGGGTCGACTGGACTGGGTTTGCTGTTGTTGTTTCCGGTGCCTAGGTCGATGCCGGGTGGTCCATCCGGTTTCATTCCTTTTTATTAACTTCGTAGCGGTTAGGTACAACTGAGTGGCTTGCTTGGCCATTTCAGAGGGCATGTAAGAGTTAACCACATTGCTGTGGGTCTGGAGTCACATGTGGGCCAGACCAGGTAAGGACAGCAGATTTCCTTCCCTAAAGGACATTAGTGAAATAGATGGGTTTTTACAACAATCGACAATGGTTTCATGGCCATCATTAGACCAGCTTTTAATTCCAGATTTATTAATTAAATTCAAATTCCACCTTCTGCTGTGGTGGGATTCGAACCCATGTCCCCAGAGAAATACCCTGGGTCTCTGGGTTACTAGTCCAGTGATAAGACCACTAAGCCACCGCCTATCCCATGAGTGGATAACCTTTGTTGCCCAGTAGCCAGTCTTTGACTTGATGTGGCAGGTCATATGAAGATGGCACAGAGGACTACCACAGAATGAAGTAATTGTGATTACTGTCAGGATAATGGGCATTCATGTGAATGGTGCACTGCCTGTGGGCATGGACCCACTGCACACTGAGGGAGTAGAATGTTTTTTGGTTGATGGCAATTGCTGAATTCAGATGAACACATGCAAGGCAATGTGTGTGCAGTCAATGGCACCTGCACCACGGTGAAGCCTGGAATTCATGCAACCCCTTGTGATCACTCCGCCTGCTTGTTTCTGACAAGAGGGAATGAGATAAAGCTGTCTCTCTGTGTATAGAGAGCCTCAGTGACCTCCTTTATGCAGCAGTATACTCCAAACTATAAGAGGTTGCTTATATCTCCAGTAACAGCCTGGAAGGAGCAGATGTATATAAGTTAAGGGCCATGATCACCAGCCACAGGTAATGCGATGTTTGCCCTGCTTTGAGATTGTGTTTGTGGCTGTAGCAGTTGTCAGATTATAGTCACAACCTCTTTATTGAACTAAGACATCTCAAGCATTGGTCCTCACTGAAGCTGAGGTAAAACAATTTCCTCCCTCAAGACCCTCAGCAGATCTAGCCTCCTGCTGAAAGCCCATCCCCCCTTCCTCCTCTCTCTCCTAGCAGCTTGCCCTGCTCTGCATGGTCTCCCTCTATCTCTCAGTCATGCTCAATTACAAAGCAAAGGTCTATTAGTGCACCCATGTCTGGAAGCAACTGGCTTGTGAAGAAGCTGTGAAGTCAGCAAAAAGTCCTTCAGCACCTGCCACAACACTCCCCATCGACTTTTTTCAATTTGAAACAATTTTAGAAAGCACCAAACACTTGTTTGTGTAGCTCTTAGAATTACCATGCAGGGTATTCTTAAGTGATGATGTAGATTATCTAAATCAATGATCCAGATTTTTCAATCAGTGGCAAAGAAAGAGCACTCGCCGCTGACCTCGAAGAAATCTACCAGCAAAGATCTTGTGATCCCTGTGGCATGGATTTCACCTTTCCTGATGTTAATTTCATTCTGGTATCAACAGTAGTGAATCTCCAGCATGCAACAACAGCAATAACATCAAGCAGGCTAAGCAGCCAATCGCATTGAATAATTCTCACACAGCAAACCAGGAAGTAAAAAGCACTCAGTGTCCTTTACTTTTTAGTCATTTTACAGGCAGCAAAATAAAGATTGAGGTATAATTGGGATTAAGGTAGAAGCTGATTTTTTTTTTAATCTTTGGATTGTTTTTACCACAATGGAGAAATTTGACATTCCACAAATATAAAATTATTTTTTCAGAGATAGAGAGGTTGTTCAGCAGTAATAATGACAGTACGCTGTTAAAGCCCCAGTTGAATCCCATTCAACAAGGCATAACTTTATCAATGAGTTTTACAGCATGGCTAACAACCTAAAAAGTGGAAGTTCACATCAAATCAAGTGATTGCTCGGATTTCCATCTGCAGGGACTTCAACATTGCACCTTGTGGAGGAGTGAGGAATCACTGACAGCAAATTCTGGATTTCCATGCTTAACTGCGCATATATGGTTACCAGAATTTCCTGTCAATTTCACATATAAATGATGATGAATGCTGACGGTTTCACTGTCATTATAAACGTACAATCCTGGCCATTTATTAAAGCTAGTCCCACCAGCACCTCAAGTGATAGGGCTGCTCCTTGTTAAGGATAAGAGGAACTCCGGCACCTGTAATTTGAACTAAAATGGTACCAATATTCTGGTATCGTGTATAGTTCAATATAGCTATGGGCATGCATTTAAACGAATCAGTTAAAAGAAGTGGGATAACTTAGAAATGTTGGGGAAGGATTTAGAATAAGTATAGTGAAGGAGCAAAACAGTACACAGGTACATAAATAATGGGTGCCTGTCAGAAAGGTGCAGTGATAATCATGGGGGATATTAACCTCCATATATAGATTGGAAAAATCAGATAGGCAAAGGTAGCCTAGATGAGGAGTTCATAGAATGTTTTCAGGATAGTTTCTTAGAACAGCACATTCTGGAGCCAACAAGATAGCAGGCTATACTAGACCTGGTATTGTGTAATGAGATAGGATTAATTAATGACCTCATAGTGAAGGTGCCCCTAGGCAGAAGCGATACTATATGATTGAATTTTACATTCAGTTTGAGGGAGAGAAGAGTGGATCCAAGACTAGTATTTTAAACTTAAATAAGGGCAATTGTGAGGGCATGAAAGCAGAGCTAGAAAAAGTGAACTGTCAAAATTGGATAAGGGATAGGTCAATAGAGATGCTGTGGCAGACATTTAAGGGAATATTTCAGAATACACAGAATACACATTACAATGATAAAGAAAAATTTCAACGGGAGAACCCACCATCCGTGGTTAACTAAAAAAGTTAAAGACAGTATCAAACTTAAAGAAAAAGCATATAGTCGTGCAAAGTTGGGTGGCAGGTCAGAAGATTGGACAGAATATAAAAAGCAAAAAAGAATAACTAAAAGATTAATAAGGAGATAAAAAAATAGAGGACGAGAGAAAGCTGGCAAGAATATAAAGACAGATAGTGAGAGTTTCTATAGATATTTAAAAAGTAAGAGTTAACAAAGTGAGCCTTGGTCCTGTAGAATGTGAGTCTGGGGAATTAATAAGGGAAGATAAAGAGATGGCAGATGAATTGAACAGGTATTTTGCATTGGTCTTCACCATAGAGGATACAAGAAACATCCTAGAAATAACTATAAATCAGGAAATGGAAGGAAGGGAGGAACTCAAGAAAATTACAATCACCAGGGAAGTGGTACTGAACAAATTGTTGGAGCTGCGAGCTGACAAGTCCTCGGGTCCTGATAGATTTCATCCTAGGGTCTTAAAAGAAGTGGCTCGTGAGATAGTTGATGCATTAGTTTTGATTTTCCAAAATTTGCTAGATTCGGCAAATGTTCCATTAGATTGGAAATAAGCAAATGTAACTCCTTTATTTAAAAATGGAGGGAGATAGAAAGCAGGAAACTACAGGCCAGTTAGCTTAACATTTGTCATGGTGAAAATATTAGGAGCTGTTAATAAAGACATTATAGCAAGGCATTTGGAAAAATTCAAGGTAATAAGGCAGAGTCAACATAATTTTATGAAAGGGAAATCATATTTAACCAATTTATTGGCGTTCTTTGAAGAAGTAACATGGGCTGTGGATAAAAGGGAACCAGTGGATGTATTGTACTTAGATTTCCTGAAGGCATTTGATAAGGTGCCATATCAAAGGTTATTATGGAAAATAAAAGCTCATGGTGTAGTGGGTAACATTTTGGCATAGATAGAAGATTGGCTATCTAACAGGAAACAGAGAGTAGGCATAAATGGGTCATTTTCTGATTGGCAAAATGTAACAAATGGTGTGTCACAGGGATGAATGCTGGGGCCTCAACTTCTTACAATTTATATAAATAACTTGGATGAAGGGGCTGAAGGTATGGTTGTTAAATTTGCTGATGACACAAAGATAGATAGGAAAGTAAGTTATGAAAAGGACATAAGGAGTTTAGAAAGGGATATAAACAGGTTAAGTGAGTGGGCAAAGATCTAGCAAATGGAGCATATGTGGGAAAATGTGAAATTGCCCATTTTGGTAGGAAGAATGAAAAAGAAGCATATTATCTAAATGTTGAGAGATTTCAGAGCTCTGAGTATAGAGGGATCTGGGTGCCCTAGTGTCCTAGTGCATGAATTGCAAAAGGTTAGTATGCAGCTGCAGCAAGCAATTAGAAAAGCTATTGCGAGGGGAATTGAATATAAAAGTAGGGTGGTTATGCTTCATTTATACAGGGCATTGGTGAGATCACATTTGGAGTACTGTGTACAGGATTGGTCTCCTTATTTAAGGATGGATGTAAATCCATTGGAAGCAGTTCAGAGAAGGTTTACTAGATTAATATTGGGAATAGGCGAGTTGTCTTATGAGGAAAGGTTAGATAGGCTAGGCTTGTATCTATTGGAGTTTACACGAGTAAGAGGTGGCTTAATTGAAACATATAAGATTCTGAGGGGTCTTGACAGGATGGATGTGAAAAGGATGTTTAACTTGTGGGAGAATCTAGAACTAGGGGTCACTGTTTAATAATAAGGGGTTGCCCATTTAAGACAGATGAGGAGAAACTTTTCTCTCAGAGGATTGTAAGTCTTTGGAATTCTCTTCCTCAAAAAGCAATGGAAGTAGAGCCTTTGAATATTTTTAAGGCAGAGGAAGATAGATTCTTGATAAGCATGTGGTGAAAGGTAATTGGGGGTAGACGGTAATATGGAGTTGAGATTACAATCAGATCGGCCATGGCCTTATGGAATTGCGGAGCAGGCTCGAGGGGCAGAGTGGCCTACTCTTGGTCCTAATTTATATGTTCCTATGTACATAGGAATCTACAAGACTCCAATGATCATAATGGTGTATTTGTCTATTCCCAGTGTTTAGGAAGTATCATATACCACAATACCTCTCAAAAACTCTATCAGGTGCATATGTAGCTCTTTCTGGAATTTGCTGATACAGTCAGCCTCCACTGCCTTCCCTTGAAAGTCCATCCCACATATTCACCAAGCTTTGCACTAAGTAATTAAACCTAAACTGTCTTTTAACATTTCCTCTTCTACTTTTGCGGCTGTGTCCTCGTTGTAGAATCTGGCAATATGTGAACCATTCTTATGTTTTTCTTGTCTATAGCCTTCATAAATTATAAGCTCAAGGCAGAGATATAGAGAGCTGTACCATCAGGCAAATATGAGAGAGGTTTAAGCAGTATTAAAGAAAAGAATAAGAAAAAAAGGTAAGAGAAACCATAGAATGCTGCCCAATGAAGTCATTAGGACTGCTTCCTGGATAATAGCCACAGACGTGCATAGCAATGCTTTGTGTTCATCTAACATCTGATTACTAAATCAATGCCAAACTTTTGTTGGCTAGGTGATTGATATGAAGAGCTTTGATGCCACATGGTACCATGTGCAACATTTTGTACTTGAGGACACCCTGCCACTAGGCAAAAGCTGTGACAGGAAAAGTGTTGCCCACTGCAAATGCAATGCCTGTCACTTGCTTGATATATATGTGCACTGCCGACTCCCTGATGTGACAGTTGTCTCCTGGAAGGATCCAAAAGCATGGCAGACTCATACCGTGATAACCTTCATTTCTATATACCTAATGTAAATGTTGTTTGCGGGCCATGTATAGCAAATGGTACATCTCTGTGACAGCCTGTCTTGGAACGAAAAGATAGGGAAGACAGCACTGTTCTGAGACATTCAAGTGCATGTGGAAGCTTCGATAAAGCAAGTCCCAGGTTTGTAATGGGTGTGGAAAACGCCTCAGTCTTGTTGCATTTGTATCTGTTGACCCCTCACAATATCCTGTTCCTCATGTCAATTATGCAACACTCCCAAAAAATATCCGTTCTTGCCTACGTTGCAACATCAGCAGCAATGAATAATTAAGCAAAGTCGTGGTGGGAAAAGAACAAAAATACAGAAGTGGAGGACTACACAGCAGAACCATTTAATGCAAGGAACAAAAAGCAGGAAAGAGAACATAAAAATAAAAAAAAGCTTTGTCAAAAATCTGCTGGGGGAACTGCATGTTTTTTGGATTGAGGGTGCATGGGGCTGGGCGGAGAGGTATGCATGACATACCTGTCATCTGTGCTAGGACCAGCTTTGGTTTCCATTTATAAAAATAATTTGGACATAGGTACAAAAGGTATGTCAAAGTCTGTGGATGGTACGAAATTAGGGAACATCGTATAAGACCAAGCTTGGTTGAGTGGTAGTACTCTTGTCTTAGAGTCATAAGGCCATGGATGCAAGCCCCATTTTAGATTCCAAGGCACATAATCTAGGCTGACCTAGCAGTGCAGTACTAAGAGAATGCTGCACTGTTGGAGGTGTCATTATTCAGTCAGGTCTTTTAAAAAAGAGGGTCTTCCCTCTCAGATGGACATAAAAGATTCTATGGTGCTATTCAAAGAACAGCAAGGGCCACAATTCATCGCTCAACCAACATAACTAAAATAGATCATCTTGTCAGTTGTCTTGTTTGTGCCTGTGAGACAGTGTGCTACATAAAATGGCTGCTGCGTTTTTCTGCATTATGTAGGTGACTGCACTTCATTGGCTGTGAATTACTTTGAGACAGCCTAAGAATGAGAAAGATGCTACATAAATGCACATTTGATCATTACAGCAAACTTTGAAGAAGTACTGCAGGAGGACATAAACAAGATAGTAGAGTGGGCATATAGGCGATGATATGACTCAATGATGAAAAATACGAAGTAAAACACTTTGAGAATAAGAAAAATGAAAGGAAGTCTATACTCTAAACAATACGATTCTTAACACAATAGAGGAACAGAAAGATATAGGGGACCAGATACACAGATTTTTAAAAATGGAACTGCGCATTTAAAAGATCCAAAAAAAAAGCAATTGGGATTCCAGATTTATATATCATGACACTGAATATAAAATAAAAGAAGTGATGTTGAATTTATGTAAGACATTATTTATCCACAATTCGAATATTGCATGTAGTTCTGGAAGGACATCTGAGCATGGAAAAAGTACAGTGAAGATTAACCGGACTAATACAAGGAACAGGAAATTATCATTGTGACGGAATGCTAAAAACATTGGAATTTTTTCACTAGAACAAAGAAAACTAAGGGAGATCTAACTTCGAAAGCTTGTGTGGGGTAAACAGTGAAAGATTGTTTCCATTGGTTAGCAGATCGATAACCTCCGGATTTGATGAGGCACAGAGATGACATTATCATTGAGACGGAGACTATGAGGATAATTTTCACCTTCAGTGATAGCAGCAGTAAAATGGCGGAGTGAATCATCTGCCTGTTATAGATCTCACCTGATTTAATTTCCATTGTTTATGCCGAAGGTAAAAATTACCCTCTATCACATTATTAAATTGGGAATTGGATAAAGAAGAATATAAAGAGGATATGGGAAATAGCCAGGCATATGTGATTGGAATAGATAGTTCCAGTTGAAGAGTTAACATGAACACAGACTCAATGAACAGAAAAATCCCCTTCTGTGATGTAATTTTCAGGATTTTGTGAATACTATGGAAACCAAGGCTATTTCCTCTGAGAAAATTTTGTTCGGCAACTGAACAATGGTTTTCCTGCAGGTTTTATTTCTAATGTAATTATAAGAAGGTTACTTCAGTAAAAGCACAACAGTAACCCCATTGGATATAAAACTATAACTGTCCAAAGGTATGGTTGAGAGATCCAGATCATCTCAAAGGGTGGTTATACATCAGATGTTGCTTTTAGAATTATTTACAATACTTACCATTGAATTTCACTGTCTGATTATTATCAGTTTTATTCCCCTAGTCCATTGTAACATGATGCTCTGTCTTGTTGATTTTGTTTTAATTGTTGAAATGTTTTGGCAAGTCTTCAGTAGCCCATTCTTATGTAATTGCAATGGATCACCAATATTATTTCTCTACATATAACAGGCAAGAATACAATCTGAATCAGTGCTAGGCATTGCTGTTGAGTTTTTCACAGTTATATTGTGTGTGGCATCCTGCAGAATAATTTTTCTTTATTGGAAGAAGTACCAAATGCAAAGCCTGTATATATACTGATGTACCACCACCTCCTTATCCACTGGCTCCACGCTTTAACATAAAGGCCTTAAGATGATAATGGCGGATACTAGCACATAAATGCTTTACACATTTGTCTGACATTCCTTTCTATTTTAGCAGAGGTGTTAAGCTGTTTAAATAAATGAATAAATACCTCAATTTAAATAGAGGAGCGAGTAATATGAGACAAGCACATTAAGCCTTTATATACCTGGGATGCATTTTCAGAGTCAAGCACTTCAATTCTCTACTCAGGTGGAAGAAGCAGCTTGATGTAACCAAAAGGGCAGTCTATCCCTGAATTATAGTTGTCTTCACGAATATAGAACTTCACTTTCCAACAGATAATTAAAGGTGCTCCTATTAATTAAAGTTGACAAGAAATTGATCTTAATTCAATTAATATAAGATAGATGAAAAGGAAAAAACTGAATTCAGTCGTAAATCAGCAAATTTTTTAACTAGTGTGGATTAAATGCCATAAAGTACACCAAAAAAAACCATAAAGCTCACAATGGGTTACAGTAGAATGATTAAATGAATACAAAATAGTGATTAAATTAATATAAAGTATCACTTTATAAAATGTATAAAAGTTTCTTAAGTTTCATTAACTTTCATATTATTGCACTTTGTCTTGATTTCAATGACAACAGCACAATGTTACATTCAACTATCCTATAGTCCTAGCTGATACATGATGTAAAATTTTATTGCCTGTTCACGTTCAATTAACATAAATCTTGCATCGTCTTTTAAATTTGTAGTAAAAGGTGGATGCAAAAGGACATGATATATGATACAAGTTGCATAACATGCACAACATTAAATTCCAGTACTTTGTAGTTTGTGAATTTCCATAAAGTTTCTTGTGTATCTTTCATTTTTAATGAGTTACGTCCAGGAAACAAATCTCATCCTGTTATTTGGCACAAAAGGTACTTTGAACACTTCTACCAAAATTTATTTTAGATTAGTTTCCCAAAGCTACAGTCGAGAGCATATCTTGCTTTATAATAAATATACACTGCGAAACAATTTGATTGACTGCTTTTTATTTATTTGAGCATTTGCACAGCCTACTAGGTTTCTATTAAATATACAGAGTAATAGGAGCACAACAGCACATATGGAGAAGCAATAATTTGATAAATATTGGGGAAGAACAACAGTACAGGTTATATTCATGAGAAAAAAATTATTTGTGCGATACTTCTAATAATTTAATCATAAGGCCACCAGTTTTCTTCTCAATCTCCTAATAATTATACTTGTGTGGTTTATTTAATTTCTCTTCTTAAGCACTTTTCTATATCAAAAGAATTGAATTAACTTCCATTGAAAGGAAAATTGGCCGGGTTGTGTGATTGGCGGGCAATACAATATCACCCGTTTTATGCCCCTGCCAAATTTGACATAGGGGCTCATGTTCACCTTTATTGCCTGGGTGGTAATCTGGTGGAGAGGATCAACTGCTTATTGTGGAACCTGACCAATATTCATCTCATTGATGTCAATGGGATTAAAATTGAGCAGGTTCCATGATCGGCCAGCAGCTTGGTGAAGCTGAAAATCTGCCCAATAATTGCAGGTTTGAAAAGCCACAATATAAGCAAATGAGATTCTGAGATTTTCAGCCTGAAACTTTAAATACAAAAAAAGAGATAAGGATGAATTTGTATTTGCTAGACTACAGTTGGAGTGTGCACTTTTGGGCAGCCATATTAGAGTCATAGAAAGTTCTAATATAGATTAAGTAGGATAATATACAGAATGAATTTATAGTCCTGCTGTAAGGCTTGCACAGAGAAGATTTAATAAAAATATTCAAAACTATGAAACAGTTTGAAAGGGTAAATAGTGAACCAATATTTCTATTGGCCGATGAAATCATGAGCAATGGGGCACAAACATGGTACATGTAACATAGTGGTTAGAAGAAACATTTTCAAACATTGTTACTAAACTATCAAAAACAAGTCAATCAGAACATTTAAGAGATAATTAGATAAGAATTTGGAGAGAAAAGTTCTTAAAATGTACAGGAAACACGCACAGACATTAGATTAGAAGAGATAATTCTAATATTGAATTAAAGTCAGCACGGGCATGATGAACAAAACCGACTGCTGTGTGCTAATGTTTCTCTGATTATATGATTTTCACATCCAAATTTGCATCAGCAAAGTCTACAAAGCTTGTGTAAAAACAGCATTCAGACAACTTTGCACTGTCATGTTCTTCCTGTGTCACCAGAAAAGCAACTAAAAGACACACTCCTAAAGGTTAATTCTTACGTAACAATTTGACCAAAAACATCAAAAATTAGGAGGAAATGGAGCAGCCTTGGATCTAAATATGAAGCAAGGGCTTGGAAATTCCTCAGAGCTGCCTCCTCTCTGCCAGTCTTACTTTGCCAGAAACTCCAGTTTTTTGACTACTCTTCTGACAGAGTAGGAGCATTTCTCAGGAATCTCCCAGCCAAGCAGTTCCTCAAATAAAGATGTCATTAGTTCAAATAGTGCTGTCAGGTTTGTGTTTAACTATTCAAGTCCACTCAGGATTAATTTGAAGAGTTTAGAGGTGCTAAGAGGTATTCTAGAGTGGGAGTGTTAAAGAAATTATTGGCTGGGAAATTCCTTGGAGCTGCTCCTGCTCCCCCAATGTTAGAATGGGTTTTTGGGGCACTTCTGGCAATGTAACGTCAACAGAGCAGGAGCAGCTCCGAGGAATTTCCTGGCATTTACATTCTTTTGCTGTTTTTGGAGTCAAATTAAGACATACTGACAAGATCCAATTATTTTTGGCCTGATATTATAACTGAAGCACGATCTTAGCTGCACTAGGGTTCGCATAAAGTCAGCCGAAGGATATGTGTCAATAGACATGTCTTCATAGACAAAGGGTCAGGTTCAGTAAGGAATGGCTAAATGGGAATTCTCATAGTAGATTCACAGTTAACACCAGAACAATAGTATAAGTGCTGCCAACAATGAAAACATTCAGGGGCATTCATTAAGAAAATTTGCAGACTCACTCCATTGCTACAACTGCGCTGTTTGTAGCAATTAAAGTGACAACAGTCCTCAATGTTTACAACTCTGGATCCTTCCAGGCTGCCACAAGGCATCTGTGCAATATTAACCAAGGAGCTGTCAGGGCACACATTCAGCAAGCTACTATTTCATAGAGCAGCCAAATTCATCCACATCAGCATCACCTTCAAGCAACAGAGGCACAAAGCCAAAAACAGTTACAGCATAGCTGGTTTCCCAGAATGCAGGCTGCACATAGCATTGAATGCACCAACCAAGCAGCCACTGATGTATGTGAATAGGAAGGCTGTCATTTACAGAATGTCCACCTGGTCTGCAATGCAGGGCTGTGTCCTCATTCGCTGCTGCAAGGAACTCTAAAGGGCAGGTTTTGCAGGATATCTTCATCAACTGATCAACTTCAGTAGCATCACCTCAGCCTTACTATTTACCCACATCTCAAAAATTACCTGAGTGAGAAAGTCTATGACAAATGAATGCTTCCTTTCCTAGAAGATTATCATAACCAAAAGTAACAAAGCACATCTGCATCTAAGTGCTCCTGAGGACCTGTAGCATGAGAGGTGTTTGACTCTTCATGTTGTACATAGGACTGAGGTGGTCCTTGACTAATCGCAGCTGGTTCTTAAGAAATAGCCAATGCTGGCTGCATTTCTGGAGGGTGCTCCTGTATACTGGACACAAACTTAGGGAAACTACTGGAGCCCAGGCATATGCTGCTGTTCTGATAAGATTCCAACCACCGTCATTCTAAAGGGCTATAGATCTGCAGCCGTTCTCCTCCTGATTGTTTGGATGGCTGGTATAATGGCAACTGTCAGATCTGTCCAGCAGATCCTAGTGGCGGGAGCGGCCTCAGCAATGCCATGAACAATATCAGTTGATTCGTGAGCTGATGCTGGTGCCATCTTTAAAAGGCAGTCAGCCCTGCATTCAATCTCTGCCTTCATTGTCACTATCGTACGGAGCAGAAAGGCCAGGAGTGTCTGCAACACCACATCAGCCCTCAAGCAGCAGCCCTGGGAACCCCTGTGCCAATAACGGATGTCCGAGGAAGGTGGCCCCACTGTTTAGCGATGACACCCTGCTCACTCTCCTCCAGGCTGCAAGGGAGCGGCAGGAGGTCCTTTTTCCCAGCGATGGCAAGAAGAGGTCCTCCCACCTGACCAAGCAAGCTTGGAGGGAGATCGCAGAGGAGTTCAGCTGTTGTGGGGTCATCTCACGAGACTGCGTCCAGTGCAGGAAGAGGGTCACGATCTCATGCGCTCGGCAAAGATAAGTGTCATGTTGCAGAACTGCTCTGTTTGACCTGGGTTTCCCTACATGGTATGGCACATGGATGCCACTGCCATATAAAAGACAAGGAGGTCAGGGAGGATTGATGGCACATGACTGGATCCAAATGCACATCAGGTCCCCTCGTTTGTACCTCACAGCATGTCACGCCCATGACAGGATGAGTCCGTATACCAGACAAAGCATTCCCCAGCCATTGTTGAAGCGCCCATGTGGTTACAACTGTGATGTTGATGTTTTTCAATGTTCAATATCTGCATCCTTGCTCTTCCAGGCGAAGAGGGCCCACAATAGTAGGGAGGCGTCCAGGACCGGTGATGTGGTGCCAGACCTGAGGCCACTCACGCAAGCTGAAGAAGGGGTGCTGGAGCTAGCCGGGAGCCAGGGAGCATGTGCCATTTCGGACGTGGAGCTTGGGGTCCTGGGTGAACAGCACAATGATTCCTCATTACATTGTATATGCAGATACTATGCTGTCATTATTGCGACATTTGTGCCATAAAACCTAAATGTCTGTTCTTCACATTGTATCTTGTAGGGCAATGTTCCGAGTCAGCCTTCGAGGCCCAGGAGACATTGAACACCTCTGAGGAAGAGACAACCTCAGAGGATGCACCATCCCATGACACTCTTTCACCTTCCACCAGCGCAGATACACTCACCTCGGTGGGTATCCAATCGGTATTAGGATCAGGGTTACAAGCTGATAAGAGCACCACACACGCACCCGAGCAGCTGGCTGAGGCTGAGACAGCCGAGGCCTCTCACAGTGGGAGGACTGTGGGAGGACTGTGGGTGTCCAGGCCTATGCTGAGCCCCAGGCTGATGATGAGCCTGTGGTGTTGGCAGCACTGGGCATGATGGAGTTGTGGGAGAGGTAAGGCAACATCTGGTGGAGATGCCAGAGGCCATGCGCAGCTTTGGGCAGATGCTGGGGGACTCCATCCAGGCCATGATAGCTGCTATGTCTTAGGCATGTGAGCGCATGGCTTCATCCATGGAGAGATTGGCGACCCTCATGGAGAGCCAGATTCCACTGATACGCGCAGACCTGCAAGCCCTCACCTCGGCCATGAGCTCAACGCAGCAGTAGCAAGCCGAGAGAGGGACCAGGGCCTGAAGAGTGTCTCTGCTCCTGGTCCTTCTTTGGAGAGCAGGGAGGTTCCTACGAGCCTTGAGAGGAAGGAGGGGAGCCTGCACTCCACATCTGGGATCCCCCCCTCAGGGTGATTCCAATGTGGACACCAGCTCCTCAGCCCCTCCGCTGGTGAGTTCAGCTCTAGCAGTCACAACGCCTGAGGAGAGCCCTGCATCAGGCGTGCAGAGGATGATCGCCAAAGTCATCCCAGGCCAAGGGGCAGCCTGATCAACAGTCTGCCTCCAGTCCAGCGGCCAGCGCAGAGGTCACACCGTGAAGGAACACCTGCAAATTTATTCAAAAGGCACCTTGACACATATGGGTATTTACGGTTGAGAGGGCTATGTCATATGCAAATGTGCTTTTCTGACGAGTGTAGCCTTTCCTGTGTGAATAACCCATGTGTCCATGCACCAGTTATGTGTCCTCCCATTACATCAGTAGCCTGACAATACTGCCAATGTAAGGAATAACATCGTTGCCATTACAATATGTCCGAAGTGACACTGCACGATGCAGTCACATGGACAATGACTCAGCTGCTGCCAGTCATGCTGGAGAGACAGATGTTACAGAGGCAGAAGACTCAAGACCATATGCAAGCCGGTGGTGCGTGGTCTAGGAACATACGTTGCACTTCAGGGATTGCGGAAGCGCTTAGTTGTCAGGCGTTGTCTAGCATCCCTTCCTCGCCACTCGCCATGTCTGCCCTCCATCACTGCTCTCCGTGCTCCCATGCGCGGCTGCTGCTGAATGCCTTCTGTGTCCTCATCGTCCGAGGATGTCTCCTGCTCCCGCACTTCATCATCCTGCAAAGCCTCCCCCCTCTGTACTGCAATGTTTCGCAGAACGCAGCACGCAATAATGATGCACCCAGCCCTGTCTGGTGTGTACTGTAGAGCCCCACATGATCTATTGAGGCAGCAGAAGCGCATCTTCAGCGTGCCGATGGCTGACTCGCTGATAGCCCAGGTGGAGCCGTGGCAAGCATTGTCGCGCTCTTCTGCATCGCTGCTGGGGTTCCTCACTGGCATTAGAAGCCATATCAGCAAGTTGGTAGCCCTTGTCCCCAAGAATCCACCCCAAATATGAACCAGTGCAGTGAACAGCAGCGGCACCTGGGACTGGCACAGGATGAAGGCTCATGGCAGCTGCCTGGGAAGCAGGCACACACTTGCAGGAAGCACTTCCTGTGGTCGCATATAAGCTACAGATTGAGCAAGTAAAAGCCCTCTCTGTTGAGGTATGCAGATGGTTGTTCCGTTGGAGCCTTGATGGCCACATGCATGCAGTCTGTGGGAATCCCGCAATGGCCCCAAATCCAATGACCCTCTCAGCCTGACTCTCGGGGTCTGTCCTGAAGCACACATAGTCACCAGCCCTTCTGTACAAGACATTGGTGACCTCCCTGATGTAACGGTGTACAGCTGATTGAAAAAGCCCACAAAAGTCGCCGGTGGATCCCCAGAATGATACGGAGGTGTAGAAGTTTTGAGCCGCTGTCACTTTGAGGGCCACAGGCATAGGCTGAAGGTAAGCATGCAGGTGCAACAGGCAGTAAAAAGGGCAAATGGTATGTTGGCCTTCATAGCGAGAGGATTCGAGTACAGAAGCAGGGATGTCTTGCTGCAATTATACAGGGCCTTGGTGAGACCACATCTGGAATATTGTGTGCAGTTTTGGTCTCCATATCTGAGGAAGGATGTTCTTGCGATAGAGGGAGTGCAGCGAAGGTTTATCAGACTGATTCCTGGGATGGTGGGACTGACGTATGAGCAGAGATTGAGTCAGCTAGGATTATATTCGCTGGAGTTCAGAAGAGTGAGGGAGGATCTCATAGAAACCTATAAAATTCTAACAGGACTTGACCGTGTAGATGCAGGAAGGATGTTCCCAATGGTGGGGGAGTCCAGAACCAGGGGTCATAGTCTAAGGATACGGGTAAACCTTTCAGGACTGAAATGAGGAGAAATTTCTTCACCCAGAGAGTGGTGAGCCTGTGGAATTCGCTCGCACAGAAAGCAGTTGAGGCCAAAACATTGCATGTTTTCAAGAAGGAGTTAGATATAGCTCTTGGGGCAAAAGTGATCAAAGGATATGGGAGGAAAGCGGGAACAGGTTACTGAGTTGGATGATCAGCCATGATCATAATGAATGGCGGAGCAAGCTCGAAGGGCCAAATGGCCTACTCCTGCACCTTTTTTCTATATTTCTATGTTTCTACATTTGTGCCCTCCACTCCACTTAAAGGTCTAATCCGCTTTCATTGCTCCCCCCCTCCCCCGAACATCGTTTCCCAAATGCAGGGTGAGCCCCTTACACCCCGCCCCCTCAGACATTCACGGGCACAGAGTGGACCTCTTTATGGAACGAGGGTACGGGGTCCCTCCTCTTCATGGGGGCAGAATTCAGACCCCTTTCACAACATCCACCCAACCACCACCTACACCCCCCCAGCCCCTTCATAGATGTAGAGTTCAGACCCCCATCAGGCGATTTAACTCAGCTTCGCAAAGAACAGGTGAGCAAGACAGTACTTACCGACCTTCGCAGGCTCCGAGGACTCTTCTCTCGATGACCCCAGCTTTTCTGGAACGTGAATGTAAAGGCACGTGAGTGCCACACGTCCAGCTGCAGATCGTAAACTGATGGTTGAATCGCACCGGGATGCATAATAAAGAATGCAGAAAGGCTGTTTGCATCGGTAAAGTTGGGCCCCGTGGCCGAGCGGCGGGGGTGGGGGCCACCATGGAGCCTCGCCCCTGCTGGGAAGATCAGGCCCAGCATTCCTGGCATTGGGCTCCATGGCAGGCGCTGCCGCTGCAATTTTCTGGCCCCAAACCCCACCATGGAGTGCAATGTCAAGAGCGCAACAAAATTCAGCCTGTAGACACTGCAGGCACATGCTGGGAGATTGTCCTCAGAGCCAACATATAAGTTCGATGTTCCTCCAGCATCCTTCTTCTGAGGCAAGTATCTGAGTTCTGAGCCCCACCTCTCTGAAGTCATCACAGCCTTCTCCTTTGCCTTCACAGGGAAGATGGCACATCATCAAACACCTCCCACACTCACAGTCAATCCGTGCTCAGTGACTCACCTGGTAATCACTCACTGACACTGTCTAAATTCCCACACCCCTCCAGTCAAAAATCCCTCATTTGGTGCCTGCAAGAGAAAAAGTCAGTGAGCACAGGAAATAATCTGGGAGTAGGGTTTGGGCCAGAGAGGACTCTCCAAGTTTTATGGCTTGTTCTTCTTCTTTACTTCTTCACATGGCACTAAGCACAAGGTCCTCTTGCTTCTCCTTTTCTTGTATCCCCTTGGTTGTGGTGGATTTGGGAAAGCAAGGCAAATTTTGAGAAGAGAGAGCTTAACTCTCGCAGGATGAAGGTGGCATGGGGTTGGAAGGATGTATGTATGTCAGGGGAGGTGGTGGCGTAGTGGTAATTTAATCCAGCACCCAGGCTAATGCTCTGGGGATATGGTTTGAATCTCACCACAGCAGAATTCAATTAACAAATCGAGAATTAAAAGCTCGTCTAATGGTGACCATGAAACCATTGTCAATTGTGGTCAAAACCCATCTGGTTCACTAATGTCCTCGAAGGAAGTTTGCTGTCCTAACCTGGTCTGGCCTACATGTGACTCCAGACCCACAGTAATGTAGTTAACTCTTAACTGCCCTCTGAAATGGCCTAGCAAGCCACTCAGTTCAAGAGCAATTAGGGATGGTCAATAAATGGCTGGTCTAGCCAGCGACGCCCCGCATCCCACAAAAAAACAAATTAAAAAATGTGTGTAGCTAAGGTTGGTAAGACACCATTGTAGGTAGTGAGTTATTCAGCTGGCCAGTGAAGTTGACACTGGCCTTGGTCTCCAGTGCAGCTATGTTAGAGTCTGTGCCCTTGAGAGCCATGATCTTCTCCTGATGAGTTGAGGGAATGCAATATTGGGATGCGCCCTCTAGTGGCCTGCCTCTGTCTGGCATTTTGTATCAGTTTCTCCTGCAGCAACATAAGTAAATAAGGATAAAGCTGACAATGTAGCATTATGTGGAAGGTGAAGAGATGTGCAGATGTGATGATGTTAGAGTGGAGGATGGTGTTTTGAGGATTGAGGAAGGCAATTTTTGCACCAAATAACTTCCTCTATTCTAACCTGCGTATTTCATTTCACCTCACTTCACCTCTGCCATCAGGGTCCTCCTCAGAGAAGGCCACTGTTCTTCTCCTACCTCTTCTTTGCTGTAATCCAATGGGCACAGATACCACCAACATTTTCATGCTGCTCTCAACATAGAACAAAGATGACGGTTAAAGATGCCCGGAAAGGTTTAAACAGAACTGAGAGAAAAAATGTTCGCCACAACTTTGCCTGTGCTTTTAAACAGTTGCACCGTAATTGCACACAAGTTTCTATGGGTTCAGCTGCTTAAGTTTGTTTTCCACATTACTTATGCCAGAACATAAACATTTCCATATTTAAATGAACTTACCCAGGAAACTTGTGTGTAACTCGCTCTGCAGGTGTCGAGGGTAACTTGCCAGTGTTATCAGCACAACACACATCAAGGAAATTCAGGGACATGGATTCTTAAAAAGATCTCGGAAAATGTTCTGTCATACAAAATATCTATAGCCTACTTTGAACTAATCTTTAAGACCTCATTCCTACTTAACCACTCATTTAATTAACCTTGCATCGGCATGATACTATTCATGAATGTCTGATTTATCATACTGCACAGGGTGAGGAGCGGTAAACCTGAGGAATTAGAGCTAAGTGTTTCAATTATCATTTACCTAAGTATTAAAAGCCTAATATCCTTCAGGTAAACAAATAGACCTAAGAAACTAAATACACCTAAATAGATCTAAGGGTACACAGTAAATTAAGAGGAGGAAACCAACATTAAACTGATCCAATTTACACGAAATAAGTATCTACTACACATAAATAATAAATAAACAGTAAGTAATTACTAATTAATTTCAAATCAAAATAATTCATCAGCTAATTAATATCAGACCTGAAGTGATTCTATTAGCCCAAGATGTAAATTACCACTAATTAATAAATAAGGATTAGAGATGGCAAAGCAAGCAATGTGTTGGGACTGTGATATGTGAGAGATAGTTAACAGCGAGAGTGTTCCAGATTGCCACCTCTGCAGTAATTGAGCTGAATTAGAGACACATCGGCTCAGAGTCTTTGAGCTGAATTAGAGACACTGCAAGACATAAGGAATTTTTGGATAGTATTTTTCCAGAATGCAGTCACACCTCACAGGGAAGCACAGGTACAGGAAGGGGACAGTGTGTCTGTTAGTCAACTACCCTGGGAACCAAGGGGAGATAGAGAAGGAGGTCCCGCAGACACTGGTTTTGTCCAACAATGTACATGCTATCTGTGAGGATAGAGATGAAGACAGTGGGATGAACAGTCAGAAAGATAATGATGACACCATTGAGCAGGAGTCAGTGCAGGGGTAGGGGGATGGAGGGGCGGGGGATGTCGGGGGAGGTGATAGAACAGTAGATTAGAGAGGTTGTAGTCAGAGGTGATTCAATAATTAGGAAGCTAGATAGCCTCCTCTGCAGTTCTGACTGAGAGACCAGAAGGGTACTTTGCCTACTTGATACAAAGATAAAAGATATCTTGGAGCAACAGAACAGGAACTTGGAAATTGAGCGGAAGATCCAGTTGTTGTGGTCAATATTGGGACGAATGACATAGGGAGGAAAAGGGATCAGGTCCTGCTAAGGGAATATCAGAAGTTAGAAAACAAATTTAAAAAACAAGTCCTTACAGGTGGTAATATCAGGGTTACTACCCGAGCCATGTGCTAATTGGCACAGGGATAGGCAGATCAGGAAAGTTAAAAGACTGGTGTGGGAAGGAGGGGTTCCAATTCATGGGACACTAACAACAATGCTGAGACTGGAAGGAGATGTGCCACTGGGATGAGCTGCACCTGAACCAGAGTGGGACCAGTGTCCTTGCGCAAAGGGTAAATAGAGTTGTGGAACTATAAAGTAATATGACAGAAGGGAGAGAACTGGTGAAAATGACATAATTCAGAAGATTTTTTTTATTCGTTTGGAGGATGTGCACATGTTGGCTAGGCCAGCATTTATCACCCATCCCTAATTGCCCTTGAACAGGTGGTGGTGAGCTGCTTTCTTGAATTGCTGCAGTCCTTGGGGTAGGTACACCCACAGTGCTGTTAGTAAGGGAGTTCCAGGATCTTGATCCAGTGACAGTGAAGTAACGGCGATATAGTTCCAAGTCAGGATGGTGTGTGGCTTGGAGGGGAATGCGCAGGTAGTGGTGTTCCCATCTATCTGCTGCCCTTGTCCTTCTATGTGGTAGAGGTCATGGGTTTGGAAGGTGCTGACTAAGGAGGCTTGGTAAGTTGCTGCAGTGCATCTTGTATATGGTACCCACTGCTGCCACTGTGTGTCAGTGGTGGAGGGATTGAATGGTGAGGATGCAAATCAATTGGGCTGCTTTGTCCTGAATGGTGTTGAGTGTCCTGAGTGTTGCTGGAGCTGCACCCATCCAGGCAAGTGGAGAGTATTCCATCACACTCCTGACTTGTGCCTCGTAGATGGTGGACAGGCATTGGGGAGTCAGGAGGTGAGTTACTTGTCACAGAATTCCCAGCCTCTGACCAGCTCTTGTAGCCACAGCAGTTTTGTGGCTGGTCTTGTTCAGTTTCTGATCAATGGTAACCCCCAGGATGTTGATAGTGGGGGATTCAGCGATGGTAAGACAATTGAACGTCAAGGGGAGATAGTTAAATTCTTTCTTGTTTGAGGTGGTCATTGCCTCGCACTTGTGTCCTGTGAATGTTACTTGCCACTTATTAGACCAAGCCTGATATTGTCCAGGTCTTGCTGCATATGGACATGGGCTGCTTCAGTATCTGAGGAGTCGCGAATGGTGCTGAACATTGTGCAATCAATTGCGAATATCCCACTTTTGACCTTATGATTGAAGGAAGGTCATTGATGGAGCAGCTGAAGATGGTTGGGCCTAGGACACTACTCTGAGGAACTCCTGCAGTGATGTCCTGGAGCTCAGATGATTGACCCCCAACAACCACAACCAAATTCCTTTGTGCTAGGTCTTACTCCAACCAATGGAGAGTTTTGCCCCTGATTCCCATTGACTTCAGTTTTGCTAGGGCCCCTTGATGCTATACTCAGTCAAATGCTGCCTTGTTGTAAAGGACAGTCACTGTCACCTCACATCTGGAGTTCAGCTCTTTTGTCCATGTTTGGACAAAGGCTGTAATGAGGTCAGGAGCTGAGTGGCCTTGGCGGAACCCAAACTGAGTGTCAGTGAGCAGGTTGTTGCTGAGCAAGTACCACTTGATAGCACTGTCGACAACACCTTCCATCATTTTGCCGATGATCAGGAGTAGACTGATAGGGCAGTAATTGGCCAGGTTGGATTTGTCCTGCTTTTTGTGCACAGGATATACCTGTGCAATTTTCCACATTGCCGGGTAGATGCCAGTGTTGTAGCTGTTCTGGACAGGTCTTCGGTACTATTGCCAGAATGTTGTCAGGGCCCATAGCCTTTTCAGTATCCAGTGCCTTCAGCTGTTTCGTGATATCATGTAGAGTGAATCGGATTGGCTGAAGACTGGCATCTGTGATGCTGAGGACCTCAGTAGGAGACTGAGATGGATCATCAACTTGGCACTGCTGGCTGAAGAAGGATGCAAATGCTTCAGCATTGTCTTTTGCACTGATGTGCTGGGCTCCCCAATCATAGAGGCTGAGGATGGTTGTGGAGCCACCTACTCCAATTAGTTGTTTAATTTTCCACCACCATTCATGACTGGATGTGGCAGGTCTGCAGAACCTGGATCTGATCTGTTGGTTGTGGGATCACTTAGCCCTGTCTATTGCATGCTGCGTACGCTGCTTGGCATGCAAGTAGTCTTGCGTTGTAGCTTTACCAGCTTGACACCTCATTTTTAAGTATGCCTGGAGCTGCTCCTGGCATGCTCTTCTGCACTCTTCATTGAACCAAGACAGAGTACTTGGAGAGACAAAGGGGCTTTTCCCTGTTCCAATTTAACCCACACTGGACTTTTAGCACCAGGTATTGTGTGTAAGAAAAGACATTTCAAGGTTGGCTAAGACAAGAGAATCCACAAACAGACATGGTCAGACCAGCTAGTCACATGACTAACCTGCTTGGCAACCTGGGTTTTTCTGAATTGTACAAAAAGATTGAACTCAGAAAGACTGTTTGCTCCTGGAGTGAGAAGATCTCTCCTGTCTGCTCCCATCTCTTTCTCCCAAGCCTCTGGACCCACTGAGGACACACGAACTTCAAGAGAGAAAAGTCTCCTACATTGAACAAGGTTTAAGATGAATACTGGGCCCCAACGAAAAGCAAGACCTACCTACAATCAAGGACCTGACAGCAAGTTCGAAGAACAGTAACCAAAACCATCATCAGATATTGCCTCAAACTTTTCCACTTTATTTCTTCTGCTCTTTTCTGTCTTTATCTGCACGTGTGTATCGCATATAAATGCTAGCGTGGCGTATCCGTATGCGTTAACTGAATTAGAGTTTAAGTTTAATAAAGTTCAATCTTTTTTCTTTAAACCTAAAAAAACCTGTTTGGCTAGTTCCTTTGCCTTATAATTGGAAACTTATGAACAAGGATTTGCTAAGGGGGAGCTAAAAAATGATGTGTTCAAAATTAAACTATGTTATGGCAAGACCAGGTGAAGGCTGAGAGGGAACCCTAGGTCCCTTTCTCAAATGGTTGTAACAGAAATTTGGGTGCTATCATCCTGGATTTTACCCACAGACAAGCGAGAGAAATTGGAAGTGGGAAGCCAAATTGTTCCCAATCAAAAAGAGCAAGATTTCAATACAGGTTTTCTTGTGGTTGTGTATGCCAGAATACTAACATGTCTGCAACTGGTGCTAGTAGCTCCCCAAGCCAGGGTGATGTAGCTTGGGATAAGTTAAAAGCACTGTCTATGGAGGAGTTGAGGAAAATGGCTGAGTAGTGTGGGATCACTGTATGTGGTAAGGCTAGAAAGTCTGAACTCCTAAGACTAGTAGCCAACCATTTTTCCCTTGAATCTGAAGCAGAAACGGGTTAGAAGTAAACTCCGACAGGGCATTATTAGCAAAGATACAATTGAAACAGAGGAAACTTGAATTTGAGGAAAAGGTACAGGAGAGAGAGAGAGAAAGAATATTCCGGAAGGAATGCGAAGAGAACGAGCTGAAGTGGCTTGAGTTATCAAGGGAGCGACAGAGTGAAAGCATGACCAATATGGAGAAGTGTAATTCAGGGCTGGCTACAGATTTGTTAACTATCTCAACTAATCCCAAAATTCAATGAGGATGATGTGGATGCATTTTTTGTGTCTTTTGAGAAACAGGCAAGGCAGCTTAAATGGCCAGCTGAGACCTGGCTTCTTTTATTACAAAGCAAGCTAACCAGAAAAGCCCATGAGGTTTATTCCCTGCTGCTAGATGAGAGTTCATCAAATTATGAACTGACAAAAAATGCTATCCTCAGGGCATATGAATTTGTACCCGAAGCCAATGTCCATAAGTTTAGAACCCTCAAGAAGCAAGCAAATCAAATTTATCTGGAGTTTGAAAGAAGTAAGCAGCTGGCTTTTGACCAGTGGCTGAGGACTCTTAAAGTACAGCTCAGCTATGAGAATCTCAGAGAAGTAATTCTGTTTCAGGCATTTAAACACACTCTCCCACTCTCCATAAAGGGCCATGTAGAGGAACAGCGGGTTCAGAGAGCCCAGCAAGCAGCCGTTCTGGATGATGAGTTTGCTTTAATTTACAAGTGGCTTTCCCAGGGGAGAACCTTTCCTAATCACCCCCACAAATCCGAAAAGGACAAAGGGTGGGAAGATGATAGGAGCCCAAGCAGTCCTGGGAGAGAAAGAAAAGCAGGAGACACAGGGCGTCCTCCTTTAGGCATAAAGCAAGGTGCTGTGAGCAGGAGTGAGACCCAGAGATCTGTGTGCTTCCATTGTAATAAGGCAGGTCATCTAAAGGCTGACTGGTGGAAACTAAAGGGAAAACCTATAGGGTTAATCAGGGCACATCCGCTCAGTGAAGAAGGAATCCTGGAGGAGAGCACAACAGAGCAAGCTGTAGCTTTAACTGCAGTAAGAGTGCAACCCAGGAAGCTTACTACTGCAAGTGCAGGAAAAGTTAATAGGATTCCTGAAGGCTATCAGGGTTTTGTGCTTGAAGGGAAAGTAACCCCATACGTCTCGAGTGGGGTAAGCAAGCCCATAGTAATTATCAGGGACACAGGGGCCTCTAGATCCCTTTTACTGGGAAAAGGCCTGACCTTTCCCCCAGAGAGTGCAGTAAACACCAGAATGGTGCTGAATGGTATTGGAGGGCAGTGTATACCTGTACCTGTACACCGGGTGCACCTGGAGTGCGACCTAGTTTCAGGACTGGTGACTGTAGGGATTGTCCCTAGTTTGCCTGTGGACAGGGTTGACCTGCTCCTAGGTAATGATCTGGTGGAGATGAAGGTGGTAGCTCCCCCAGTAGTGAAAGAAACACCGCAGGAGGTCAGAGAGACAGAGCAGTGGCAGGAGACAGTTCCCTGCAGTTTCCCTAATTGTGTGATGGATCAGGCCATGATCAAACCAGCCACCCAGAGGAGACTGCATTGGCACTGCAGGCAGATGACCAGGTCTGTCTGTCTGATATTTTCTTTGAAAGTTAGAAGACCCAGGGAGTGAATTAAATAAATTTTCCCTAGCTGAGGCTCAGTGAGTCGACCCACTGTTGCAAGAGTTAGCACAGGCTGCCCAGTCTGAAAGTGAAGCAGAGGGAGCCCCTGATTGCTACTATTTAAAGAATGAGGTACTGATGAAGAAATGGAGTTCTCCTCACAGACCTGAGAGCAAGGAGTGGGCAGTAATTCACCAGTTAGTGTTGCCGCAGAGGTACCGGAGAGAAATATTAAGAAGGGCCCACGAGATTACAGTGGCTGTACATGCTGGTATACGAAGGACCAAAGCCTGCATAAGACAGTAATTTGACTGGCCACAACTCCACAAAGATGTGGTGGAGTACTGCAGGAGTTGCCACATGTGCCAGGTTGAGGGGAAACACCAACCTACAGTGAAACCTGCACCACTAAGTCCTGTACCGGTGTTAGGAGGACCTTCCAGCAGAGGACTGGTGAACTGTAAGGGACTCCCGCCGAGAACAAAAGGGAACAGGCAGGCACAGGCTGGCAAAAGGGTAGAAAAGGAAAGGGTAAAAGTGACCAAGAGGGCAGGTTAACAGATGTCCGGGAGAAATCCGGATGAAAGCCATTACTGTCCAGTCAGCCAACCCCAAAAAATTTGAAAAGTTAGACCACACATCCTCCTATGCAAATACAGACACTCACTGCAGCCACCACAGTTGCCAACAGCATTTACAGGAACCTGCATGGACAAAGAAAGACCTCTAGGGGGCAGAGGAACTGTGAGGTTGATGTGCCACAGGGGAGTGCCGTAGAGTTTGCAAAATACCTGCAAGCAGGAGTGTCCCAGAGGACAAGGGGAGATTAGCAAAGAATCTTCCCCCACAGTCAAAAAAAAGAGAACCACCCATCCCCTGAAGTCAAAAGCCTTAGCATGACTCAGCAAAGCACTGAAACAGAGTTCAGGATAGACCCGTATACTACGGGCTCTCCTGGAAAAAACAAATTCCAACTCAGGGCTAATTTTAAACCTAGCCATCTCAAAGACACCCAAGGCAGTCATGGAAATGGGAAAACTGAAGAAAAACCTCCCCAAAGAACCGCATGCTTATCGGGATGCCAAAAAAGGGCAGTTTAAAGCCACACTGCTACCAAGAAAAGACAGGCTGTAATAGGTCTTAGGATTTATGAATGAATGTGAACGACTGAGAGAGAGAGAGAGGCGTGCTTTTTCCTGTATCTGATATATTCTCTCTCGACCCTTTTTAATGAAATGCACTCTTCTCAAATCGCATTCCATTCTGCTGGGTGTGGAGGTGTCATGCAGGCTCCTACCAGCCAAGAATGAGGCACATTAATTTTGTCATATGAACATTGATTTTAAACTGTTACTGAAGTGAAGAAAGGACTTGTTAAAAAAATCACCAGACACTTGGCTAGAAAAACATTTTTGCATACTTACAGACAGTGCTTTGAGGGACAAAGGGGCTATTTTCTGTTCCAATTTAACCCAGAATGGACTTTGAGCAACAGGTATTGTGTGTAAGAAGAGACATTCCAGGGTTGGCTAAGACAAGAGAATCCACAAACAGATGTTAGGCAAGCCCCCCACCTACCAAGACTGAGGCACACATTATTTCGCCACATGAACATTGAAACTTAAAATTGCAAGCCCCTGACTGCAAGGACATTTGCATAGTACCAGACCATGTTGAAACAAAGGAGCCAGTCCCTGTCACTATACTCAGTAGAGACCTGGTCAAATCAGTCGGTCACATGACCACCTACTGGCCAACTAGGGGAGTTTTAAACTGGAAAAACAGAATTTGAACTCAGAAAGCCATGTTCTCCTGGAACTGAAGCAAAAATTACTTCCTCTCCTGTCTTACTGCCTCCATCTCTTTCCCATGGAACTGAATCTTGTGAAAACATATGAACCTCAAAGAGAGAGAAAAGTCTCCTATGTGAACAAGGTTTAAAAAGGAACATGGGGCCCCGATGAACAGCAAGACTACCTACAATCAAGGGAGCTCGAAGCACAGTAAACAAGACACTCTTCTGATATTGCTTCAAACCCCTCTCTGCTATATTTTCCTCTTCTGTTTTCTGTCCCTATCTGCATGTGTATATCACGTGTGCATGCTCGCGTGGGCGTGTTGTATATCCGTAGGTGTGAACCGTATTAAGCTTAAGTTTAATAAATTTCATCTTTCTCTTTTAAATCTGAGAAAACCTGGTGTGTTCGTTTCTTTGCCTTAGAATTGGAAAGTTGATAACAAGGATTCACAAAAGGGGGAGCTCAAAACACTGTGTGTTTAAAAATAAAATCGTGTTACACTAAGACCAGGTGAAGATAGTAACAGACCCCGAGACACATTTCTCACCTGGTTGCAACACAGACGTAGTCAAACCAGTTAGTTATATGACTAACCTACTTGACAACCTGGGTTTTTTAATGAATTGTACAAAGAGATTGAACTCAAAAAAAGACTGCTCCTATTTTGAGAAGACCTCTCCTATCTGCTCCCATCTCTTTCTCACAAGCCTCTGGACCCACTGAGGACACATGAACTTCAAGAGAGAAAAGTCTCCTACATCGAACAAGGTTTAAGAAGAATACTGAGCCCCAACGAAAAGCAAGACCTACCTAAAATCAAGGATTTGACAGTGAGTTCGAAGAACAATAATCAAAACCATCTTCAGATATTGCCTCAAACTTTTCCACTTTATTTCTTCTGCTCTTTTCTGTCTCTATCTGCATGTGTGTATTGCATATAAATGCTAGCGTGGGTGCTTCACATATCCGCAGGCATTAACCAAATTAGATGCTGTAATTTGATAAAGTTCAACTTTTTTCCTTTAAACCTAAGAAAACATTTTTGGCTAGTTGCTTTGCCTTATAATTCGAAGTTAGTGAACCAGGATTCCCTAAGGGGGAGCTAAAAAACAGGCGTGTTTAAAATTAAACCTGTTACAGTAAGACCAGGTGAAGGCTGAGAGGGACCCCTAGACCCCTTTCTCACTTAGTCGTAACAATTTTTAAAAATAAAGTAAAAGAAACGGCAATTCAAGATGAATTAAACTGCCTACACAGCAAATTACAGCATCCAAAATAAAACAAAGAAACTACAGGCAAGAATTGGTAGCCAGGAACCAGATGCAGTTGGAAAAACTGAAACATGGCTACATACAGAACAGGACTGGGAATGAAATATTGCAGCTTATAACATAATCAGAAAGGCTAGGGAAGTAAGAAAGGGTGGGAGTAGCTGCACTAATTAGAGACAGCATAATGGCAGTAGCAAAAAGGGACATAGCCAATAGAAAGTTAGAAAAATAATCCATATGGAAAATAGGGGTATACTACAGGCTACTAAATCGTGGAAAGAAGGTGAAGGAAAAAATAGGTATGCAAATATATGAAATGACGAAAGGACATAGAATAACAATACCCCAAAATAAACTGACAAGAAGAGGTAGCAAAAGGGGTACGGGATGGAGATTTTACAAGGGATATGGGGATAGTGCGGAAAATTGGCATAGAGGTTGATGATCAGCCACGATCTGTTTGAATGGCGGAGCAGGCTTGATGGGCCGAATGGCCTACTCCTGCTCCTATTTCCCATGATTCTATGATCCTACAATGTATACAGGACTCCTTTCTTAACCAGTATTTAAAATGTCCAACAAAGAGAGAGCATTGCTGGTTGTAGTACTGGGAAATGAACAAGAACAAATAAGATAAGTAGGCTAGAGGAACATCTACGCAAAGGCGATCATAACTTCCTGAGGTCAACATCTGACATGTGGGAGTCTTTCAAATGTCAGTTGATTAGAATCTAGGACCAGCATGTTCCTGTGAGGAAGAAGGATAAGTTTGGCAAGTTTCGGGAACCTTGGATAACGCAGGGTATTGTGAGCCTCTTCAAAAAGAAAAAGGAAGCAATCGTAAGGGCTGGAAGGCTAGGAACAGACGAATCCCTTGAGGAATATAATGACAGTAGGAAGGAACTTAAGCAAGGAGTCTGGAGGGCTAAAAGGGGTTATGAGAAGTTATTGGCAAACAGGATTAAGGAAAATCTCAAGGCTTTTTATGCGTATATAAAGAGCAAGAGGGTAACCAGGGAAAGGGTTGGCCCACTCAAGGACAGAGAAGGGAATCTATGTGTGGAGCCAGAGGAAATGGGCGAGGTACTAAATGAGTACTTTGCATCAGTATTCACCAAGGAGAAGGACTTGGTGGATGATGAGCCTAGGGAAGGGAGTGTAGATAGTCTCAGTCATCTCATTATCAAAAAGGAGGAGGTATTGGGTGTCTTGCAAAGCATTAAGGTAGATAAGTCCCCAGGGCCTGATGGGATCTACCCCAGAATACTGAGGGAGGCAAGGGAAGAAATTGCTGGGGCCTTGACAGAAATCTTTGCATCCTCATTGGCTACAGGTGAGGTCCCAGAGGACTGGAGAATAGCCAATGTTGTTCCTTTGTTTAAAAAGGGTAGCAAGGATAATCCAGGAAATTATAGGCCGGTGAGCCTTACGTCAGTGGTAGGGAAATTATTAGTGAGGATTCTTCGGGAGAGGATTTACTCCCATTTGGAAACAAATGGACTTATTAGCGAGAGGCAGCATGGTTTTGTGAAGGGGAGGTCGTGTCTCACTAATTTGATTGAGTTTTTTGAGGAAGTGGCAAAGATGATTGATGAAGGAAGGGCAGTGGATGTTATCTATATGGACTTCAGTAAAGCCCTCATGGCAGATTGATACAAAAGGTAAAGTCACATGGGATCAGAGGGGAGCTGGCAAGATGGATACAGATGGATACAGAACTGGCTCGGTCATAGAAGACAGAGGGTAGCAGTGGAAGGGTGCTTTTCTGAATGGAGGGATGTGACTAGTGGTGTTCCGCAGGGATCAGTGCTGGGACCTTTGCTGTTTGTAGTATATATAAATGATTTGGAGGAAAATGTAGCTGGTCTGATTAGTAAGTTTGCGGATGACACAAAGGTTGGTGGAGTTGCGGACAGTGTTGAGGATTGTCAGAGGATACAGCAGGATATAGATCGGTTGGAGACTTGGGCGGAGAAATGGCAGATGGAGTTTAATTCGGAAAAATGTGAGGTAATGCATTTTGGAAGGTCTAATGCAGGTGGGAAGTATACAATAAATGGCAGAACCCTTAGGAGTATTGACAGGCAGAGAGATCTGGGTGTACAGGTCCACAGGTCACTGAAAGTGGCAACACAGGTGGATAAGGTAGTCAAGAAGGCATACGGCATGCTTGTCTTCATCGGTCGGGGCATAGAGTATAAAAATAGGCAAGTCATGCTGCAGCTGTACAGAACTTTAATTAGGCCACACTTAGAATATTGCGCGCAATTCTGGTCGCCACACTACTAGAAGGACGTGGAGGCTTTGGAGAGGGTACAGAGGAGGTTTACCAGGATGTTGCCTGGTCTGGAGGGCTTTAGCTATGAGGAGAGGTTGGATAAACTCGGATTGTTTTCACTGGAACGACGGAGGTGGAGGGGCAACATGATAGAAGTTTACAAAGTTATAAGTGGCATGGACAGAGTGGATAGTGAGAAGCTTTTTCCCAGGGTAGAAGAGTCAGTTACTAGGGGACATAGGTTTAAGGTGAGCGGGGCAAAGTTTAGAGGGGATGTGCGAGGCAAGTTCTTTACACAGAGGGTGGTGAGTGCCTGGAACTTGTTGCCAGGGGAGGTGGTGGAAGCAGGTACCATAGAGACGTTTTAGAGGCATCTTGACAAATACATGAATAGGATGGGAATAGAGGGATACGGACCCCGGAAATGCAGAAGTCTAGAGATACAGCACTGAAACAGGCCCTTCGGCCCACCGAGTCTGTGCCGACCATCAACCACCCATTTATACTAATCCTGCACTAATCCCATATTCCTACCACATCCCCACCTGTCCCTATATTTCCCTACCACCTACCTATACTAGGGGCAATTTATAATGGCCAATTAACCTATCAACCTACAAGTCTTTGGCATGTGGGAGGAAACCGGAGCACCTGGAAGAAACCCACGCAGACACAGGGAGAACTTGCAAACTCCACACAGGCAGTACCCAGAATTGAACCCGGGTCGCTGGAGCTGTGAGACTGCGGTGTTAACCACTGCGCCACTGTGCAGGCATCAAGATCGGCACAGGGTTGGAGTGCCGAATGGCCTGTTCCTGTGCTGTACTGTTCTTTGTTCTTTGTCCCCAGCATCACAGATACCAGTTGTCAGCAAATTCAACTCTCTCCACATGATATCAAGAAATAGCTGAAGGCACTGGATACTGCAAAGGCTATGGGCCCTGATAACATCATGTCTGTAGTTCTGAAGACTTGTGCTCCAGAACTAGCTGCACCTCTAGCCAAATTGTACCAGTACAGCTACAACACTGTCATCTACCTGACAATATGGAAAGTTGCCCAGTTATGTCCTGTCCACAAAAAGCAGAACAAATCCAATCCAGCCAATTATCACGCCATCAGTCTACTCGCTATCATCAGCAAAGTGATGGAAGATATCATTGACAGTGCTATTAAGCGGATCTTACCAATAACCTGCTCACCAATGCCCAGTTTGGGTTCCGCCAGAACCACTTGGCTCCGGACCTCATTACTGCCTTGGTCTAAATGTGGATCAAAGAGCTAAATTCCTGAAGTGAGGTGAGAGTGAGTGCTCTTGACATCAAGGCAGCATTTGATCGAGTGTGACATCAATGAGCCTTACAAAAAATTGAAATCAATGGGAATTGGGGGAAATTTCTCCACAGGTTGGAGTCATGCCTAGCATAAAGGAAGATGGTTGTAGTTGCTGGAATCCAAACATCTAAGCCCTAGGACATCACTGCAGGAGTTCCTCAGGGCAGGCTGAACCATCTTCAGCTGCTTCATCAATGATCTTCCCTCCTTCATAAGCTCAGAAGTGGGGATGTTCGCTGATGATTGCACAGAGTTCAGTATCATTTGTGACTCCTCAGATACTGAAGCAGTCTGTGCCCACATGCAGAAAGACTTTAATGATATCCAGGCTTGGGCTGCTATGTGGCAAGTTACAGTTGTGGCACACAAGTGCCAGGCAATGACCATCGCCAACAAGAGAGAATCTAACCATCTCCCATTGACATTCATCTGCATTCCTACAGTTGAATTTCCCACCATCAGCATCTTGGGGGTTACTTAGAAACTTAACTGGACCAGTCATATAAATATTGTGACTACAAGACCAAGTCAGAAGCTGGGAATTCTGTGGTGAATAACTCACCTCCAGACTCCCCAAAGACTATCCACTATCTACAAGGCACAAGTCAGGAGTGTGATGGAATATTCTTCATTTGCGTGGATGTATGCAGCTCCAACCACACTCAAGAAGCTGTGCACCATCCAGAACAAAGCAAGCTGCTTAATTGACCCTCCATCCATCAGCTCAAACATTCACTTCCTCCACTACTGGTGCACAGTGGATGCAGTGTGTACCATCCACAATGCACTAAAGCTTCTTCGACAGCACCTTCCAAACCCACAACCTCTGCCACTAGGACATGGGCAACAGATGCATGGGAACACCACCACCTGCAAGTTTCCCTCCATGTCACACACCATCCTGACTTGGACATATATTGCCACTCCTTCACTGTCATTGGGTCAAAATACTGGAATTCCCTCCCTACCAGCACTGTGGGTGTACCTGCACTGCACGCAACGGTTCAAGAAGGCAGTTCACCACCACCTTCTCAGAGACAATTAAGGATGGACAATAAATACTGGCCTTGCCAGTCACGCTCACATCCCATGAATGAATTAAAAAAACATTATATTAACGTTAAGGTTTAAGATAAAGTTTGAAATGGGCATGACTAAGACCAAGACTAATGTAACAAATTGGGGAAATAGTTGCTTTTAAGGCGATGAGAATGGAACCAGGGAAAGTAAACTGGAAAGGTTTACTGGGAAACATAGAAATAAAACAACAGTGGAAAAAAATTAAATCAGTGATCAGTAGAGTTCAGGAGAAGTACTTCCCCCTAAAAAGCAAGAAAAACGAGCCATTAATGACACAATATGGATGAATGAAAAAATAGGCCAGAGTTGAAACTAAAGAAAAGAGCATAAACTAAGTGTATAGGCAACACAGGAAAGAATGACAAAAGGAAATATGAAAAGATTAGGAAATAAGTAAAAAAAAATGAGGAAGGCAAAGAGAAACTACAAAATCAACTTATCAAGGAGTATAACAAAAGAAAAATCAGGATAGGGATAGGTCCACGAAGGGAAACATAATAAACTCACAATTAATGGCAGTGAAAAGACAGAAATATTAAATAATTACTTTTCCTCTGTATTTACCAGGGAACTAATATGTTGGGCATAACCTTGAAAGAGAATCAAACAAGATATAACTATGTTTAAGATAGAAAGTGGGGAGAAAACTACTCAAACTTAGGATAAAACACTTGGAGTGCAGTGAACAGTTCTGGTTTCTATATTATAACATGGATGTAAATATATATTAATAACCTAGACATTGGTGTACAGGGCACAATTTCAAAATTTGCAAATGGTACGAAACTTGGAAGCATTGTGAACTGGAGGTGGATAGTGTTGAATTTCAAAAGGATGTGAACAAGTTGGTGGAATTGGTGGACAAGTGGCAGATGATGTTCAATATGGAGAAGTGTGAAGTGATTCATTTTGGTAAAAAGAACACGGAGAGACAATATAAAATAAAGGTTACAACTCTAAAGGGGGTGCAGGAGCAGAGGGACCTGGGTGTATGTTTGTATAAGTCATTGAATGTGGCAGGACAGGTTGAGAGAGCAGTTAATAAATCATACAGCATTGTAGGCTTTATTAATAGGGGTATAGAGTACAAGAGCAAGGAGGTTACATTAAACTTGTATAGAACACTGGTTCAGCATCACCTGGAGTATTGCATCCAGTTCTGGGCACCACAATTTAGGAAAGATGTGAAGACATTGGAGAGAATGCAGAAAAGGTTCACAAGAACAATTCTGGGGATGTGAAACTTCATTTACGGAGATATACTGGAGAACTTGGGACTGTTTTCCTTAGAGAAGAGAAGGTTGAGAGGAGATTTGATAGAGGTATTCAAAATCATGAGAGGTCTGGGCAGAGTAGATAGGGAAAAACTGCTCCCACTTGTAAAAGGATCAAGAACGAGAGGGCACAGAATTAAGGTTTTAGGTAAAAGAAGCAATGATGACATGAGGAAAAGCCTTTTCACGCAGCGGGTGGTTATTATCAGGAATGCACTGTCAGACAGGGTGGTGGAGGCAGGTTCAGTTGAAGCAATCAAAAGGGAATTAGATAGTTATCTGATAA
This sequence comes from Heterodontus francisci, assembly GCF_036365525.1. NCBI lineage: Eukaryota > Metazoa > Chordata > Chondrichthyes > Heterodontiformes > Heterodontidae > Heterodontus > Heterodontus francisci. Next base: position 142,313,010 of record NC_090375.1, read on the forward strand.
GGAAGACTGTGCAGGGTTACGTGGAGAAAGTGGGGGAATGGCACTAAGTGAATTACTCATTCGGAGAGCAAGTGCAGGCATGATGGGCCGAATGGCCTCCCTCTGCGCTGTAATAATTCTGTGATTCTGTGATAGATGCACTGGGAAGGTCCAAAAAAGATTTACAAGAATGATACCAGAACTGAGAGATTAAACCTATAAGGAATGATTGAATAGGCTGGGGCTCTTTTCTCTAAAAAAAAATGCTCTGTGGTGACCTGATAGAGGTATTTTAGTATTATGAAAGATTTTTGAGAGGGTTGATGTAGAGAAGATTTTTCCACATGCTGGGGAGACCAGAACTAGGGGCCATAAATGTAAAATAGTCACTAATAAATCCAATAGAAAATTCAGGAGTAACTTCTTTCCTCAGAGTGACTAGATCATGGAACTCACTACCACATGGAGTAATTGAGTTGACAAGCATAGATTCATTTAAGGGAAAGCTATATAAATACATGAGGGAGAATGGAACAGAAGGATATGTTGATGGGGTTAGATGAAGAAGGGTGGGAGGAGACTCGTGTGGAGCATAAACACCAGCATGAACATGTGGATCCAAGTTGTCTGTTTCTGTGCTGTAGGTATTATATAATACAATGCAATATGATGTAGTCTATTAATTTCATATATATCAGCTTTGGAACATAAATGCTTTTTAGAAATTTATGCTGATTTTTTAAACTATTTCTAAAAGTAGGTTACTTTTATACCCATTTGTTTAGAATAAGGACAACAATTAGCTTTAACTCAGCTACCTTTCCAGATGAGAAAATGTGACTGTCACCACATTGTATTAATTTATAATACAGAGCCTGAGTAAATGTTTTAAAATTAGTAAATAATATTAAATAATAGTGGAAATATGTTAGCTTAAGTTGCTGCTACATAATGTAATTTCTCCTTTTATTGCCAACAGTTCTGATAAACTAAATGAGAAACACTTAATAAGATGTTTGTATGAGATCAAAACTTTCTTGGTTTTGCTATCCAAGAAAACATCTTTTGCAGACACTGGGATGTGGAGCACAATTGGATCATCAGATACTGTGGAGGGGAAGAATTGGATAAGGCCGGTAATCAGGCATGGGAATCACGATGTGCGATTAATCTGTGCCCTTTCTTAGCGTTGCAGGCAGCACACAACCTTTGTGCTGCCCAGCACAAAGTGCACTGCTGAGTGGTTGCACATTTCAGTGGGGGCCCAAGTTTGTGCAAGGCTAGCACCACTTAAACTTAGCCTGCAATACTTGAAGCCAGCTGGCATCTCTTAAGGCAGGGTACATTCTGGCTGAAGCAGCTGCTGGAGCTGGTTAAAAACGAGTTTATGAGTAGAATGAGAGTAGAAATGGTGCAACAATCCAGAGGGCATACCTCAAGGTGCTCCAATGCATTGCTGGATGGTTTAGTGTAGGAGATGAATAGGAGGATAGAGATTCTCTTCCCGCAGGGAGCCAAGTGTTCCGTGATTGCCTTTAAGAGTGATGTCCCTTTAAGATCTTAGTATGCTAATAAGATGAGTACCAGGATGCAGTCATGTGACTACAAGCCAGGCCCACTCTGTAACTGTAACACCGAGAGGCAAGTCCTGTAAATAGATAGTTCTGCACTGTATAATGGTTTAGCTGTTTAAGAAACCTGTTTGAGATCTTCAATCAACTGAACTCCACGCATCTCATTTATGTTGCATCAGATAACATAAAAAGCTTCTCATTAGACCAGATAGACCTCCAGACAGTACTTATGAAGGCAGTGGAAGCAGAAAGCCTTTGCAGGCAATGCCAGCAGTTTAGCTCCGAGGACCTGGATGCCACAAAATGTTCAATGGCCTCACACAAGTAGTCAAGTTAAGTGAGTGGATCTTCACATTCCATAAACTTACAAATGAATCATTAGCTTCAGGCACTGTTCCATTCACCACCACCCTTTCACTCACCTACCTACAGTCTTCACAACGCATACCTCACATTCATAGCCTCACTTTAACCTCATGCACTTAACTCTGCTGCAAGTCTCACACTCAAATCTCATAGCCTGCAAACTGTCAGCTATTCAACTGTGGCAGGCATAGTAGCCAAACATAATGCAGCACACTCACTGACACAGTTTCCACTCTGTTTCAGGGTAAGGAGGTAGCAGCACCTAACTGGCAGGGGGCAGGCATGGCTGCACGCCCTCACCCCCATGGAGGAAACAATGCTGGCAATCATTGGTGCAGCTGCAACTGAGGCCGTGGCCAGTGGTGGGACTGAAACCATAGAGGATGGTGGTATGTTCCTACCTAATCCAACTTCTCATATCCCACTTCCCACCCATTCACAGTCTCTTCTCATTTACAAGCTGCAGATGACGTATGTATGCATCTCTTGCTTCTATGCACCCCACCCCCAACCCCGAACACCCCTCTTCCCTCATCTCAAACCTATCCTCGTGCCTTTATCCTTTCAGATACCCAAGAACTGCCAAGTGGTCAGGAACCGGTGTGGGAGCCTAAATTCCAAGAGGATCAAGAGACTGATGATGAAGAAACAATATCACTCGATCTCACCCTCACAGCCACCAGCTCAGGTACTAGCACTGTGTGAATTTTAGAGGATTTTTAAGGTGGAATCTGCACGTGATGAGTCATTGGGTAAGAATGGGCTGCAGCCAGTGCAGGGGGAAAGATAGCGCAGGTGGTAGCTCACCAGAGATTGAGGTTGCACATAAGTACTGCTGCAGAGGACTCAGATAAGACTTCAATGCGGCCGTGTACAAGAAAAGGCTGATGGTCATGCCAGCGCAGACTGCAGCTGCCCTTGCCGAGGTAGTGCAGTCCAAAGCTGGGCTTTCTCAGACCAGAGATGCTCAAGGACATCCTGCAAGGCAATTGACTGTCTCCCCTAATGAAAGTCAGCAGCCTTCACCCAGTCATGCTGCAGCCACTGGTGTAGCACTGCATAGGAGCGCTAGACCAGGGTTAAGGCGCCTAGTAGACAGGCATTAAGTGGATGCACATGGGTGACCTTTGAATGGAATCCTAAATGGTTTGTTTGATAAAATTGGTTTGAAATGCTTGTTTTGTTGTGGCTTTCATTTCAACATTGCAGCCAAGAGGGCACTGTGATGCTCCATAGCAAAGGGATGTTAATGTGTGGGACTTTTGTCCAGTGGGGATCTGGGATTGTGTTCAGTGGAACCATAGTTGAATGAGGCAACTGTTGACAGCCTGGCCACAAAGGAGATAAACCAGTTTCCTCCTCCCTTCCTCCTTCTCCTCCCCCTCCTGTTCCTGCACTACTTTCTTGGTGGTAAGGGTTGATCCGTATGATAGCCAGGTTGTGGAGGATACAGCTGACCTCCAAAGATCAGGATGCAAGCTCCAGCGAGTACTGCAGGGCTCCTCTGGAACAGTCCAGGCAGTGGAACTGTTGCTTCAGCATCCCAATGGTCAGCTCTAATGTTTTGTGTGGCAGCATGGCTCTCATTATACGTAACCCAACCACGCTGGCCACACATGTTTGGGTTACGGAGCAGAGTGATGGCGTGTGGGATGTTGCTTGTGATGGGGATCACCTATTGGAACACAGCTGCTGGGGTAGGGGTTCCACATGCCCAGGGGAGGGGGTCCACATGCCTGGGATCTACTCACCTCTATTATATCAAATTCCCAGGACATGGGAGCCTTTGACGTGGCTGGAATTTCGATGTTTCCCCTTCCCTCTGTTAACCTGCTGTAACTATTTACATCTCTTCTGGATCCTTACTTGTCCTATTATCACCTCCTTTTGCTTTGCACCATCATTCTTTTTGCCATTTCATCATTCCTGCCTTCCTACCTATCAAAACCTTCCCTTTTGTTCTTTCCTCCCCACAACCTTTCCCAGCTCTGTACTTGCTTAAAAACAGTCAATTTCTAACATCTCCCAGTTGTAATGGAATTTAACCAATCTCAAAGATCGATATTTGCCACTACAACCCCCCTTTCCAGAACAGGAGAGGATTAAGGTTGGGGATAAAAATGGAAAAACAGGGAAAATATCTCCCAGCCCCCCTTTGTATGCAGTTAATGTCATTTTTGCAGCAGTTGATTTTGTGGCCTGTGAGTGTCCTGCTCTGGGGAACTTCATTAGCCATGAAATCAGATTCCCACAGTGCAATTGGGAGCTTAATTTAAAGTTTACAGTTGCTGTGCGGGTTTTCCAGGGCTCAGGAAATCTGGCAGCAAAAGAGAAGCACGAGTTGCTTGCTCTACTATTAAAGTGCCTTTTAGAGCAATGCTTGTGGGTTAGGTGGAGCAGGAGTGCTCTCCCTGGACCCTCAAGAAAGCCTTCGGCCTCACCTTTGCCAATTGTGACCTCTCTTTCTCCCCGCCACAATCACTAAACTCCCACTCCTCGCAGACAATCCCAACCCCCAAAACCCCAATTGCTAACTGTGCCCTCTCCCACAATGCCTCTCTCCCCTGACCCCAAGCCCCATTGGTTCTCTCTCCATAACACACAGCGGCCAGCTACTTCCTTCCGCAAGCACTGAATGTCAGCTTTTATGCCTCCTGATTACTGAGAACCACAGCCAGCAGCCAGCCAGGCCATCAATTCGGCGACCTGCCAGGTGGGAAACAGAAGAAAATAATAGTAATGATGTCCTGCTCTTATGATCGGCAGGACCTCCACGTTCCCAGCCTTGCCAGGTTCCTCATCCACTTCTGACATCCACCTTACCCTTCCTGTATCCCTGTAAATATAGAGGCCATTAACTCTGTTTTCCACTCTCCACAGATGCTGCCTGACTTGTAGAGAATTCTACAGCAATTTCTGTTTGTATCTTTGGTCCAGTTCTGTATTCTAAATCTATTTCTAAGAGGACAAAAGATTGATTAAAAACGAAATCAGATCTGAAATTGACAAAGGAGAAACTTGCAATTAGAATAGGATCCAGACCACACTCGATTTTTTTACCTTCTTCTGACATAATTTTAGACTTGAGCCGCAACTTCTCAATGTTCCCATCTTCTGCTGCTGTAATGATCTTCTCAGTTACCTAACAGCCTCTGTCTACTAACATTCATCATAAGCCCACCGACTCCCATGGCTACCTCAACTACACTTCCTCACAGCCTGCCTCCTGTAAGGACTCCATTCCAATCTCCCAGTTTCTCCTTCTCTGTCACATCTGTTCTGATGATACAACCTTCCACAACAACGCTTCTGATATGTCTTCCTTTTTCCTCGCCCAAGGATTTCCCCGCATTGTGGTTGACAGGGCCCTCAACCGTGTCTGACTCAATTCCTGCACTTCTGCCCTCACCCCTTCCCCTTTCTCCTTGTCCTCACTTTCCATCCCACCAGCCTCCATATCGAAAGGATCATCCTCTGCCATTTCCAGCACCTCCAGCGTGATGTCACCACTAAACACATCTTCTGCTCCCCTCCCGTGTCAGCATTCCGAAGGGATCATTCCCTCCATGACACCCTTTGGAGAGGTGGTGGCATAGTGGTAATGTCACTGAACTAGTAATCCAGAGCTCAGGGTAATGCTCTGGGGACATGTGTTTGAATCCCACAGTGGCAGATGATGAAATTTGAATGCAGTTAATAAATCTGGAATTAGTCTAATGGTGATGATGAAACCATTGTAAGTTGTTATAAAACCCCATCTCAGTTCAAGGGCAATTCGGGATGGGCAATAAATGCTGACCCAACCAGCGACATCCACATCCCACAAACAAATAAAAAAAAACCCTAATGTACTCCTCCATTACCCTCGATATCTCATCACCTTCCCATGCAATTGCAGGAGGTATAACACCTGCTCTTTTACCTCCTCTCTCCTCACCATCCAAGGCCAAACACGCCTTCCAGGTGAAGTAGCAATTTACTTGTACTTCTTTCAATTTAGTATACAGTACTTGCTGCTCACAATACGGTATCCTCTACATTGAATAGATTTGAGTCAAATTTGTTCTTAATGTTACGAATTTTCTCTTACGTACTATCAGCAGAGTGCTGAGTTAATAAATTGCAATTTAATAGTTTTCTTTCCTGTTTGCAATTGTTTTTTCTGCAATATTTCCAATGCCAGCACTGACGCTTTAATGGGTGGTGGGCTATTTGTTATGTACAGCTAGCCACACATTTCAAATATGCATATGTCCCTTGGAGCACTTTCTGTTTTGAAAATACAGCTCAAATGAGACCACTCAGCATAACAATAAAATGGGAAGGATCTGCTTCAAAAGATAATACTGTGCTACTGGTTCTTTCATTGATTTTTTACTTAATTTTCACTTTAATATTTACTGCTCCCTACACACATTGCACAATCTAACCTAATGAAAGTTTGATTTGTTAAAGTTGTCTGGTGGTAATGCACCTGGCTTTGATTTTAAGTAGATAATTGAGACCAAAAAAACAAGGATCTTTCTTTATTCTTAGCAATTTTCCTGAAGTGTTTTCATGGCTTATAAAGGTACTCAATTACTCTTTGTCCAAATTATTGTACTGTATTCAGTACCAAAATTGTTCTCAACTGCATATTGATTTCCAATGAGTTTTATATATTAAAGTGCTTCTTTGAAATAAGAATGTTGGATAGTTAATCTCAAGTCAGGAGTTGAATGGAACAAATGGTGTTAATTTACTTTTCCACAGAGACCGAATCAAAGTATATATTGTCTACGACATCTATGACTCACTCTACAAGATATAAAAAAAAGTAAATAGAGTAAGAGTCTGTAAAAGCTTGTTTGGAATGCAATATGGGTAAAGAAACAGAATAATGAGACTGGCATAATATGTTAAATGATTCATACATATAGGTTGGTTCTGAATTCCTGAGACATAACACCAAAGAGAAGGTATGATGCATATCCCTTAAAGTGCTAACATTTATTATATTTTAAATATTTAAAAGTGTTCTTCTTATTGGCAAGTAAATTGAATTCTGTTATTTCTTTGGAAAAATAAATTTAATTTTCTTTGTTGCAATGAAAGACAAGAGGCTGTAAAATTGCATGAGATGCATTTCCAAGCATTCAGTGTACACTGCCATCTCATGGTCATGTTCTCTCCAATCAAAACTTTCCAGAATAAAATGTCAATCCTTTAGCATGCTCCAGAAAAATATGTTTGAAAACATGTACATCATGTTAACCCAGTCCATGAACTTCTATGCTCTTATATTAATTCAGTTCTGATATCAAAAAGAGAAATTTGACTCCTTTAGGGATGACCTGTTTCCTTTTAAAAAGAAAATGTCTATGCAAGAATGTCTGTAAAAATTTGTAGTTCTTTAAGCATAAATGTTTCCAATTTTTTAATGAAAAAGGAATGCATGAAGCATCATATAGCAACATTTTGCCTTACTGAAGCTTATTTGCTTGAAGTCGTTTCTGAGAATATGTTTTTTCCTCTTCTTAAAAGGTTTTTCACTTATAACATTTTATCAATTCTAAATGGTGATATTTATCATTATTAGTGTTATTATTTTTAAAGAAACAGTATGTGGAAATTTTATATAGTGTTGCTTCTAGGTTGATAATGGCATATGTTTATCTTATTAAAAATAAAAACCTTTATTTATAACTTATGAGTAATATTGATAGATGCTATTAATGTAAAACTGCACAATAATTCAATTTTCCTATATAATTTCAGAATATTATTTGCACATTTTATAGTGTATATCAGATTATTCCTATTGGTTATTAATGATAAACATTTCCCTGACAACTTATTTCCATATCATTTGCTTAGATATTGGTTGTTTTTAGATTTGTTGTACATAAGATCCTGATAAATCAAGTCATTGGCAAAAAAAAACAAATTTTAGGACAAATCAACAATTTTACTGCTAGTAAATCTGTGTATGATGAGATATTGTTTAGAAATGTTTTCAGTGCCAAAAAGTTGCAAACATTATATATTGCTTTTATTTTATTAGAACGTTCTGCGGAAATTGCATTTCAACCTTCATCTGTGCAGAGGATAAACAATACATCCCAGTTGCTTAAGTAGCATTCCCCAGTCTATCTATAACTCAGGAGTTTCTGAAAGTGACTTCTCTCTTAGAGAAATTCTAGCAATCGTCATTTGTATAGCGCCCTCATCGTTATTTGCATACTGGGTGTAATGTAGAAAATTTGAAATACAATGGTGAACCTACAATCCTACATCCATTTCATGCCATCAGCACAACAGAGAATGAAGTCAAGAATTAATAAATCTTGCATTTTTAAGAACAACCACTGAAAGCTACTAAATGTTGCTTAATCAATGTTTTTTTCGTTTTTGGAGTATTGTTTATTTTTTGTAAATGACTTTCTCTACAACTGCATATCTTGTACGAACAATGAGGAAGAATTGCTTTGGTTGCTATACAATACATAACATTGCTGTAAAATATTCATTACATATAAGGAGAAATTTTACACATTCACACTCACAGCACTGAGCCTGTAGTGCAATTTCAGAAAAGGAAAGACTTATCTTCGTATGGCACCTTTCACAGCTTCAAGGAAGTCCCAAAGCCATTAAAAGTCAATGAAGTACTTCTAACGTGTAATGTAAGAAATCATTGCGAGAGTAACCAGGGCAATTCTTCCACCCAAGTTAGCTCAGCTCCTCCTATCAAAATTACAAAAGGCATTGTTAGATCATCATGATGGAACCAATTTGAGGGTGCTGTAATATCCGTACGCACCTCATCTGGTCCACTGCTGAATGTAGAAGGGCCTGTCACAAGCAAAGACAATATCCCATGGGGAGTTAGGGAATGGAGGAAATCAGTAAGGCACTCTTTCCACTTTTTTAATGATCCACTAAAGTGAACCTGGTAGAGGTCGGGGAACAGATCAATTGTCTTCCCATCCATTATACTTGGTGATTGAAAACCTAAAGGAAGGGAAGAACTGATTTTTTAAAAAAAAGATCACACAACTATTACTTTAAGCTGAAGGTACTGTGTCTAATGTTGTGGCCCAAAAGAACCAGCAACCCTCCTTATTAATAAATCACTTATCAGTCCTTGTTGAAGTCTTTTAAATGGAAAGCTCAAGTTGGAATTAAAATATCCCCTTTTTTGGATTGTAACTCCCCATTAACTGAAGCATGTGAAAAGTCATGTAAATACAATGGGAATTGATCCTTGCCTAAAAAATATTCCCTGTAAAAGAATAATTTCATTAAGAATGACACCATTGCAGTAATAAAAATATTTCAGTTGGATTCTTATTCTTATTCCTGTATAATCTTGGTTGTAAATGGTGCCTGTAGTATATAGGTAAATGGGCATCAATGAGGCTTATTTTCAACTTGCAGCTCATAAAACTAGCATTGCGGATTGACCTTCCATTACAAAGGCCACCTGATTATCATCTTCCTTGATTAAATTGTGTGCTGACGTCTTCAGAATGTTCCTTTCATTTTCCCGAGCTTTCTGCAGAGTACAAGTAGATCTCAGTGGTCAACCAGATGCACCAAAAGACTTTCTCAAAACATGGAGCTCACAGCAACCACAGCAAAGCTCATGGAATAAGCTGGCTAGTCTAAATGTGGGACAACGCTAACCCAAGACCTAAAATATTTCTTCTGGTGACAATGGCAGGGTAAAAGCTTGAATGCCACACTGGTCTTAGTCCAATGATCTTTCTTTTTCATTTATTCTCAAATGTGTTGTCATATTTGGCACACCTCGGTGTAGATTTTAACTTTCAGCACTGGGCAAAAATCTTGCAGTAGCAGATCAGCCACCTGTTACACACCCCATCTGGATATTTCTTTTCCTTGAAGTATATCGTCAGCCCAATCTATTATGGCCCATTTTCCACCTGATGGTGAAAGTAAGATCTACTCCCGGAGTATTATTTCTCAGTAACGCCGTAATCAATCCATTTGTTCTGACCAGAATAGTGATACGATTTGTTAGGTTTAGTTACTTAATGCTCCAAGGAGCCTTTGCACCTGCTTCTCTCTGTGTAGAAAAATTGTCACTATCATGCTAGCAATTTGATTCTTAATACGAGAGCTGGGCAACTAAGAAGCTGTACTAGTGCAGTCAATGAAAACCTAGGCCTGTTTTTACAACAACCATAACAACCTTATATTTGTATAGAGCCTTTAAGATAATAAAATATCCCAAGGCACTTCACAGGAGCATTGTAAAACAAAATATGACACTGAGTCACATCAGGAGATATTAGGTCAGAGAGGTAGGTTTTAAGGAGTTTCTTAAAGGAGGAAAGCAAGGTGGAGAGACAGAGAAGCATAGAGAGTGTATTCCACAGCTTGGAGCCTGGGAAATGAGGCGCAGCCACCAATGATGGAGCAACTAAAATCAGGGATGCACAAGAGGCCAGAATTAGAGGAGCGCAGACATCTTGGAAGGTTGTGGGGCTGGACGAGATTATACAGATAGGGAGGGTGAGGCCATGGAGGGATTTGAAAACAAGGATGAGAATTTAAAAATTGTTGCTTGACCGGGAGCCAACGTAGGTCGGCGAGCATAGTGGTGATAGGGGAACAGGACTTGGTGTGAGTTAAGACACGGGCAGCAGAGTTTTGGATGACCTCAAGTTTATGGAGAATAGAATGTTCGGAGACCATCCGGGAGTGCATTGGAATAATCAAGTTTAAAGGCATGAATGAGGGTTGCAACAGCAGAAGAGCTGTGACGGGGCAAAATTGGGCCATGTTACAGAGGTGGAAATAGGCGGTCTTAGTGATGGCAAGAATATGAGTTCAGAAGCTCATCTCAGGGTCAAATGTGACACCAAGCTTTCAGTGCAACCCTTTATTTCTTACAAGTCAATTATATGGTTAATATTAGTAAAATTGTAAGAATGGCTGAGATAAAACTAGCCATCCAAAATAATATTAGGTTTTCTGGTCAATGTACCAATTCTTTGTGACTGTCGGTGCAGTGATCATTACCCAATCCTAAGTATTGGTGAAATTAAATAAATTCTCCACTGCCACCAGGAATCAAATGAGGACATCACCACTGTGCGGGTATACACAGAGGAAGCCCACTGCTAAACTAGAATGCTTTTAAACAATCAGGTTGTGTCAATGGAAATCTACTGGGTTACATTGCTGTAATAGATTTCAATCTGAATATGAAGCCTTTAAACCAAAAGCTGACTTTGAGTTGTTCATACTTCAGATGTTACATTTTGGTATGGATGCAAAACATTCTTTCTTTATTTTTTTTTTAAAGAAGGAACCCAGTCATTCCCTACTGGCTGTTCCAGGGGAAGAGCTCGGAGAATCCACCAGACTATAATGAAACAATTACTCTCTAACTGACCTCAGAACAGATCTATTTAAAGGAATTAGACGTTATCACCTTAAAGGGCCACAGGTCTACCTTAGAAAGAGAATATTACACTGTAGGTTAACATGGTTCAATAGTGCTGACCTTGTAGAACAGCCATTCTCTGGCTTAACATGAGCATTGTCATAGGAAATCTATTCTTCTAATTTTTAAAACAGATTAATTCTGTTAAATTGGCTGTAACCAGAAATTAGGATATTTAATTTTGGAGCTGAACAGTACTTTATATTTAGCGAACATCATTTATTTAACATAAGAACAAAATAGGAGCGTGAGTAGACCATATGGCCCATTGAGTCTGCTCCACCATTCAATATGATCATGGCTGATCTTGGGCTCAAACTCCATTTTCCCACCTGCTCCCCATATCCCATGATTCCCTGAGAGACCAAAAATCTGTCTTTCTCAGCCTTAAATATATTCAATGATGGCACATCAATTAGCCTCTGGGTAGACAATTCCAAAGATTCACAACCCTTCGAATGAAAAAATTCTCCTTATCTCAGTCCTAAATGATCGGCCCCTTATCCTGAAACTGTGTCCCCTAGTTCTAGATTCCCCAGCCAGCGGAACAAATGGGAGAAATTTTATGCCCTCCCCCACAGCGGGTTTGGAGACGGGACAGCATGTAATCGAGTAGGCTGGTGGTGCGGCCAAGTTCATGGGCTGCAAGGACTCATTTGAGATCCTTGCTTGAAGCTCCACAGAGATGGACTCTCCATAGAAATGGACTCTCTCTCCATGACGGACATTTCCGCAGTTCTCGGCACCACCAATCCACTTGCAACTGAATTAAACTCCTCCACCCTCTCTGCTATTGTGGAGATGATGCATGGCATGTCTGCCAGTACTTGGCTAAGTACCTGATGTACCTTTAGGATTTTCCTTCTCAACAGCAGACCCCACAGGGTACAGGATTGCATGCCCCAATGTGGAATTTCCACAGCTGTCCCTGCCACCAGCAGCTGCCCATGCTCACTTGTGAATTGTGAAACACCGGGTCAAACCCACTAACTCTAACTGGACCGAAATGTGAGTATTTACACTTGTGAATGGCTGTCATGAAAGTGTGCTATACTGAATGATGATTTTTTATTCCACCGGCTGGAAACCTATATTAAATTTTTAAAAAGGAGCAGATAAAAGGTGACTGCGAGCAGCTTAAATGGCCACCGCAATCTGCATCAAAATACCTTACATTCCAATGCATTGAGGTGGAGAAGTAGTGTCTGCTCAGTCCCCAACCAGAACAACGACCTGTCCTAGCCGCATTAACAAGACATTAAAGGCAATCACTTGGGACATTAAACTGGTGGAGACAAACCACTCAAAGACAATCACTTGAACAATGGGATCCTGGTTGAGAGAAGGCAATTCCTAGACATGCACTGATTAAGTTGTAAGAGGAAATACACACTGGGTGATGGTCATGTGACAGGCCCCACAATCTGCGTGTTTAAGCTGCAGACCAGACAAGCAACTAGACACTGACCCAAGAAGACCCAAGTGGGTGTCCCTCTCTCTATCTCTCCAGTCCACCTCACAAGCTTCAAACTCTACATGCTGGCCATAACCACCCAGGCCTATCACTGCTGCAGACAGAGACCCCATGAAAGAAGTCATCCGCACTGCTGTTTCCAGGTGAACCAGCAAATCTGCCGTCCACATCTGCAAACTGGCAGCCTCAGGACCACCGAGTTCATCCAGAAGACAACTGAGTCACCAAACTCCTTAGACTGTGAATCCCTTTTATTGCTCCGGACTCTAATCCGACCAAGCTGTCCTTCCTGACTTTGTAACCTATTTGTGTGTGAACCCCAAAGTGTGTGTGTGCATATGTGTGTGTGTGAAAGTTGGACAGTAGTATATTATTTTACTTCGATCAGCTTAAGTACAATAAAGCTAACTTCTTTCTTTGTTAAACTCAAGAAAGCCTGTCCAATTGGTTCTGTTATGATCATAGCATGTAAATAGTTAAATATTCACTGAATTGGCAAGCACACTTACTTTAAAAAAGAAATAAACCCTGTTGCAGTCAAACAAGGAGAGGGACAAGATGGGAGCCCTTCGACCCCTTGCCTGATCGTAACAATGATTGTACGTCCACTGATGGTGCACCCTCAGAAGGACTGAGTTCCTCTGAGAAATCATCCTGCTGCATCTCCACCAACACTTTCTGTATGCATGAAGGCCCTGGAAGAAAAAAGAAAGGCTTATGAATTAGTTATTGCAAAGTAATGGTCTTGGCGATGACCATATTCAATCTTAGTCGTAGTTCAATTACTGATGAAATTAAGTTATCATGTGTGTCAGAGATATTTGTGATTTAGTCGCCATGCCTCTGAGAGCTCCCTCTAATTGTGAAGGGTGCAGATGTACCACCTATCTACATGGCATCCTGCTCTGCATCTATTACTACACAATTTGTGGTGGTCCACATCCAGTCCTCAGCCTTTTCCTCACAGTTTGTTCTCTCTTTTCCTACAAGGTATGAGGAAACAGACCTGTCAATGACTGAAGGTCACATAGTCACCCAATGGATGCAGACTATTTGGTGAGGATGACTATGAGACACATGCATACATTACATAAGGATTGGGGTGGAAATGTGAGAATGGGCATAGAAAGTGAAGACTGGGTGCTGCTGAAAATTGAGTGGGCATGAGGATTGATGTGATGGAGTACACTTGGCAAGACAGAGTGAAGGAACGGGGAGGGGGGATGTCTTAAAGCACAGGATATAGGTGAATCAACAAACATACTCACTTTTCTTGACCTGGTTAGGTCATTTAACCTCTTCCTACATTGTATCCATCATGTAGGCACAACACTTCTGTTGTTCATCTCCTCAGCTACCTCCAACCACATCTTCTTGGTGACAGCAGCAGTTTACTTCCTCCCATTGCTGGGAAAAGTAGCTCTCTCCTGCTCCTGATTGTGTCCAGTGGTAGAATCATTGAACCATTGAAAGTTTCAGCACACAATGAGGCCATTAGGCCCTTCATGCTCATGCTGACCCTCTGCAAGAGCAATCCAGCTAGTCCATTTCCACAGTCATTTCCCTGTAGCCCTGAAGTTTTTTTTCCTTTTCAGGAGCTTATCTAATTCCCTTTTGAAAGCTACAATTGAATTTGCTTCCACCACCCTTTTAGGCAGTTCATTTCAAAAAGTGCTGTGTTAAAAAAGCTTTTCCTCATGTTGCTTTTGGTTCTTTTGTCAATTGTTTTAAATTGGTCTCCTCTGGTTCGCAACCCTTCTGCCAATGGGAACAGTTTCTTTCTATCTATTCTGTCTATACACCTCATGAATCTCCTCTGAACCTTCACTCCTCTAAGGAGAACAGCCCCATCTTCTCCAATCTATCCATATAACTGAAGTCCCTCATCCCTGAAACCGTTCTCGTAAATCTTTTCTGCACCCACTCTAAAGCCTTCACATCCTTCCTCAAGTGCGGTCCCCAGAATTGGACAATACTCCAGTTGAGATTGAACCTGTGTTTTATAAAGTTTCATCATACTTCCTTGCTTTTGTACTCTATTCCTCTATTTATAAAGCTCAGATCCCATATCCCTTTTTAACCACTTTTTCAACCTGCCCTGCCATCTTCAATGATTTGTACACATATATCCTCTGGACCCTCAGGAGGTTTTGCTAATGCATGAAGTAAGTAGCATTAAGTTCTACTTGACTGAGTGCTGCGTGACAGAGTGCCTAACTCAGGAATTTGCTAAGTGTGGGAATTCGGTGCAGTGAGGGAGGAGGTGCTGTTTTGGTCTTTTACAGAACAAGCAGTGATCCAAGAGATGGAGCCAAAGACAGTGAGAGCTGAAGCTCAGAGGCATAAATTCGATGAGCAGGTCGGTGATTACTTGGTGAGTTTTAAGGCTCTTTTCTTTTAAATTGCGGCAGTAGTTTAAACTGGTACTGAAGAGATATAATATTGTATTACATTTTTAGCTTTAACTAGTTAACTATTTAATATAACTACAAATTATCAGTGATATTTCAAAATTTGAAATCTAATTAATTAAATAAAACACAATAGAGATGGCAGGGCAGGTGTTGTGTTGTAGCTGTAACATGAGGCTGTCCACTTTGGCAGGAAGAATAGAATAGAAAAGCAGAATATTATTTACATGGAGAGAGGCTGCAGAATGTTGTGGTACAGAGGGATCTGCGGGTTCTTCTACATGAATCACAAAATGTTAGCATGCAGGTACAGCAAGTAATTAGAAATTCAAATAGAATGTTGGCATTTATTGCAGGGGGATGGAGTATAAAAGTAGGGAAATTTTGCTACAACTGTACAGGGCATTGGTGAGACTTTGCCTAGAGTACTGTGTACAGTTTTGGTCTCCTTACTTAAGGAGGGATATACTTGCATTGGAAGCAGTTCAGAGAAGATTCACTATGCTGATTCCTGGGATGAAGGGGTTCCTTTTGAGGAAAGGTTGAGCAGGTTGGGCCTATACTTACCGGAGAAGAATGAGAAGTGATCTTATTGAAACGTATAAGATTCTGAGGAGGTTTGACAGGGTAGATACTGAGAGGACGTTTCCCCTCATAAGGGAATCTAGAACTGGGAGGCACAGTTTCAAAATAAGGGGTTTCCCTTTTAAGACGGAGATGAGGAGGAATTTCTTCCCTCAGAGGGTCATTAATCTTTGGAATTGGCTTCCCCAGAGAGCAGTAGAGGCTTGGTCATTGAATATATTCAAGGCTGAGTTAGATAGATTTTTGATCTATAAGGGAGTCAAGGGTTCTAGGGCAGGCAGGAAAGTGAGGTGAGGGCCACAATCAGATTAACCATGATTTTATTAAATGGCAGAGCAGGCTCGAGAGGCCGAATGGCCTACTCCTGCTCCTATTTCTTATGTTCTCTTTTCCTGCATTCCCCTAGAACTGTACCATTTTGTTTATATTGCTTCTCCTCGTTCTTCCTACCAAAACGCATCACTTTGCACTTCTCTGTGTTAACTTGCATCTGCCACATGTCCGTCCATTCCACCAGCCTGTCTATGTCCTCTTGAAGCCTATCACTTTCCTCCTCACAGTTCACTATACTTCCAAATTTCTTGCCAATCTGCAAACTTTGAAATTGTGCCTTGTACACCCAAGTCTACGTTATTAATATAGATCAAGAAAAGCAGTGTACTAGCATCAACCCCTGGGGAACACCCAGGGATAGGCACCAACATGTTGCACCATGGAAATTTGACAAAATTATTGACTCAGCCACGGACATGGGGCAATTAAATCTGTATATAAAGTGTATAGCCCACCAAATGCCATCAAAACACAGTCTGATTTAAAACACATTTCTCCCTATAAATAAAGTAGCTAAGCATGCAAGCATCAATGCAATGCGGCACAACTGTATTATCTAGCTAGCAAGCAAAACAGTATGCAATGTCAATGCGAATTACTTTTATTGGTAGAATAGAGCGAGCTGCACCATGTGCTAACATTGCGTTAGCATGTAGCCAGCCAGCTAAACCATTGCGCAATAAAAACTAGGACTGTAAGAAGTAACTTAATGTTATTCAACCAGTAAAATAGCAAATAATTTTCCACACTGGAAAAATCAATTATCTAGTTGTCCGAGTTCGGTAACAAGCTGATAATAATAACAAATTCAATGCACTTTAATTCTTTTGCTTTCGAATGTACCTCTCCATCACAGCTATTTTGACGTCCTTTGTGCTCGTTATTGCAGTTGCAATACGTAGTCAAGCATCAGCCCGACAGTTCTCAAGGCATTTCCTTGTGGATGTTTTGATTGTGTTCAAGTGGCTGAACACTCGTTCGCAGCAACATGTGTCAGTGCTCAGTGTCAGTAAAAGAAGTGATAGTCTTGCCAGTTCACTGTATTCATCCTCATTTGACTTAAACAAATGATACCATAATTTGGTAACATCACTGCCACAGCAGTCTCAGTTGAAAGGTGTCTTGACAGCCTCATCTTCACAGTACAATGTATAATGCATTTCAACCTTGCTGGAGTCAATGTGCTTTGTAAATTTTGCAGCAAGTTTTTGAATTTCTGAGACTGGTGGCTTTTGTTGCATGGGTCCAAGTAAAGCATGTATTTCACCAGCGCTTCTTCAGGAAACCTGGTCTTTGCCTGTTCAAGTTTCTTTGCATATTCAATAAATGTTGCTTTTACCTGGACAATCTCACAATCTCCGTTTCTAGCAAGTAATGCTGTTCTTTACACTCCCTCAGCATCTCTGTGACCTTGGCACTGGGGATAGAGCGGTAGCTTCTAGATACAAAACATTCCAATGTAGATTCTTTATTTGAAGGCTGTTTAAACGGCTTCAAAATGACCTTGAAGTAATTCTCCAGGGAGCAGTATGTGCTGTATAGATCAGAGTTCTCTTTCTGCCTTGCCAAATTAATTGATGCGAGAAGTGGCAAAACCCAGTTCAAGAAATTGAGATACAGAATGAATTCTGGAGATTGTAGCTTGTCACTGATATTCTGGCAATATTTTTTGTAATTTGCTGACCCATTCTCAAATGCCTCTCTCTCAAAGTATTGCACTAGAGAATCTTGCAGTAGCTCGAACCTCTCAACACAGACAGCCAAACTTAACCGGCGAATTTTTTTGTAGCCAACCAGGCATGAGTATTCCTCTTCATTCAGCTCACAAATCTATCTAAGTTGCTTTTTTTCTTGCAGCTCCACTGAAATGTCTAAGTGTTGCTTTGATCACGTCTTTCACAAAGTCAGGTATAACTGATTCAGCGTCTTTCGCAATTAAGGCTTGGCAATGGGTCATATAGTGCTGGGCGAATAAATCTCCATAATGATCATCTAGTCACCTTGAAAGACTTTCATATTGGACTAGCATTACAGGTGCCCCGGCCAATGTAAATCCTACAGATTCTCTATGGGGTACTTGTTTTGGTCATTTTCCAAACAACCAATGATGGCTGCAGTCAGATTTTCTGCATTACAACACACAGCTATTTCAATTAAGCTCAAAAACTCAAAGCAAATTTCCCCTTTGTCAACATTCATGGAACGATGGTAAACAAAAAGCTGACTCTTGACACTGCAGTCAGTGCTCTCATCGCACATTAAGTTTACAAACGGAGCATCTACTGCTGTTTGAACTGTTTCACTGTAAAGGTAGTCACCTCAATCCTCGGTGTTTCTTGCCACAGTTCTTACACTGCAGTGCAGTCTTTGAAAAGGAGAAAAGTTTGGATCAATTTTTTTAGCGAGTTCATTGAAGACGACACCTGCTGAATATAGCAATTTGACTCTTGCTAAACTTTAGGCAAGGCAAAGATCATTCTGTACATCTTTGAGATTCTGGTTAACAAAGGTGGCCATTAACTTTACCTGGTCTTCTTTTGGCTTTTTTGGCTTTGGCCTCCTTGATGAGTCTATTCTTGTCTATGATCGACATGTTTGAAGTCTTAGACATTTGTTTGCACCATTTCTCAGCATGGTCGCGAGCTACAGTTGACTTGAGCTGTTTCATTACTTGGCCACATCTTGAGCACTCCATAAAACAATCTGTAGGTCTTTTAAAAATGAAATATTCTCTTTCCCAAACTGGGGTGAACAACCTTCTTTTTCAAATTCGATGCCATGTTTTTTCACGGATAAGAAGAAAAGTGGAAAAAATGTGAAAGTAGAATTAGAACTCATAGCTGACTCCTGAGTCTTTCCCTGGTCATTGAGGACACTTTATGCACATTAGACTTTATAAATGTGTTCTAGTCCAAAAATGGAATGAGATATGACTGTGTAGATTGCTGTCCTTCGCGGAGTCTAACACCAGAACCTGCACAATATTGCTGCAGTCTTAATGAAATGTCTCATTTACTCAACTTCCTGTTGTTGTGTTATGGCATTTAAGAGTGATGTCCCTTTAAGATCTTAGTATCCTAATAAGCCAAGTACCAGGATGCAGTCAGGTGACTCAAAGCCAGATTCACTCTGCTACTGGAACACCTAGCGACAAGTCCTGTAAATAGTTAGCTCTGCAATGTTTATAATTGTTAGCTGTTTAATAAACCTTTTTGAAATCTTCAACAAACTGAACTCCATGCATCTCGTTTATGTTGCATCAGACAACATGAAAAACATATCATTACATGGTGGCAGCTGTGGTGAGAAGAGAAAATCCAAGATTGAAGACCACAGGAAAACAGCTTTAAAAACTAGCTACAGCTAAAAGAGAAAAAGTTAAAAGAAACACTGTCCCAAACAGTGTAAAGAAGAAAAAAAACTCACCTCCAGCTGTAGAATACAGAGCTGAATGATTGGCTGCAAATCAATCACTGTGATCAGATGAGTCAGTGTGGTGTCGGTACAGGAACAACCCCAGTTAAAAAAAAAAGCTTTGAGGTGCTTGCAAAGTTGATATTTTTTTAAAGGCTCAGTAAAAGACCAAAAAGGGAGAAGAAAAGCAATCCCTATTTCAGGCTAATTGATTGATTTCAAAGACTCCCCCACACTGATCAGGTCCACGCCTTCAGGTTATTTAAAACACAAGTTTGAAGGCTTGGAACAAGATATTTAAAATTACCATGGACCTCAACATTTTTTACCACAGACACTGGTGTCCATGAACGGACATGTTGCCGACCCCTGGGAACACCACTGTATACCTTCCTCCAGACTGAAAAGAAATTGTTCACAGCCAGGGCAGAACAGTGGTGTAGTGGTTAGCACTGCAGCCTCACAGCTCCAGCGACCTGGGTTAGGTTCTGGGTACTGTCTGTGTGGAGTTTGCAAGTTCTCCCTGTTACTGTGTGGGTTTCTGCCAGCTGTTCTGGTTTTCTGCCAAAGACTTGCAGGTTGATAGGTAAATTGGCCGTTATAAATTGCCCCTAGTGTAGGTAGGAGAATTGTGGGGATGTGGTAGGGAGTATGGGATTAATGTAGAATTAGTATAAATGAGTGGTGGATGGTCAGCACAGACTCAGTGTGCCTAAGGGCCTGTTTCAGTGCTGTATTACTGTATGACTCTGTTTCCACTGACCCTTTTACTCCATGGGCTTTAACTTTGCTGGTAAGCCTATAATGTGGCACGTTATCAAATGCCTTTTGGAAGTACATCATGTACACCACATCAATCACATTACCTCCATCAACCGTCTCTGTTACCTCCTCAAAAAACTAAATCAAGTTTGCCTTTAACACAATTTGCCTTTAACAAATCCATGCTGGCTTTCCTTAATTGATACACAATTGTCCAAGTGTCTGTTAATTTTGCCCCAGATTACTGTTTCTAAAAACTGACTGGCCTGTAATTCCAGGGAAGCATCATTAAATCTGAATGCTGCCCTTGCTGTTTGTGCATCTATTCTAAACACCTACTGGCTTTTCCAAATTCCATTTCTGCATTCGTCCTTTAAATAGTGGACATCAAATTGCGGCATGCAGGTCTGCATCACACCCACTATGCAGCTTGGCAACACAAAGCCCAGAAATCTAAACTTATTGCCACAATCAGACTGAAATTGGAGAATCTGACTTATTGACTTTGCTTCCAGTTTTTCACCGGCAATTCATCAATCCCCGTTCCCCACCCCCACTCAGAACCCACATTTACATTAATACCTGGTCCTAAAAGTGACTTGCTTTATATTTTCTTTAAAATTAAGTAGTATTTGTTCTAATCCTGATCCGTCTGTCAGTGCTGATCCCCACAAGGTCCCTCGAGAGTGGCTGCATACAGGAGGTATTTGTGTGGTCCCATCATGGACCAAGGGGCCCCCACCAGCATAGGCATTGTGCTTGTCTCTATGGGGCAATTAACAGTGTTCACTTTTGTGCTTGTAGGAGTAGACAGCACACAACACAAAGGAAAGGGCCAAGACTGGTGGAGGGGTGCCGTATCTACACATTCTGACTCCTATGGAGAAGGAGGTCTTAGAGCTGGCAGGGCAGCACACTGCCACTCTATTCTTGATGGATGAGTGAGCAAGTGCAGAGGCACAAGGGTGCATCTGGCATACACAAGACATAGTGGTCATGTATCTACCACTGACACATGGAGCTCCACAGAAGGGATAGTTGGAATGACGCAATGGGAAGCCCTTAACCCTTCAATCTATCTGTTCTCTCATGCAGGCCAGGGTAAGACTGAAGAGCGGAGAGCTGGAGAGACCAGGGACCACCGTTTACCTCTGAGGAGGAGGAGGAAGCCTCAGAGGGTGCACCGTCAAAGCATTCATCCGCACCCACCACCAGAAGCACAGATACTCTCATATTGTCGGGTATCTGAGCTGAGATACAAGGACACCACCTGGTGAGCACAGCACAGACATGCCCAAGCAGCTGATGGAGGCTGCGACAGGCGAGGCCACTGGCAGTCGAAGGACTGTGGGAGGCCAGGCCCATGCTGATCCCCAGGCTGATGACATACCTGTGGAGTCATCAGCAACAGTGCACCTGCTGCAGCTCCAGTAAGGCAACATCTGGCGGAACTTCCAGAGGCCACGCGCAACGATGTGTGGATGATGGTGGAGTCTATCCAGGCCATGAGTACTGCACTGTCTCTGGCGTGTGTGCACATGGCTTCCTCCACAGAGACATTAGTGGCCCTCATGAAGAGCCAGATCCAGCAGACCACACAGTGGATACTGGAGATGCACACAGACCTGTATGCCATCGCCTTGTCCATGAGCTGTATGCAGCAGTGGCCAGGTGAGAGGGAGATGTGGCACATGGAGTTTCCACCAAGTCCTTGTCCTTCTCAGTTGAACAGGGAGGTACAAGTGTTCCTTGCAAGGAAGAGTGGCTGCCTTCTGCATCTGGGGCTTCCTCCCAGGGATCTCCTGGTGTAGACAGCGGCTCCTCAGCCCCTCTGCCAGTGTCACCAGCGCCTTGAGTAGCTGCAATGACAGAGGAGGCTCCTGGACCTGTGCCATGATTATCCCATGTCACGGGGCAGCAAGGTCAGCAGCTTGCTTCCATCTCAATTGACAGTGCATGGGGACCTCCACATAGTAGTACACTTAAGAGATTTACGAGGAGCACCTAGCTGCACTTGGAGTTCATGAGTGAATAACATATGTAGATGTTAAGCCTCACGTTTGTTGTGCTTTTCGATAATGGCTTCACACCCTGTTGTTGTTTCTCCTTCCAATTCTTGCTGCCTTATGAGACCTCATCTACAGCCTGGTTCCCTCAATGGACTGGAAGCAATGAACTAAGTCACATTCAGTCAGCTCTTCAGCCTTGCCAATGTGCAATGTGCATCTGGGCGCTGGGCAATAGAGTGCAAAATGAAGAAGGCGACAGCGAGGCTGCATAACAGTAAGGCTTTATTGGAATGTTTCTGAAAGGTATTAAGGGTCATAAGAAATGTCTGTATATTAGCAAGTTCCAAGTCTCCCCAGAGTAACTTGCCTGTGGTCCATGGGGTCCTTCATCATGCATCGCCTGGTCAGCTGCCTCTACATTCTTATTGTTGGAGGAGGCATCGCGATCCACAATATCCTCATTGTTCAATGCCTCTCGCCTCTGCAGTGCCAGGTTGTGCATTGTACAGCAGACCACCACGTTATGTGAGACTCTTACTGGTGCATACTGAAGGGCTCCAGAGGATCGATCGAGGCACCTGAATTGCATCTTCAGTAGACCTATGGCCTTCACGATGGTCACTCTACATCTGTGCGTGGCATCCTCACAGGTGTGAGCAGCCATGTCCTCAGTGGCTAACCATTGTCTCCCAGTATCCATCCCTGAAGGCGCACAGGGGGGCCAGAAAAAATGTGGCACCTGAGATTGCCGAAGTACATAGGCATCGTGGCTGCTTCCCAGGAACCATACACCCACCTGCAGGATCCTCTTCCAGTGGTCACAGATCAGTTGAACATTGAGCGAGTGAGTGGAGGCCCTTCCTCTTGATGAAAGCCACTGGCTGTTCCACGAGAGCCTTGATGGCCACATGTATGCGGTCGATGACATTTTGCACCTGGAGGAATGGCCCCGAATCCTATGGACCTCTCAGCCTGTTTTTCTGGATTGGTGTGGTAGCACACATAGTTGCTAGCCCTCTTGAACATAGCATTCGTTACCTCCTTGATCCACCAATGGGCCACACATGTCTCCAGTGGATCCCTGGAAAGATCAGGAGGTGTAGAAGCTGAGAGCCATGATGATCTTCAGGGTCACTGGCATTGGGTGTCCACTAACCCCCATGGGTCTCAGCTCGTCCTGCAGCATGGCGCAGAAATCAGTGACTGCCTCCCTGGAGAGGTGAAGTCTTCACTGACACTGCTGCTCAGACACCTGGAGGTAGTTCAGTCTCAGACAGTAGTACTATGCCCTGGGGAATAGCCTCTTCTGCATGTAGCAGGCTGTTGGCACGCCCCTCTGCACCCTTCTCCAGCATGTCCACTCTCAGGCTGGCCCTCTTATTAGTCCTGAAGTTGCTGATGTGCCCCTGCAGGTGCTTGGATCTCCCTCTCTCCCAGCTGCTCTTCCTCTTCAATGTGCGCCCTGAAGCATAGGTGGATGAGGCCCATGGCAGGTGGCCTCTCTCCTAGTCCAAGGTCTTCTATCCAGATGCGCACTCCTTTTCCCTGAATCATTCCTTGAGACCAAATGCCACTGCGCTGATAGAACCCTGGCAGCACACCCCCACAGTGCTGGCACCTTTTGACCCATTCTGCCATCATCATACCCTCCCTAGCATGGCACACTGGCTCTCTCAATGGCTGGCTGAGAGGACCAGCACTGAGCTCCCATTTCCTTGCCACCTTCTTTGACCTGGCGTGGCTCTAAAGTCCCATGGTTCCTGTGCGCCATCAGTAAAATCAGAAATGTGCTGCAACATTCAAGTTAATTGACCTCTTAAACATGTTAATTGCTCTCCCTCTCGTCACCATGCGACGCCTGCCCTCTATGTCGGTCACCGTCGGTAAAATCTGGAAATGCGTAAAGACGTTAGACTTCCGGTT
Source organism: Heterodontus francisci (assembly GCF_036365525.1). Lineage (NCBI taxonomy): Eukaryota > Metazoa > Chordata > Chondrichthyes > Heterodontiformes > Heterodontidae > Heterodontus > Heterodontus francisci. The sequence goes on from NC_090375.1 coordinate 142,337,297, forward strand.
CAATGTATTCCATCCAGATTTTACAGGCCCACCATCTCTGAGTACATTCCAAGTGGCCCGTAAAATTTACCCCATTGTTTCTGACAGTGGGATCCGCTTGGAATGTTGTGTGTCATGACTGAATATAAAGGGAAAGTCATCAAATTAAAATTGATCAAAAATAAGTTTTATAAAAATGAGGTGCAAGGGTAATCATAAAGTCTTTAAGAGCAGCTGAAGTTTTTTTTCAAAGAAGATGCACAGCAGTAGTATTTTGACACTAGGCAGAGCTGGAGAATTGTGGAACCTTTAGGTAATTTGAGGCTTTGCTTTCTTTTCTTCTCAATCCCTTAACTGCAGGAAAGAAATGCCCCACAAATGTAAGGCTACTGCTCATAACCATTCTGATTTAATTCCCTGATGCCAATGTGAAAGTGTGTTAAGTTGAATAAAAATGATTTATTACATTCTTATTCAGTATCTCCAATGTCCACTTCATACCACAGAAATAAAACAGATTTACAGCTCCCTTGTATGCAGAATTATGCTTACCATTGACATTAGAAGCAATGTCAACAAAACTAATGCAAGTTTTCTGCAAGAGAGATGTTAAATTGCAAACGGTGCAAGATTTCTCCTCTCATCATCACATTAATGACATTCTATGAACTTAATTTTCATTTGCATAATGGTGGCACTTCATAATAAAAAAGCCATAGGCCAATAGCTGTACAAAATTCAGCAATTCAACATTAACCATAGAGCATACCTAATTTATGTTGAATAAAAATAGAATTCAAACCATATTGGAAGGAGAAATAACATGTTATGATCTGGAATGGGCTGCCTGAAGGCAGATTCAATAGTAACTTTCAAAAGGGAATGGGACTTAAACTTAAAAAGGAAAAAGAAAAATTTGCAGGGCTCTGGGGAAAGAGCAAGGGAGTGGGGCTAATTGTTCAGCTCTTTCAAGCACAGGAACGATTGGCCAAATGGTCTCCTTCTGTTTTGTAAGATTCTATGATAACAGTTGACGGTTTAATGGAAAAAAAGATCTGATATAGAAATTTTGGAATAGTGAAATACAAGTGAAGGAAGTGCTAAACCTAATGGAAAAGAAAGATGGGCAATTTTTGGAAGGGCGGGAACGAGGGTCAAAGTCAGAATGAAAGATTTACCTATTTTGAACAAGTGTACATTGGATTTCCACCTTATGTTATTGATTTTACTTGATTTTCCAATGGGCTTGTGGATCAATTGGGCAAAAGCATTAATCTGCTTACACCCCATTTCAGTAGACTAAGACATTCAGGGACGGCAAATTTGAAGCCATTGTGCCATTTGATGCTTTTTGAAAATCAGAAGTTTTTAGGTCAATTAGAGCTGCCCTTAGCACAACACTAGAGTATGTTTTGCAAAAGTGATTATCTTTAAGTACACATGACTGGAGTCTTGTCTGGCTAAGGTCAGTGTAAATAAAGCAAAGGAAGATAGTCAAAACCAAAATACAGATTTGAAACTGTACTTTTAATAACTGAAGCCCATGATCCGCATGAAGAATACTGTAAGTAACAAGAGATGACAGGAATGATTTTCAGCTTCATTTTTAGGTGGAAATGAGTTGATAGCAAGATGAAACTGGGGGTGCATCACTTACTGCTCCATTTCCACTGTTGTTCCACCTGCTGCCATTTTGATCAGGCCCTATCGATATACACAGCCAGAGCTTCATGAAGAATGCAAATTGAGGTTCTCTGCCATCAGTGAGACTTCAATGTTATTTTCATTAATAGTAGTCTAGGAATGCTCAATGCTGGATCTGCCAGTAATACTGGGCTGGACAAGCTGGTCATGGCACATTCCAGCACTATTTAAAAAAGGGAAAAAAGTCTTGCATTATATGTAGTGCTTTTCACAACCTCAGGATGTCCCCAAATGCTTTATAGCCAATTAGTAGCTTTTGAAGTGTAGGCACTGTTGGAAACATGGCAGCTAATTTTCGCACAGCAAGTTTCCCTGCAAGGACACAGATCATTGATATCTGTCTGGAGAGTTAGAGGAGCTTGTTAGAAATATTATTTTTTTGACATTGTGCTAGGTTTTTGCCTTACTTGCCTTTTCAACCACTCTGTTAGCACAGGTAAGTGTTTACTTTGCTAAAGCATGGCAGTGATATTAGCCGTCTCTTAATGGCTGCAGGAAGAGATGAAACAACAGCAGTTGCTACAATGGGAGAATTTCAGGGAGCAGTACTTGGCCCTGCAAGGAGTCCAGTGAGGAGGAGAGCTTCTCAAAGGTAGTTAAACCCTGCTTATAGTCTACTGAACCAAATAAACTACCTATACTTCAGAAGAAGTGCAGGAGGAGATTGCACATCTCACCTAGGCCATATCATATTACCATAGCTGGTACTGCAATCCCTGTGGCAGTTAGGGTGACCACAACCTGATTGCATCAGGGTTATTGCAGGCTACAGATGGTGACACTTGCAATATAGGCCAAGCTGCAATGCATTTGTGCATAAAGCAGGCCATAGTCATGATTTTTGTCAGAGCGAATGGATATAATTCATTCCCGTGGGCCCCAGGAGCCAGTAGGAGAGGGCTGTTTCTTTTGTAGCCAGTGCAGGATTCCCACAAATGCAAGGTGCCATTGACTGTGCATTACTTTCACCAGCTGCACAGTATTTCATTGTTTAATATCCAACTGGAATATGACTGCTGGCTGAAGTTCACACGGGAGTGTGCCTGCTTTCTAAGTACATCTCACAAAGCCTACAGACCAGCACTTCCTCTCTCCTTGATGAGGAGCAGAACATCAGAAGCTGGTTGCAAGGAGATAATGGATATCCTCTCCAAACTTGGCTGATGATCTTGCTCCAAAACTTATGGATGCCTATGAAGATGAAGTACTCCAACAGAGCAGTGCTAGCACTTGGAAAGGCTGGAGTGACTGACAGGCATCTTCCTGATGGTCCTTTCCATCTCTTATGCTGCAGGGCCCAAGTTATGCTGAACCTGAAATAAAGGGGAGAGGATTAAGGATCAGCAAACAATGGAAATGTTATTCAGTAGGAGAGGGCTGTTTGCAACACAGTGCAGCACCAGTTTTCCAGTCTGCCTATATGTGTGACTGTCTGAGAAAAGACAAAAGGTAAGAGAAATAAGCAGATCTTATGTGGTAGACAAGCCTATCCCAGTTCAGGTCCTCTCCTGGTTGTTGTAAGCCAGGTGTGTGTATGTGTGTCTGTGTGTGTGTTCCTTTTAAGGAGAGTCCAAATAGTGGGCATACTGAGAGGGAGAAGCAGAAAGCTGTGAGAAAGATGGTGAGAGGCTATTATTCAAAACAGTGGATGCAGTGTGAAACATGAAAGTAGTTAGCAGAAGAGTGAAATGCATTTCAGTTGTAACCAAGTTAAAAACAGAATTCTGTTTGCAGCTGTTGTAAGAAAAGCAGCAACTCACAAGAAAGTGATTATAATAAGAAGGGTGGGTTGTTGCTGTGTCATCTTGTGATTCGAGAAGACCCATCAGGAGCGGAAGAAGGAAAAGTCTGGAGTGATGTACAGGTGAAAATGCGCTGTGGCAAGGAATCATTTTTGAGACAGCAAGATGCCATTCTCGCCTTTGCTCTGCGGTTAAGGTAATTGAAATATTTCAGGCACTGTACCCATGTGCTGGGGATGATACTTCTAGCATTTTGATTCTTAGCTACCTCCTTTCAGGCTGCAGCATCTGACTGGGTGCCCATCTATATTCTGAGCAGTAGATGACCTATGCCCGGGCCCTCATCTCCTTGACCAGGACCTCTATCACTAAAACGAGGTGCCCTGACAGCAGAAATTTCTCACCAGAAGTTCCAAGCTGATGGCAGAAGTAAGGGAAAAATTCAAAGATACCACTGCTTTAAGAGGTGTAAGGTCATTAGGTTGCATGGTTATCCCACCCTCCAAATCCATGCTGTAACATGTAAATAAGACCCAAATATCAAAATAATTTGAGCCTTTGGCTAGTGCCACCAGGTAGTCCATCTGATCACTCAGTCTACAGTCTACAGAGTGGTGTGGCAACTGCTGAAGTATTTGTTTTGATGATTTAAAGCCTTGTGCAAGGACCAGTTGCTCCCAGACATGGGTGCACTATGGTGGCCTCTCTCTTGGTATTGAGCATGAATTGCAAAATGAGCAGAAGCTACGCACAGCAGGACGATCTGCTACAACTTGAAGGAGGAGGAGGAAATGGGTTCTCTTCAGCAGGCCATATCCACAGGAGGTCTTTGGGGAGGAGATGTGTTGGAGAACAGATTGCAGGAGTGCTGCGATGCCATGAAAGCCCGTTTGCACATTTGTATTCAGATCCATGATGGCAACAGTCTGAGTTTGCAGGCCGACAAGCTGTGTTTGCATGGCAGCAGTCTGAGCTTCCACTGAGCACTCAGATGTTGGATGGATACTGCTTGTGCTGCAATGGAAGCTGAGACGTCAGCCTTCAGATGCTGCATCATGCTTGTTTCCAGAGGTGTACTGCTGGACGTAACCACCCGTTCCTTGTTGGAAAGGATGGGCTCCAAGTTCTGTGCAAAACCTTGTGTCAAGATGTTTCCAGACTCCACTATGCTTCTTCCCATTGAACACAGGTTTTCTGGCAGGCTTTTCAGTGCATTTGGGTGTGTATACTATTCAGCCTTCTTCTGTAGTTTGGCCCATCAATGTCATCACGTAAGTCCTCTGCAGCAGAATTAGTGTGCAACCTTGCCATCTGGCAACTTGGCACCTGAGCTCTCCGTTCCCCCTGTCCTGGCTGCAGTGCACTTGTGTCCGGTGTTTCACCATGCCCAGATCCTACCTCTATACTATCCTCTAAATTACATGCAATGTCAGTATCTGAGCTACAACTATGGAACTGAGTAATGGTGCATCTTCATCTTTACTGACTTCTTGCCCTTCCTCTTCTTGGGCATCTGAAAGGAAAAGGGGACATGGGTAGGGTTATGGTGAGGAGACAGGAAAAAATGAGAGGTGATCTAATGGAGATCTTATAAAATTATGAAAGGATAGAGTAGATATGGAATTGAATTTTACCAGTCCATTGGAGATGGGCTGGGAGGTGGGAAGAGTGGTAAAATGGAGGTGAAAGATGATGAGAGGGAAGCCTGGTGTCTTTATGTCACGACTGATATTGCCAAAGGAAGGCGAGCTGGCAGGAGGAAGTCAGGATGGAATGTGGAGAGAAGGTAATTAAGCCTGTTAAATGGCCAATTAACTTCAATTTTACCAGGTTTTTCCAGTTGGTCCATGGGCCCACTGGAACAATGGCACTTCAGAGTCTCGCTAGCTATAACCAGGCGGGGGATTTGTGGGATGTCAATGTTGGTTGCATTTGGCAGTTACTGTGAGTGGTAGCATGACTTGGCGAGGGGTGGGGGGCATGGGTGGAGCTGAGTTGGCAGCAGAAGTAGCAATCGGGAGCAGAGCAAATTTGCCTAGCACAGCTAGAGCATTCTGCTTGAGTGCCCACTCGAACTTGGCATCTATATATATAGACAAGGGGGATGGGAGGCCCAGAGGACTATTTGCCATGGGCCTCATTCTCTCAGACTTTGAGACCTCCAGTGAGAAGAAGCATCAGAGAGGGAGAGAACTGCAGCTACAGGCAGTGGGGCAGCAGCAACCAGAGGGCACCAGGAACATGAGCTTAGAAGAGAGCAGGGAGGAGGAGGGTGCAAAGGGGTATGTAAGCAGCCTCTTGCCTGCAGACGACAATACCCACAAGAGAGGGTCTACCACTGGAGGTTCAACTTGCTGCAAATGATGGAGCAGCAGTGTCACTGAAGACTGGGCCACTCCAGGGAGGCAGTAACCAAGCTGTGGGACGGAATGGCGGATGAGCTGAGCCCAATGGGGAGGGGTGGGCACCCAATGTCTGTCACATTGAAGGTCAACGTGGCACTGAATTTCTAGACCTCAGGATCATTCCAGGGATTCTCTGGCGATATCTGTTGGATCACACAGTCTGCAGCTCATCAATGCATCAAGATGGTCACTAATGCCATGTTCAAGAAGGTCAGCCAGTATGTGCGAACCGATCCGGACAGTCAAACTGGGAGGGCTGTAGGATTCGGGGCCAGCACTGGAATTCTCCAGGTGCAGGGTGTCATTAACTGCATGCATGTGGCCATCAAGGCTCCAACAGAACAGCCAGCAGTCTTCATCAACAGAAAGAACTTCCACTGGCTCAATGTACAACTGGTCTGCAACCATCGCAAACTGATCCTTCATGTCTGTGCAAGATTCCTGGGAAACTGCCACGACCCCTGGATACTAAGGCAATCCCAGATGCCTGACCTTTTCAGGCCCCCTTGCATGACTCAAGGATTGATATTGGGTGGCAAGGGCTATCCATTGAAGAGATGGTTACTGACTCCTGTAAGAAACCCAAGTACAGATGCAGAGGAGAGATACAACAGCTTTCATGGGACAACTCGAGTGACCATCGAGAAGGCCATAGACCTTCTGAAGAAGTGGTTCATATACCTGGATAGATCTGGTGGAGCCCTTCAGTATGCCCAAGCAAGGGTCTTGCGTATTGTGGCAGCATGCTGTGCTTAGCACAACCTGGCACTATATAGGAGAGAGCCTTTGAACTATGAGGACATCCTGGAGCATGATGCCTCCTCCAAGGATAAGGATATGGAGGGTGATGGTGACCAGAAACCAGATGAAGACCCTGAAAGGCAGCAGGCAAAGCCCAATGAAGTATGCACAAAAGAGGACCATGCTGCTCTAATACAGGCATGTTTTACAGGAACCTTACTAACACACAGTCAACGCAATAAATCTTCCACCTTCTGCAGACCTGTTGTTGTTTCCTTGATTGCCCTGACCATTTTCCTGGAGTTGTCATCATATGAAGCAACAGCATGGGAAATGCACTGACCTCACTCGTTGTGCTCCTTCCCTTCGCACCTTTTGCAGGAGCCAGCAAACTGTTAATGGCCCAGTAGCATTTAAAGAAAGGAAAGGAGTTTTTTTATGGTGCACCATTTCATAATTCGTTTAAGACACATACACGGCAAGGTGACATCTAACATCAAGATATAAACCCGTGGAACCCAAGTGCAGCCAGTGGACTTTTTCATGCACTTGCAGGTGCTGCTATGTGGTGTTCCCCCGGGCAGTCAGCTGATGTTGAGGCAGTCTGCTGACCTTTGTGCTCCATGGCTTTCAATGACCATGACGGTCGTCCTCAGGTCGTCTGAGGCCTGGAGGAACCCGGCATATTGAGAGCCTCCTCTATAGGTGCAGGAGCCCTCTCTGTCTCTGTGGCTTTGAGAGGCATAAATGTCACTGTTAGAGGGGCTGAGAAGTCACTGTCCACCCCAGAAGCACCCTGAGAGCAGCCCCCAGATGCTGCAGACAGACGCTTCTCTACCCTTTCAGGTCACACGTGGCGCTCCCTGCTCACCTGAGGAGTCCGAGGATCTGGTGATCGCTCCAAGTGTCTCCTCCCCCTCTCCCCAGCCATTGTTCCACAGAACTCATGGAGGTGGTGATGGCATGCAGGTCTGCATGCATCTCCGGCTCAATTGGGTGGTTTGCTGAATGTGGCTCTGCCTGAGTGTTGCTGATCTCTCAATGGAGGAAGTTATCCTCACACACGCCAGAGTCATGGCTGCAATCACTGCTTGGATGGTCTCCTCCATCGTCTACACATGGGTTCACATAGCTTCTGGAATCTCCCACAGATGTTCATGCACTTCCCCTGCAGCTCCAGCACCTGCCACCTTTTTGATGACTCCAGAGACCTGAAGCTGAGTATCACCGGACCGTCCCACAGTCCTCCGCGTGAACTCAGCTGTCACTGTCTCCGTCAGCTGTTTGGGCGCGACTGTGTCACACTCACCAGAGTGTGACCCTGTTGCTAATCACACATCACTACCCACTGGTGTGAGAGTATCTACACGAGTGGAGGGTGGAGGAGAGTGAGCTGATGGTTCACCCTCTGAGGTCTTCAGTTCCTCCTCAGAGGTGGGGGCTGTCGCTCAGGCTCTGTGGCTGGCTGCTCTTGTCTACGATCTGCAAGAGAGATAAGACTGATGAGAGGGCAGTGCCCTTTACAACACCTCCTTCTAACTACTCATCATCTGGAACTCTATTTGAGCAGTGGTGCACTCATGGGCAGAATGCTTTGTGCTTGCCAGAGATTCTCTTGTGCCCATTCATTAGGCCACACACTCTCTCGGGCCTCTGCACCCATCTCACCATTTGCAATAACCTAGACTTCCTCCATTCCAAACACCTTCAGTGCCTCTTCTGCCATGGGATTGAGGATGGCCATGTAGGTTACGCCACCTCCAGTTCTTGACATTTCCTGTGCATTCTGAGCTCCCTTCTCCTGCAGCACATAAATTCCCATTGTTAGCCACCCATCAAAGAGAGGCACATCTCTATCTTGGTGGCAGCCTGACTGTCCAATGTGGTGCCACAGGCATGCCCCCTATATGCGGCCAATCATCATTAGCTGTGCAGGAGTCACCGGTGTCCTGCAAAGTGAGACTGATATGCATCTTTCAGCCAATGCTGATGCCCGGGCATCTCCACTGACGGGGTGGACACCCCCTTCTCCAGTCCCTTGGTCACCTCCAGCTTAATATTTTTCACTGTACTTATCTTGCCAGGTTATACCCTTTTTCGGCACTGCAGCCAGGTGTGAGGGACAACCCTGCAGCTGCTGAACTCCTCTGCAACCTCCATCCAGGCCTGCTTGGTCCTCTGTTCCAGTCTCATCCTGCCGTCCAGAGGGAACAAGACTTCACTCCGTTCCATTACAGCCTCAAGGAGTACCTCCAGGAGGCATAGTTGAATCTTGGAGTGACCCTTGATCTAGCTTCAGCCATGACTTTGATTTGTACTGCTGCCAGGGCTCTCTCACTGCTCCCTCCAGGGCTGCTGCATTAACATGTCCTGCTGGCTGGCTCTTAAAGATGGCACTAGCATTTCAGGATCTGGAACTTCCTGCCACCTGTGCCATCTCAATGGATGCCTCCCCCACCTACTGACCCTTAATTGGCCGGGCCTGACAATGTTGCATGTGCATGCCACCGGCTTTCAGTCCCAGCAGCAGAACTTGCTTCCTTCAGGTAAAATTCTGGCCAATATTTCCACTTGTGGGGGAGATCAAAACTAGAGCCCATCAGTATAGGATAATAACCAAAAAATTCAAATAGGGAGTTCAGAAGAGAGTGCTGAGAATGTGGAACTTGCTACCAAAGGGAGTAGTTGAGGTGAATAGTATAGATGAATTTAAGAAGAAGCTAGATAAGCACATGTCAAAGAAGAGAATAAGGGCTATGGAGATAGAGTTAGATAAGGAAGTATTTGATGAGACTCAAGTACAGCATAAACGGTGACATGGACTGGTTTGGCTGAATGGCTTGTTTCTGCTCTGTATTGTCTATGTTATATGTGAAAAGTAAGAAGCGCATGCTTACATCATCGGCAGCTTCTCTATCAGAAGAAATTGTGAGACAAGTGGGCAAATAGTGATGAAGGAACACACAAGAACACAAGAAATAGGAGCAGGAGTAGGCCATTAAGCCCCTCAAGCCTGCCCCGCCATTCAATAAGACCATGGTTGATCTGTCCCAGGCCTCAACTCCTCTTTCAGGCCTTCTCCACATAACCCTCGACTCCCCGAGATTTCAAAAATCTATCTACCTCCTCCTTAAATACATTTAGTGACCTGGCCTCCACAACTCTCTGAGGTAGAGAATTCCAGAGATTCACTACCTTCTGAGAGAAGAAATTCCTTTGCATCTCAGTTTTAAATGTGTTCCCCCTTATTCTGTAACTATGTCCCCTAGTCCGAGATTCCCCCTCCAGTGGAAACATATTCTCAACATCTACCCTGTCAAGCCCACTTAGAATCTTATATGTTTCAATAAGATCACCTCTCATTCTTCTAAACTCCAATGAATAAAGGCCTAATCTGTTTATCTGCTCTTGACCAAACAACCCCTTCATCCCAGGAATCAACTGAGTGAACATTTTATGAACTGCCTCCAAAGCTAGTATATCCTTCCTTAAATACGGGGACCAAAACTGTACACAGTGTTCCAGGTGTGGCCTCACCAACACCCTGTACAGTTGTAATAATTTTTTTTAATATTTAAATATTTTTAAACTCTAACCTCCTAGCAATAAAGGCCAAAATTCCATTTGCCTTCCTAATTACTTGCTGCACCTGCATGCTAACTTTTTGTGTTTCCTGCACAAGAACACCCAGATCCCTCTGTACTGCAGTATTTTGCAGTCTTTCTCCATCTAAATAATAATCTGCCTTTTTATTCTTCCTACCTCACACTTTCCCACACTGAACTCCATCTGCCAAGTTTTTGCCCACTCACTTAACCTATCCCTTTGCAGATTCTTTGTATCCTCATCACAACATGCCTTCCCACCTATTTTTGTATCATCAGCAAATTTGGATGCACTACACTCTGTCCCTTCCTCCAAGTCATTAATGTAGATAGTAAATAATTGAGGCCCTAGGACCAATCCTTGTGGTACCCCTCTAGTTACAGCTTTCCAACCTAAAAAGTCCCATTGATCCTGACTCTTTGTCTTCTGTGTGTTAGCCAATCCTCAATCTATGCCAACACATTACCCCCAATACCCTGAGCTCCTATTTTGTGCAATAACCTTTTATGTGGCACCTTATCGAATGCCTTCTGAAAATCCAAATACACTACATCTACCGGTTCCCCTTTATTCACTCTGCTTGTTATATCCTCAAAGAACTCTAACAAATTTGTCAAACATGATTTCCCTTTCAGAAAACCATGCTGACTCTGTTTGATTGCATTATGTTTTTCTAAAAGTCCTGCTATTTCTTCCTTAATAATGGACTCTAGCATTTTCCCAATGATAGATGTTAAGCTAACTGATCTATAGTTTCCTGCTTTCTGTCTCCCTCCTTTCTTGAAAAGGGGCAACATATTAGCGATTTTCCAATCCACTGGCACCCTACCGGAATCCAGTGAGTTTTGGTATATTATGACTAATGCCTCTACTATCTCTGCAGCCACTTCTTTTAAAACCCTTGGATGCAGGCCATCAGGTCCTGGCAACTTGTGTGTCTTTAGTCCCATCACTTTGTCCAGCACCTTTTCCCTCGTGATAGAGATTGTTACAAGTTCCTCCCTCCCATTTACACCTTGCTCATCTATTATTGTTTGGATGTTTATAGTGGTCCTCCACTGTGAAGACTGATGCAAAATATTGGCTTAAATTATCTGCCATTTCCCTGTTCCCTGTTATAAATTCCCCAGTCGCATCCTCTAAGGGTCCCACACTTACTTTAGCTACTCTCTTCCTTTTTATATACCCGTAGAAGCTCTTGCTGTTTATTTTATATTTCTTGCTAACTTACTCTCTCGTTATCCATTTTCTCCCTCTTTATTCGTTTTTTAGTCATCTGCTGCTGGTTTCTAAAAAATTCCCAATCCTCTGGCCTACCACTAGTCCTCGCTGCTTTGTACGCCTTTGTTTTTGATTTGATACTCTCCTTAACTTCCTTTGTTATCCACAGGTGTTTTACCGTTCTCTTCGAGTCCTTCCTTCTGACCGGAATAAATGTTTGCTGAGTGTTATGAAATATCTGCTTAAAAGTCTGCCACTGCCCATCTACTGACTTCCCCTGTAGTCTATTTTCCCAGCCCACTTTAGACAACTCTTTCTTCGTACCTCTGTAATTGCCCTTGTTTAAGTTGAAGACACTGGTTTGAGACCCGAATTGCTCACCCTCAAACTGAATTTGAAATTCTACCATGTTATGATCACTTCCCCCTAGAGGATCCTTAACTACAAGATCTCTTATTAATCCTACCTCATTACACATTACCTAGTCAAAAATAACCTGTTCCCGGGTACGTTCTGCAACATATTGTTCTAAGAAACAATCCCTGATGCACTCTACAAATCTGTCTTTCATGCTACCTTGCCATTTTGATTTGTCCAGTCTATATGCAGATTAAAGTCACCCATGATAATTGCAGTGCCCTTCTTACAAGCCTCCATTATTTCCTGATTAATATTTTGTCCTACAGAGAGGCAACTCCTCGGGGGCCTGTAGACGACTCCCACCCGTGATTTCTTCCCCTTGCTATTCCTTATTTCCACCCAAACTGATTCTACATCATGATCTATTACACCTATATCATTGCTCACAAATGCACTGATCCCTTCCTTTAATAACAAAGCTACCCCACCTCCTTTTCCTTTCTGCTTATTCTTCCGGAAGGAGAATTAGGTATGCAAGTACCATCGTCTTCAATGGTTTCAGCTCAGCCGCTGGGCACGGTCTGGGCAATGGTCCTTCCCACAATGGTTAGCACAGTCTCCCTCATGGGGTCATAATATGCAGGTATGTCTCTCCCCCTCTGGTTAGTTCCCGCTCCTCTGGTTGTGCGTCTCCTCTTCCAAGAGAGAGCATAGGGTATCAGTGAGTGTCATCCAATCTGTTTGGGTGATGTGGCTGTCATGCTTGTATATCTGGTAGTCTGGGGCAAACTACGAGATTTGGGTTTGAGGCTTCCAACAATGCTAAGTGTGTAAGGGTGTGGTGAAGCATATGAATGTCAGTTTTGAGTTCTGTTTGATTGAGATTGTTGTTAGGTGAGAGATGGGGTGTGGTTAATTGAGCAGGGACTGAAGCTAGTGTTGCACTTGGTAGGATATGGCATTTGAAGATGCATTCACTGACCTTGATCACTTATTTGAGGTGATTGAACATCTTTTGGTAATCAATCCATATTCTTGGAGCTTTAACCCTGGCATTGACCTTCTCCACTATCTCTTGCCATTGCCTTCTGAGCATGTGCCTGAAGGACCTCTGGCCACCACCACCACCACCCCCTTGGGGTACAGGACATCTCTCCTCTGTTGAACCTCTTCCATCAAAACCTCCAGTTCAGACTGAAAACCTTGGTGTACAGTCTTTACCACAGTCAGCCATTGTCGATAGCTGGGCAACACTATTCCAAAGTGATCTTAGCACCTCCTGCAGCCACAATGCACCTTCTCTTTAAAAGGCGCAGACTAGCTTTAAGTAGTGCAGGTTAGTTTTAAGTAGTGCTAAACAGTAACGATATTGGGCTACCTGCTGATGTGTGCAGTCAATGATCAGCATGGGGAGTGCTGGCTGCATGCAGAAATCATTACAATGAGCAGGTAGCACGAGGTTGGCACGCTGCCTGAATTCCACTCAAAGGGCACGGGTTTGTCTCACATCACAATCTTTATGCCAGCTTTTGGGGGCTTATCAATTTAGCACCTGTCAACTCCAACAATACAGCCATCCATCAGTAGGTAAGTGTCAGCCTAGATTAAGTGTACAAATCTGTAGTGGAGCTTGAATCCATTATCTTCTGACTCAAACTCAAGAGTACTACCAGCTGAGTCAAGTGCTGCTTCTTTTAAGTATTGTATTATACCTGATAGAAGGCATCCTCTGAGGTATCTCATTTACAGAGGTTGAAGATGTCTAATTTATCATGTTATTGCCTGTAATTCTTCACTCTGGCATGAGGAGTTACGTTTGCTGCTCTCTTCTGCCTTTACTGATTGGCTTATCCCCATATATTGCAGTGACTAGAACTGTATGCAGTATCCAAGGGAATGCCTGATTCAGGCATGTTAGATTTTCAGGCAAATTTGACAAATGTTTTGGCAATATAATCCAGCATTCAACTTGCTTCTTTTATTGTCACCTCACAGTGCTTATATATAGTGAATGATAAATTATATAAGACTCCCAGCTCGATTTTCACTTCCTTGACCAGTTCTATCTTTTGCATAAATAAGTGTATTTCTTACTTTTACTTCCAGTATGCAACACTGGCACCTACCTGACAATGTGGAAAATTGACAGCTAGTCAAGAGGAAGAAGGAAGCTTACTTAAGGTTGAGGAAGCAAGGATCAGACAGGGCTCTAGAGGGTTACAAGGTAGCCAGGAAGGAACTGAAGAATGGACTTAGGAGAGCTAGAAGGGGACATGAAAAAGTCTTGGCGGGTAGGAGTAAGGATAATCCCAAGGCGTTCTACACTTATGTGAGGAACAAGAGGATGGCCAGAGTGAGGGTAGGGCTGATCAGGGGTAGTGGAGGGAACTTGTGCCTGGAGTCAGAGGAGGTAGGGGAGGTCCTAAATGAATACTTTGTTTCAGTATTCACTAGTGAGAGGGATCTGGTCGTTTGTGAGGACAGTGTGGAACAGGCTGATATGCTCGAACAGGTTGAGGTTAAGAGGGAGGATGTGCTGGAAATTTTGAATGATATGAGGACAGATAAGTCCCCGGGGCCAGACGGGATATACCCAAGGATATTATGGGAAGTGAGGAAAGAGATTGCTGCGCCTTTGGCGATGATCTTTGCATCTTCACTGTCCACTGGAGTAGTACCGGATGATTGGAGGGTGGCAAATGTTGTTCCCTTGTTCAAGAAAGGGAATAGGGATAACCCTGGGAATTATAGACCAGTCAGTCTTACGTCGGTAGTGGGCAAATTATCGGAGAGGATTCTGAGAGACAGGATTTATGATTATTTGGAAAAGCATGGTTTGATTAGAGACAGTCAGCATGGCTTTGTGAGGGGCAGGTCATGCCTCACAAGCCTTATTGAATTCTTTGAAGATGTGACAAAACACATTGATGAAGGAAGAGCAGTGGATGTGGTGTATATGGATTTTAGCAAGGCGTTTGATAAGGTTCCCCATGGTAGGCTCATTCAGAAAGTAAGGAGGCATGGGATACAGGGAAAGTTGGCTGTCTGGATACAAAATTGGCTGGCCCATAGAAGTCAGAGGGTGGTAGTAGATGGAAAGTATTCAGCATGGAGCTCGGTGACCAGTGGTGTTCCACAAGGATCTGTTCTGGGACCTCTGCTCTTTGTGATTTTTATCAATGACTTGGATGAGGAAGTGGAAGGCTGGGTTAGCAAGTTTGCCGATGACACAAAGGTTGCTGGAGTTGTGGATAGTGTGGAAGGCTGTTGTAGGCTGCAACGGGACATTGACAGGATGCAGAGCTGGGCTGAGAAGTGGCAGATGGAGTTCAACCTGGAAAAGTGTGAAGTGATTCATTTTGGAAGGTCGAATTTGAATGCAGAATACAGGCTTAAAGACAGAATTCTTGGTAGTGTGGAGGAACAGAGGGATCTTGGGGTCCATGTCCATAGATCCTCAAAGTTGCCACCCAAGTTGATAGGGTTGTTAAGAAGGCATATGGTGTGTTGGCTTTCATTAACAGGGGGATTGAGTTTCAGAGCCGCGAGGTTATGCTGCAGCTCTATAAGGCCCTGGTTCGACCACACTTGGAATATTGTGTTCAGTTCTGGTCGCCTCATTATAGGAAGGATGTGGAAGCTTTAGAGAGGGTGCAGAGGAGATTTACCAGGATGCTGCCTGGACTGGAGGGCATGTCCTACAAAGAAAGATTGAGGGAGCTAGGGCTTTTCTCATTGGAGCGAAGAAGGATGAGAGGTGACTTGATAGAGGGGTACAAGATGATGAGAGGCATAGATAGAGTGGATAGTCAGAGACTTTTTCCCAGGGTGGAAAGGGCTATCACCAGGGGGCATAATTTTAAGGTGATTGGAGGAAGGTTTCGGGGAGATGTCAGAGGTAGGTTCTTTACACAGAGAGTGGTGGGTGCGTGGAATGCGCTGCCAGCGGTGGTAGTAGAAGCAGATACATTAGGGGCATTTAAGCGACTCTTGGATAGGTACATGGATGATAGTAGAATGAAGGGTAGGTAGTTAGTTTGAGCTTAGAGTAGGTTAAAGGTTCGGCACAACATCGTGGGCCGAAGGGCCTGTACTGTGCTGTTCTATTCTGTTCTATGTTTTATGTTCTATGTATGTCCTGCCCACAAAAAGGAAACAAATCTGATCCAGCCAATTACTGCCACATCAGTCTACATTCAATCATCAGAAAAGTGATGGAAGGTGTCGCTGACAGTGCTATCAAGTGGCACTTACTCATCAATAAACTGCTCATTGATGCTCAGTTTGGGTTCTGCCAGGATCACACAGCTCCAAACCTCATTACATCCTCTCCAAGCATCGACCAAAGAGCTGAATTCCAGAGGTGAGGAAAGAGCAACTGCCCTTGACATTAAGGGCTGAATTATGCCACAGGCATCGGGAACCCAATTTCAGGACCATTTCTGGGTCACGACCACGCTGGTGTCACCCAATAATCTTACAGAGGCGGTGAACTAAGAAGCCGCCGCCCTGCTTGCTGCCCAATTAAGGATGGCGCTGAAACAGTGATGCACAAAGCCCAATCAGAAGGCCTGCTGCACTGGATGGCCAGCAGACCCACCGGGAGAGGTGGGCATTGCTGAGGTAGAAAGGGGAGCGCGAAGGTGCCTCAAAACGGAGATGCTCTCAGATGCCTGGAGAGAATTTTTAAAAAGGCCCACAGCTATGAGGGCCATCATTGTGGAGGGGGATCCTTTCACAGGATTGATAGTGGCCACGTCTGTGGCCTTTTCATCCTAGCGGCTCCTTCACTGGAGCATTGAGAGGGGGCTCTGGTGACACTCGCTCTGCTGCCAAGAGGCTTCCACCAAGTAGTTGCCAGGTTCCAGACTCAGCAGGAGCGGGGGAACGGACCAATGCAGGAAAATGCCAGTGGGTTTGGAAATTGGTCCCTAGGTGGAGCCTCAATTTGGCCTAATTGGCTGCCCACCTCTGTGCAGCGGGTTGGCAATTCCCATCACTGGGAAACATGCCCAGAGGCAGAACAGCGTCAGGGAGCCATCCAATGTGCAACTATCTCAATTTCCCCACCCTCCCAGTCTAAAGCTACCTGCACAGGGTTGGAAAGATTCCGCCTCAAGGCAGCATTTAACTGAGTATGGCATCAAGTAGCTCTCGTAAAATTGAAGTCAATAGGAACCAGGGAGAAAGCTCTCCACTGGTTGGAGTCATACCTAGCTCCAGGACATCACTGCAGGAGTTCCTCAGGGTAATGTCCTAGACTCAACCATCTTCAACTGTTTCATCAATGACCTTCCCTCCATCATAAGGTCAGAAGTGGTGATGTTTGTTTATGATTGCACAGGGTTAAGTGCCATTCACAACTCCCTAGATAATGAAGCAGTCTGTGCCTGCATGCAGCAAGACATAGACAACATTCAGCTTTGTGAGAAATAACAGTGTGCAACACAAGTGCCAGGCAATGACCATCTCCAACAAGAGAGAATCTTACTATCTCCCCTTGACATTCAACAAAATTACCATTGCTGAATCCCCCACCATCAACACCCTGGGATCACCATTGACCAGAAACCTAACGAGATCAGCCACATGAATACTGTGACGACAAGAGCAGGTCAGAGGTTGGGAATTCTGTGGTGAGTAGCTCACCTCCTGACTCCACAAAGCCTGTCACTATCTACAAGGCATAATTCAGGAGTGTGATGGAATACTCTCCACTTGCCTGGATGAGTGCAGCTCCAACAACACTCAAGAAGCTCGACACCATCCAGGAAAACAGCCCGCTTGTTTGGCACCCACTCCACCACCTTAAACATTCACTCCTTCCACCACCGATGTACCATGGCTCCAGTGTGTGCCATCTACAAGATGCACTGCAGTTACTCGCTAAGTTTTCTTCAACAGCACCTTCCAAACCCACAGCCTCGACCACGTGGAAGTACAAGGGCAACAGGCACATGGGAACACCAGCACCTAGAAGCTCCCCTCCAGTCACACACTGTCCTGACTAGGAACTATATCGGTGTTCCTTCATTCTTGCAGAGTCAAAATCCTGGAACTCCCTCCCTAACACCACTGTGGGTGTATCCATACCACATGGACTGCAGTGGTTCAGGAAGACGGCTCACCAGGAACTTTTGAAGGGCAATTAGGGATGGGCAATAAATACAGGCCTTGTCAGCAACACTCACATCCCAGCAATGAACAAAAAGAAAAAATATCATGCATTACCCACAATGTATTTCATTTGTCACTCATTAGTCCAAACATCAGGGCGCCTTCTTAAAATAAGCATTTAGGCTAATAAAATATTTAAATGAGGATACTTCGACCTTTTCAGGACTCTTTTCAAAATTGAAGTATGCCAGTGCCTGCTTTGGTAATTCTTAACCCTGCACAACTAATCATGGCAGGAACAGTTGAGAAGCAGGCTGAAGAAGCACTATTTACAGGGATCTTCACCTCCATTAAGCTAAGTCTCTGATTAGTCACTTTAGGTAGCTAGGGTGCTGCAACCATTTTATTGGCTGAAACAGCACTGTTTAAAAACTTGTCTGAAGAAGTTTTTCCAAGTGCTTAGCCTTCAGCACTGTTATTTTTATAATGAGAGATCTGACGGGTCCACCATTGCGGCTGGAGGATAAGAAGCAGCATAACCAGCAAGGAAGAGTGCACAGACCAAGAAATACTATAGAAAAGGGCAAAAGAGGAGAGGGCACATAAGGCCATACAACAGACTTGTATCAAGACTTTGATTGTGACCTAACTTGCTTAAAGAGCAGTGTATGGTGTGCCTCCGTTATACGAGGGAAGCTATGTCACCTGCTACAGCAGTATCTGGAGCCCTGCACCAAAGCACGGACAGCATTGCCTGTATTTGTCAAGGTGACAGTGGTCCTTAATGTCACAGGGTCATACCAGGCTGCAGCAAGTTCCATAAGTGACATTACGCAGTTTGCAGGCCACTTCCGTATCAGGGATAGAACGGAAGTGCTGAGGGTGGGAAGACTGGGATATCGTACAGCAGTGGCCGGGATTGGGGAAATTGGAGGTGGATAGGATCAAGGTAAGGTTGTGGTGGCAATCTGGGTGTCATGTTCAAGGAGGAGGTTGAGAAAGGGAGGGCTGTGGCCACGAATGATCAGAGCTTTTAATATGGGGCACTTCTGCTCCTCCTGGTTCCACATTCAGCTAAGAATTTTTAACAGTTAACCTCTTGGAGGACAAAAACCCTACAGAACATGTCCACCAGCTATGTCAGTCACTAGACCTAACATGCCTCCTTTTTTAATTTTTTTTTATTTTAGAGATACAGCACTGAAATAGGCCCTTCGGCCCACCGAGTCTGTGCCGACCATCAACCACCCATTTATACTAATCCTAAATTAATCCCATATTCCCTACAATTCTCTTACCACCGACCTATACTAGGGGCAATTTACCTATCAACCTGAAAGTCTTTGGCTGTGGGAGGAAACCAGAGTACCCAGCAGAAACCCACACGGTCACAGGGAGAACTTGCAAACTCCACACAGGCAGTACCCAGAATCAAACCGGGGTCACTGGAGCTGTGAGGCTGCATCACTCTCCTGTCCATAATATCCATGACATTGTCTTCCAGTGAGTATAGTAGGTGGATGGACTAGCCTCCTCCTGTTCCCACCCGCCCCCTCAGGACATTACAAAGCACTTCACAACCAATGATGTTCTTCTGAAGTAGTCAGTGGTGTGCAACATTCTGCTAGATTAAATTCTGCAGCCAGTTCCAATAATTCATCCAAGATCTGCTCATTCTCCAGGGATTGGCTGTGCAACATTTTAAACAAACATCCTTTTTTCATCAATGTCTTAACTTCTGATTTTTATCAGTAAAATTACGTTTTGCTACTTGTCAACATCAGTGTGTGCAAAAGACAACTAACGATTTATTATTTTGCCAGCCTGGCTTATAGGAACACTCTCACCTTTGAGTTGTGAAAGTTGTACAGTCAAACTCCACTCCAGGACTTGAGCACATAAATCAAGACTGACATTTCAGTGCAGTGCTGGAGCACTTTGGGACATCCTGAGGATATGAAAGGCACTGCATAAATGCAAATTATTTTCCTTTTTTATTATCCCTGAGTTAGTGGGTTCACAACCCCCTCCAGGATTTAAGCATATGATCTAGGTTGACACTGCAGTTCACTTCTGAGGAATTGCTACCATTATCAGAGCTCCATCTTTTTGATGCAACATTAAACAAAAGCCCTGTTCAGGTGAAAGTAAAATATCTCTTGGCACTATCTGAAGAAGAGCAGATAGTTCTCTGTGTCCCCGACAATATTTATTCCTCAAACAATACCACCGAGGACAGAATAACTAACCATTTATCATTTGATGTTGTGGGGCCCTGCAGTGTGAAAATTGGCTGCTGAATTTGTCTACAGAGCAACAATGTGCACACTTCAAAAGTAATTCATTGGCTGTTGAGCACTTTGGAATTTCCCAAGCATTTACTGGTTCTATATGATTATAAATCTTACTCTTTTTTTCTTCCTGTTCAGCCCATTGAGATATGATTGCTTCATAAAGTGAAGTTCAGGCTTTCTCGATCTTTTCATAGTTTACACCATTTCTATTATTTGGCAGCATATCATATACCTTGTAAATATTTTCCCCTATAATGTAAAAACAAAGTTGTCTTTTGCATGATATTGTTGATAACTAAACCTCTCATGTCACACTCAAACAGTTTCATCCATTCCTGTATCCATTCTGAATCCCCAAAGCCTCACCACCACTTACAAGGTGCATGTCAGGAGTATGATAGAATATTCCTCACTTTACCAGATGGGAGAAGATGTAACAACATTCAAGAAGCTTTACACAATCTGAGACACCGCGTGTCACGCATTAAACCTATACATCCAACTCCTCCATCACTGATGCAGCATGGCTGCAGTGTGTAGAATCTACAGAATGCATTGTGGCTTCTTCAGCAGCACCTCCCAAACCTGTGATCTCTACCACCTAGAAGGACACTGGATGAGAATACCATCACCTCCAAGTTTTCCTTCAAGTCACACACCTTCCTAACTTGGACAAAAATCACCATTCCTTCACCATTGCTTGGTCAAAATCCTGGAACTCCCTTCCTGACAGCACTGTGGGTGTACCTACACCACATAGACTGCAGATGTTCAAGAAAGCAGGTCAACACCAGCTTCTCAAATGTAACTAGCCATGGGCAATAAATGCCAGCCTTGCTAGCAATGCCAACGTCCCCAGAATGATTTTTTTTAGTGTTCTTACAATTTGAAAGTACAGAAATGGGGCAGTTTCAGGGCCATAAAACTAGTAGAGGTGTATTGTTACTCTGGTAAGTAAAGTTATATGATTATTGATTAATTACAAACATATACATTCCAACAACGAAGCAAAGCCTGCATATTGGAGGAGTTAATCATATACGTATCTCCTGAACTCACCCTTAATGTCTCCTAAATTATCCACCAACTGCATATTCTTGATCCCTCATTGACATCAAAAAGGTGTGTTAATTTCTGTATATATGGACAAGTCACCAGGTCCTGATGGACTTTATCCTAGGGACTTAAAAGAGGTGGCTAATGAGGTAGTAGATGCCTTGGTGTTAATTTTTCAAAATTCGCTAGATTCTGGTAAGGTTCCATCAGACTGGAAAGTAGTAAATGTAACCACTCTATTCAAGAAGTGGGGGAGGCAGAAAACAGGTAACTGTAGGCCAGTTAGCTTGATGTCTGTCATGGGGAAGGGGTTAGAATTAATCATTAAGGAGGCTATAGCTGGACACTTAGTAAAACTCAAGGTAATCAGGAACAGTCAGCATGGTGTTGTGAAAGGGAAATCATGTTTAACCAAATTTGTTGTAGTTCTTTGAAGGAGTGGCATGTGCTGTGGATAAAGGGGAGCCTGTTGACGTTCTGTACATGGATTTCCAGAAGGCATTTGCCAAGTAACCACATAAAAGGTTATTGCGCAAAGTAGGAGCTCATGGTGTAGGGGGTAACATATTAGCATGGATAGAAGATTGGCTTGCTGGCAGAAAATTGAGAGCATGCATAAATGGATCCTTTTCTCATTGGCAGGATGTAATGAATGGAGTCATGCAGGGTCATAGAGTCATAGTCATAGAGTTATACAGCACAGAAACAGGCCCTTCGGCCCATCGTGTCTGTGCCTGCCATCAAGCACCTAACTGTTCTAATCCCATTTTCCAGCACTTGGCCCGTAGCCTTGTATGCTATGACATTTCAAGTGCTCATCTAAGTACTTCTTAAATGTTGTGAGGGTTCCTGCCTCTACCACCTCTTCATGCAGTGCATTCCAGATTCCAACCACCCTCTGAGTGAAAAAATATTTCCTCAAATCCCCACTAAACCTCCTGCCCCTTACCTTAAATCTATACCCCCTGGTTATTGACCCCTCTGCTAAGGGAAAATGTTTCTTCCTATCTAACCTATCAATGCCCCTCATAATTTTGCATACCTCAATCATGTCCCCCCTCAGCTTTCTCTGCTCTAAGGAAAACCACCCTAACCTATCCAGTCTCTCTTCATAGTGGAGATTGATCCTGTCCCTCAGAATTTTTTCCAATAGTTTCCCAACCATTGATGTTACACTCACCGGCCTGTAATTAGCTGGTTTATCCCTGCTACCCTTCTTGAATAATGGTACCACATTCACTGTCTTCCAGTCGTCTGGCACCTCTCCTGTGGCCAGAGAGGATTTGAAAATTTGTGTCAGAGCCCCCGTTATCTTCTCCCTTGCCTCACATAACAGCCTCGGATACATCTCATCTGTGTCAGGGGATTTATCCACTTTTAAGCCTGCTAAAACAGCTAATACTTCCTCCCTTTCAATGCTAATATATTCAAGTATATCACAATCCCCCTCCCTGATCTCTACACCCACATCATCTTTCTCTATAGTGAACACAGATGAAAAGTAATCATTTAAAACCTCACCTATGTCCTCCGGCTCCACACACAGATTGCCATTTTGGTCCCTAATGGGCCCTACTGTATCCCTGGTTATCCTCTTTCCCTTATTATACTTAGAAATCACCTTAGGGTTTTCCCTAATCTTGCCCGCCAGTGTTTTTTCATGTCTCCTCTTTGCTCTCCTAATTACCTTTTTAAGTACCCCCTGACACTTTCTATACTCCTCTAGGGCCTCTGTTGTTTTCAGTGCTCTGAATCTGCCAAAAGCCTCCTTTTTTTCCTTTATCCAATCCTCTATATCCCTTGATATCTAGGGTTCCCTGGACTTGTTGGGCCTACCCTTCACCTTAATGGCTCTGAACGCTCACTATTTCCTTTGTGAATGACTCCCACTGGTCTGATGTAGACTTTCCTACAAGTAGCTGCTCCCAGTCCACTTTGGCCAGATCCTGTTTTATCATATTGAAATTGGCCTTCCCCGAATTCAGTATCTTTATTTCCAGTCCATCATTGCCCTTTTCCACAACTACCTTAAATCTTACAGAGTTATGGTCACTATACTCGAAATGCTCCCCCACTGACACTTCTACCACTTGTCCGGCTTCATTCCCTAGGATTAGGTCCAGTACTGCCCCTTCCCTTGTAGGACTTTCTACATACTGGTTCAAAAAGCCCCCCTGTATGGATTTTAAGAATTCTGTCCCCTTTAAGCCTTTTGCTCTAAGACTATCCCAGTTGATATTGGGGAAGTTGAAATCCCCTACTATTATTACCCTATTATTTTTACACCTCTCTGAGATTTGCCTACATATCTGTTCCTCTATCTCTCCCTGACTGTTTGGAGGCCTGGAGTACACTCCCAGCCAAGTCATTGCTCCCTTGTTGTTTTTAAGTTCTACCCATATGGCCTCATTTGAGGAACCTTCCAAGATATCATCCCTCCTTACTGCAGTAATTGACTCCTTGATCAACAGTGCAATGCCACCTCCTCTTTTACCCCCTCCCCTGTCTCACCTGCAGATTCTATACCCTGGAATATTGAGCTGCCTGTCCTGCCCCTCCCTCAACCATGTCTCTGTGATAGCAATAATATCATAATCCCATGTGCTAATCATTGCCCTCAATTCATCTGCCTTACTAGTAAGACTCCTTGCATTAAAATAGATGCAATCCAGCCTTGCATTTTTCATTTGTGCCTTAACAGTTCTATATTTGCTCTGAACAAAGAACAAAGAACAGTACAGCACAGGAACAGGCCATTCGGCCCTCCAAGCCTGCGCCGATCTTGATGCCTGGCGAAACTAACACCTTCTGCACTTCCGGGGCCCATATCCCTCTATTCCCTTCCTATTCATATATTTGTCAAGATGTCTCTTAAACGTCGCTATCGTATCTGCTTCCACCACCTCCCCTGGCAGCAAATTCCAGGCACTCACCACCCTCTGTGTAAAAAACTTGCCTGGCACATCCCCTCTAAACTTTGCCCCTCGCACCTTAAACCTATGTCCCCTTGTAACTGACTCTTCCACCCTGGGAAAAAGCTTCTGACTATCCACTCTGTCCATGCTGCTCATAACTTTGTAAACCTCTATCATGTCGCCCCTCCACCTCCGTCGTTCCAGTGAAAACAATCCGAGTTTTTCCAACCTCTCCTCATAGCTAATGCCCTCCAGACCAGGCAACATCCTGGTAAACCTCCTCTGTACCCTCTCCAAAGCCTCCACGTCCTTCTGGTAGAGTGGCGACCAGAATTGCACGCAATATTCTAAGTGTGGCCTAACTAAAGTTCTGTACAGCTGCAACATGACTTGCCAATTTTTATACTCTATGCCCCGACCGATGAAGGCAAGCATGCCGAATGCCTTCTTGACTACCTTATCCACCTGCATTGCCACTTTCAGTGACCTGTGGACCTGTATGCCCAGATCTCTCTGCCTGTCAATACTCCTAAGGGTTCTGCCATTGACTGTATACCTCCCACCTGCATTAGACCTTCCAAAATGCATGACCTCACATTTGTCTGGATTAAACTCCATCTGCCATTTCTCTGCCCAAGTCTCCAACCGATCTATATCCTGCTGTATCCTCTGACAATCCTCATCATTATCCGCAACTCCACCAGCCTTTGTGTCGTCCGCAAACTTACTAATCAGACCAGCTACATTTTCCTCCAAATCATTTATATATACTACAAACAGCAAAGGTCCCAGCACTGATCCCTGCGGAACACCACTAGTCACATCCCTCCATTCAGAAAAACACCCATCCACTGTTACCCTCTGTCTTCTGTGACCGAGCCAGTTCTGTATCCATCTTGCCAGCTCACCTCTGATCCCATGTGACTTCACCTTTTGCACCAGTCTGCCATGCGGGACCTTGTCAAAGGCTTTACTAAAGTCCATATAGACCACATGCACTGCCCTTCCCTCATCAATCATCTTCATCACTTCCTCAAAAAACTCAATCAAATTAGTAAGACACGACTTCCCCTTCACAAAACCATGCTGCCTCTCGCTAATAAGTTCATTTGTTTCCAAATGGAAGTAAATCCTGTCCCGAAAAATCCTCTCTAATAGTTTCCCTACCACTGACGTAAGGCTCACCGGCCTATAATTTCCTGGATTATCCTTGCCACCCTTCTTAAACAAAGGAACAACATTGGCTATTCTTCAGTCCTCTGGGACCTCACCTGTAGCCAATGAGGATGCAAAGATTTCTGTCAAGGCCCAAGCAATTTCTTCCCTTGCCTCCCTCAGTATTCTAGGGTAGATCCCATCAGGCCCTGGGGACTTATCTACCTTAATGCTTTGCAAGACACCCAACACCTCCTCCTTTTTGATAATGAGATGACTGAGACTCCCTTCCCTCGGGTCATCATCCACCAAGTCCTTCTCCTTGGTGAATACTGATGCAAAGTACTCATTTAGCACCTCGCCCATTTCCTCTGGCTCCACGCTTAGATTCCCATCTCTGTCCTTGAGTGGGCCAACCCTTTCCCTGGTTACCCTTATGCTCTTGATATATGTGTAAAAAGCCTTGGGATTTTCCTTAATCCTGTTTGCCAATGACTTTTCATGACCCCTTTTAGTCCTCCTAACTCCTTGCTTAAGTTCCTTCCTACTGTCTTTATATTCCTCAAGTGCTTCATCTGTTCCTAGCCTTCCAGCCCTTTCTGCCTTCCACACTGACTCAGTTTCTCTTTTATATTTGACTGAGCATCACCCCCTACTGTACCTCCACTCTGTATCTCATCCCCCTGCCAAATTAGTTTAAACCACCCCCCACCCCCACCCCCCTCCAAACAGCACTAGCAAACCTCCCAGCAAGGATATTGGTCCCGTTCTGGTTCAGGTGCAACCCGTCCAGCTTGTACAGGTCCCACTTTTGACAGAAACAGACTCAGTGATCCAGGAACCTAAAGCCCTCCCTCCTGCACCATCTCCTCAGCCACGCATTCATCTGCTCTATCCTCCTATTCCTATACTCACTGGCACGTGGCACCAGGAGTAATCCAGAGATTACAAACTTTGAAGTCCTGCTTTTTAATCTGCTGCCTAGCTCCCTAAATTCTTGTTGCAGGACCTCATCCCTCTTTCTACCTATGTCGTTGGTACCAATGTGTACCATGACCTCTGACTGTTCACCCTCCCCCTTCAGAATGTCCTGCAGCTGCTCCATGACATCCTTGACCCTAGCACCATGGAGGCAACATACCATCCTGGAGTCACGTTTGTAGCCACAGAAATGCCCATCTGTACCCCTTACGATAGAATCCCCTATCACTATAGCTCTTCCACTCCTTTTCCTACCCTCCTGTGCAGTTGAGCCACCTGTGGTGGCACAGACTTGGCTCTTGCTGCATTCCCTTGAGAAGCTATCTCCCCCAACTGTATCCAAATTGGAAAATCTGTTAAATATGGCGATGGACCCAGGCGACTCCTGCACTACCTACCTGAGCAGCCTTTACCTGCAGTGTGACCACCTTCCTGTATGTGCTATCCACAATGATCTCAGACTCGCGGATGTTCCACAGTGTCTCCAGCCGCTGCTCCAGTTCCAAAACGCAAATTTTGAGTAGCTGCAGCTGGAGACACTTCCTGCACATGTGTTCGCAATGGACAATTGAAGTGTCCCTGACTTCCCACATTGCACAGGAGCAGGGGTCTGTGCTGGGGCCTCAACTTTTTACAATTTAGATCAATGACTTAGATGAGGGGAGCAATGGCATTGTAGCTAAATTTGCAGATGACACAAAGATAGGTAGGAAAGTATGTTGTGAAGAGGACATAAAGAGGATGCCGACCACAATAGGTAGGTTGACTGAGTGGGCAAAAATCTGGCAAATGGAGTCTAATGTGGGGAAATGTGAAATTGTTCGCTTTGGCAGGAAGAATAAAAAAGCAGAGTATTACTTAAACAGAGAACGATTGCAGAATTCCGAGGTGCAGAGAGATCTCGATGTTCTAGTGCATGAGTCACAAAAAGTTAGTATGCAGGTACAGCAAGTCATAAAGAAGGCTAATGGAATGCTATCCTTTATTACGAGGGGAATTGAAAACAAAACTAAAGATGTTATGCTTCAGTTATACAGGGCATTGGTGAGACCACATCTCAAATACTGTGTGCAGTTTTGGTCTCCTTATTGAAGAAAGGATGTAAATATGTTGGAGGCAGTTCAGAGGAGGTTTACTAGATTGATACCTGGAATGAATGGGTTGTCTTATGAGGAAATGTTGGACTGACTGGGCTTATTTACACTGTAGTTTAGAAGAGTGAGGGGAGACTTGATTGAAGTATATAAGATCCTGAACTGTCTAGACAAGGTGGATGTGGAAAGGATGCTTCCTCTTGTGGGTGAGTCCAGAACTAGGGGGCACTGTTTTAAAATTAGAGGTCACTCTTTTTGGAGAGAGATGAGGAGAAATTTTTTCTCAGAGAGTTGTGCGACTTTGGAACTCTTTGCATCAGAAGGTGGTGGAGGTGGGGTCATAGAATATTTTTAAGGCAGAAGTAGATAGATTCTTGTCTGGCAAGGAAATCAAGGGGTTTAGGGGGTAGATTGGAGTGTGGAATTCGAAACACAAACAGATCATCCATGATCTTATTGAATGGCAGAGCAGGCACGAAGGACCGAATGGCCAACTTCTGCTCCGAATTCATATGTTCGGATGTACACTGATTATTTATTTGCCAGAGAACTCCTTGATTATCACCATTGATATTGTCAATGCACAGTCTTTGTTCTAACTGAAACCTCCCAGTTCCCTTCTATCTTTGGCCTCCATGTCTCGAGAGACAATGGATAAGCGCCTGGAGGTGGTCAGTGGTTTGTGAAGCAACGCCTGGAGTGGCTATAAAGGCCAATTCTAAAGTGACAGACTCTTCCACAGGTGCTGTAGATAAAATTGGTTGTCGGGGCTGTTTCGCAATTGGCTCTCTCCTTGCGCTTCTGTCTTTTTTCCTGCCAACTGCTAAGTCTCTCCGACTCGCCACACTTTAGCCCTGCCTTTATGGCTGCCCGCCAGCTCTGGCAATCACTGGCCACTGACTCCCACAACTTGTGATCAATGTCACAGGACTTCATGTCTCATTTGCAGACGTCTTTAAAGCAGAGACATGGACGGCCGGTGGGTCTGATACCAGTGGCGAGCTCGCTGTACAATGTGTCCTTTGGGATCCTGCCATCTTCCATGTGGCTCACATGGCCAAGCCATCTCAAGCGCCGCTGTCTCAGTAGGGTGTATATGCTGGGGATGTTGGCCGCCTCGAGGACTTCTGTGTTGGAGATACGGTCCTGCCACCTGATGCCAAGGATTCTCGGAGGCAGCGAAGATGGTATGAATTGAGACGTTGCTCTTGGCTGACATATGTTGTCCAGGCCTCGCCTGGTGTCTGAACAAATACATGACCAAGTGTGAATACTGACCACAGTTTGAAGCTCTTATTCATAAGGTTAATTGAATGTTGTGATACAAAGACATTCTCGTAAATTGAAACATGTTATTTTAACCATTAAAAATCCATTGATGAAGTTAAATGTAGAATATTGTGTTCAAGCTTGTCTAGATTGTTGCCAGTTCCTTGGGGTTCTTCCAATCGTCTGTCATAACTTCAGGGGAAGATTGGTCACGATACCTCAGGAAGGATGTGAAGGCTTTAGAGAGCGTGCAGAAGAGATTTACAAGAATGGTTCCAAGGATGAGGGACTTCAGTTACTGGTTTGATTGGACAACTGGGGTTATTCTCCTGAGTGAAGAGAAGGGTGAGAGGAGATTTAGGGTAGGCGGTGGCGTGGTGGTATTATCACTGGACTAGTAACCCAGAGACCCAGGGTATTTCTCTGGGGACAGGGGTTCAAATCCCACCACAGCACAAGGTGGAATTTGAATTTAATTTAAAAATCTGGAATTAAAAGCTAGTCTAATGATGGCCATGAAACCATTGTCGATTGTTGTAAAAACCCATCTGGTTCACTAATGTCCTTTAGGGAAGGAAATCTGCTGTCCTTACCTGGTCTGGCTCACCAGGTGACTCCAGACCCACAGCAATGTGGTTAACCCTTACATACCCTCTGAAATGGCCTAGCAAGCCACTCAGTTGTACCTAACCGCTACGAAGTCAATAAAAAGGAATGAAACTGGACGGACGACCCAGCATCGACCTAGGCATTCAAAATACATGGGAACGCCATCACCTGCAAGTTCCCTTCCAAGTCACACACCATCCTGACTTGGAAATATATCGCCATTCCTTCACTGTCGCTGGGTCAAAATCCTGGAACTCCCTTCCTAACAGCACTGTGCCGCCCAGTGGCGCAGTCGTTAGCACCGCAGCCTCACAGCTCCAGCGACCCGGGTTCAATTCTGGGTACTGCCTGTGTGGAGTTTGCAAGTTCTCCCTGTGTCTGCGTGGGTTTCCTCCTGGTGCTCCGGTTTCCTCCCACAGCCAAAAGACTTGCAGGTTGATAGGTAAATTGGCCATTATAAATTGCCCCTAGTCTAGGTAGGTGGTAGGGGAATATAGGGACAGGTGAGGATGTGGTAGGAATATGGGATTAGTGTAGGATTAGTATAAATGGGTGGTTGATGGTTGGCACAGACTCAGTGGGCCGAAGGGCCTGTTTCAGTGCTGTATCTCTAAATCAAATCAAATCATTATTTCTGATAGCTTTAGTTAGTAGCTAGAAGGCGAGTTAGTTAGAGTGGGGCAGTGGTTAACACTGCAGCCTCATAGCTCCAGCGACCCGGGTTTGGTTCTGGGCACAGCCTGTGCGGAGTTTGCAAGTTCTCCCTTTGACCACATGGGTTTCCACTAGATGCTCCGGTTTCCTCCAACACCCAAAGACTTACAGGTTGATAGGTAAATTGGCCATTGTAAATTGCCCCTGGTGTAGGTAGGTGGCAGGAGAATGGTGGGGATGTAGTAGGGAATAGGGGATTAATGTAGGATTAGTTTAAATGGGTGGTTGTTGATCAGCACAGACTCAGTGAGCCAAATGGTCTGTTTCAGTGCTGTATCTCTGAAATAAAATAAAAGTAGTCCAATAAATAGAGATATGGCAGTGTACCTAGTCCTATCAGTTGCACATCCTGTTTCATTTGGGAACTCCTGGACATTTCTCTGAGATAACCATATGGGCAGGAAGTGTCAGAAGATGTGGGTAGGGCTCTTAATGAGTACTTTGTCTCTACCTTTACAAAAAGAGAGAGATGATGCAGACATTGTAGTTAAAGAGGAGGAGAAATACCAGATACAATAAGCATAATGAAAGAGGAAGTACTAGAAGGTCTGACTTCCTTGAAAGTGGATAAATCACCAGGGCTGGATGGATTGTATCCCAGGCTGTTAAAGGAAGCCAGGGATGAAATAGTGGATACTCAGAGGATCATCTTCAAATCCTCACTAGATACAGGTAAGGTACCAAAGGATTGGAGGTCTGCGAAGGTTGTACCATTGTTTAAAAAGGGTGCGAGGGATAGCCCAAATAATTACAGGCCAGACAGACTGACCTCGGTGGTGGGCAAATTATTAGAATCAATTCTGAGAGATAGGAGAAACTGTCACTTAGAAAGTCATTGATAGTCAGCATGGATTTGTTAAGGGAAAGTCATATCTTCCTAACTTAATTTAATTTTTTGAGGAAAAAGCAAGGAGGATTGATGAGGATAGTGCAGTGGATGTGGTCTACATGGATTTTAGTAAAGCATTTGACAAGCACCCGCGTGGCAGACTGGTCAGAAAAGTAAAAGCCCATGGGCTACAGGGCAATGTGGAGAGTTGGATCCAGAATTGGCTCAGGGACAGGTAACAAAGGGTAATGGTCGATGGATGTTTTTGCGAATGGAAAGTGGTTTCCAATGTAACTCCATAGGGCTCAGTGTTGGGTCCCTTGCTGTTTGTGGTATATATTAATGATTTGGTCTTAAATGTGGGAGGCATGTTTGGGAAATTTGCAGATGACACAAAAATTGGCCGTGTAGTTGATAGTGAAGAAGATAGCTGTAGACTCCAGAATGATATCAATGGTTTGGTTGAGTGGGCGGAAAAATAGCAAATGGAATTGAATCCGGAGAAGAATGAGGTAATGCATTTGGGGAGAGCAAACAAAGCAAGGGGATACACAATGAATGGGAGGATATTGAGAGGGGTAGAAGAAGTGAGAGACCTTGGAGTGCATGTCTACAGCTCCCTGAAGGTGGCAAGACAGGTAGATAGAGAGGTGAAGAAGGCAGATGGAATGCTCTCCTTCATTGGCCAAGGTATATAATACAAAAGCAGGGCTGTAATGTTGGAACTGTATAAAATGCTGGTTAGGCCACAGCTGGAGTATTGCGTACAGTTCTGGTCACCACATTACAGGAAGGGCATAATTCCACTGGAGAGAGTACAGAGGAAATTTACAAGAATGTTGCCAGGGCTTGAAAATTGCAGCTATGAGGAAAGATGGGTAGCCTAGGGTTGTTTTCCTTCGAACAGAGGAGGCTGAGGGGTGGTTTAATTGAGGGGTGAAAAATTATGAGGGGCCGAGATGGAGTAAACAGGAAGGACCTGTTTCCCATTGCAGAGAAGTCAATTACCAGGGGGCACATATTTAAGATAATTGATAGAAGGATTAGAGGGGTATTACAACCATGTGAGAAAGAGGTTAGGGTTCCCTTTCAGCCTTCGATTAGATTAGAGATACAGCACTGAAACAGGCCCTTCGGCCCACCGAGTCTGTGCCGAACATCAACCACCCATTTATACTAATCCTACACTAATCCCATATTCCCAACAAACATCCCCACCTGTCCCTATATTTCCCTACCACCTACCTATACTGGTGACAATTTATAATGGCCAATTTACCTATCAACCTGCAAGTCTTTTGGCTTGTGGGAGGAAACCGGAGCACCCGGAGAAAACCCACGCAGACACAGGGAGAACTTGCAAACTCCACACAGGCAGTACCCAGAATCGAACCCGGGTCCCTGGAGCTGTGAGACTGCGGTGCTAACCGCTGCGCCACTGTGCCGCCCCTTCACCTGGTCTTCATGTAACAGGGTTTAATTTTAAACACACCATGTTTTCAGCTCCCCCTTGGTGAATTCTTGTTCACTGCTTTCCAATTATAAGGCAAAGAAACCAACACAAACAGGCTTTCTTAGGTTTAAAGAAGAAAAGTTGAAATTTATTAAACTTAAACTCTAATTCGGTTGGCACGTATGGATACACGAAGCGCCCGCGCTGGCATGCGTACGGGATGCACACATGCAAATAGAGGCAGAAAAGAGCACAAGAAAAATAAAGTGGAAAGATTTGAGGCAATATCTGAAGAGTTGTTGTTACGGTTCTTCAAGCTCGCTGTAGTCCATGATTGTAGGTAGATCTTGCTTTTTGTTGGGGCCTAGTATTCTTTTTAAAGCTTGTTCACTATAGGAGATTTTTCTCTCTTGGGGTTCATGTGTCTTCAGTGGGTTTTGGAGTTCCGTGAGAAAGAGATAGGAGCAGACAGACTGACAGGAGGTCTTCTTCAGTCCAGGAGTATTTTGCTTTCTGCAGGCTCTCAGTTCAAACTGTACAATTCAGAAAAAACCCAGACTGCCAAGCAGGTTAGTCATGTAACTAATTGGTTTCACCACATCTGTCTGTGCATTTTATTGGAACAGAGGATAGCTCATTTGTTCCAAACACTATCTGTTAATAAGCAAAAATGTCTTTCCAGCCAGGGGCCTGGCAACCCCTTGTAACAGGCCTTCTCTTCTTCCCAGCAACAATTTGAAATTTAATGTCCATGTGGCAAAATTAATGTGCCTCATTTTTGGCAGGTGGGGGCCTGCATGACAGGGGACATGAGGAAAAACTTTTTCACCCAGACGGTGGTGGCTGTCTGGAATTCGTTGCCTGATCAGTGGTTGAAGAAGAAACCCTCAACTCATTTAAAAGGTACCTGGGCCTGCACCTGAAGTGCTGCAACCTGCAAGACCATGGACCAGGTGCTGGAAGGTGGGTTTAAAATGGGCAGCTAGTTTTTTCAGCTGGAAAATAAAAAAATTTACCTTGCCTTCGAGGGTGCCTCGGCATAGAGGTGCCCTCTTCTTCCTGCAACCTCAACAGCAGCCACCTCTATTGAGGGCTTTGCTGAGGCTGCTAATCTGCCAGCATTCTCATTGGGCCAGCAGCTCTAGGAGACAGGCTGCCATCCTTTATTTTTATTCATTCACGGGATGTGGGCGTTGCTGGCCAGGCCAGCATTTATTGCCCATCCCTAATTGCCCTTGAGAAGGTGGTGGTGAGCTGCCTTCTTGAACCGCTGCAGTCCATGTGGGGTAGGTACACCCACAGTGCTGTTAGGAAGGGAGTTCCAGGATTTTGACCCAGCGACAGTGAAGGAACGGCGATATAGTTCCAAGTCAGGATGGTGTGTGACTTGGAGGGGAACTTGCAGGTGGTGGTGTTCCCATGTATTTGCTGCCCTTGTCCTTCTAATTGGTAGAGGTCACGGGTTTGGAAGGTGCTGTCGAAGGAGCCTTGGTGCATTGCTGCAGTGCATCTTGTAGATGGTACACACTGCTCCCACTGTGCATCGGTGGTGGAGGGAGTGAATGTTTGTAGATGGGGTGCCAATCAAGCGGGCTGCTTTGTCCTGGATGGTGTTGAGCTTCTTGAGTGTTGTTGGAGCTGCACCCATCCAGGAAAGTGGAGAGTATTCCATCACACTCCTGACTTGTGCCTTGTAGATGGTGGACAGGCTTTGGGGAGTCAGGAGGTGAGTTACTCGCCTCAAGATTCCTAGCCTCTGACCTGCTCTTGTAGCCATGGTATTTATATGGCTACTCCAGTTCAGTTTTCGGTCAATGGTAGCCCCTAGGATGTTGATAGTGGGGGATTCAGCGATGGTAATGCCGTTGAATGTCAAGGGGAGATGGTTAGATTCTCTTTTGTTGGAGATGGTCATTGCCTGGCACTTGTGTGGCGCGAATGTCACTTGCCACTTAACAGCCCAAGCCTGGATATTGTCCAGGTCTTGCTGCATTTCTACACAGACTGCTTCAGTATCTGAGGAGTTGCGAATGGTGCTGAACATTGTGCAATCATCAGCGAACATCCCCATTTCTGACCTTATGATTGAAGGAAGGTCACTGATGAAGCAGCTGAAGATGGTTGGGCCTAGGACACTACCCTGAGGTACTCCTGCAGTGATGTTCTGGAGCTCAGATGATTGACCTCCAACAACCACAACCATCTTGCTTTGCGCTAGGTATGACTCCATTCAGCGGAGGGTTTTCCCCCTGATTCCCATTGACCTCAGTTTTGCTCGGGCTCCTTGATGCCATACTCTGTCAAATGCTGCCTTGATGTCATGGGCAGTCACTCTCACCTCACCTCTTGAGTTTAGCTCTTTTGTCCATGTTTGAACCAAGGCTGTAATGAGGTCAGGAGCTGAGTGGCCCTGGCGGAACCCAAACTGAGCATCACTGAGCACAACTCAATTGGACAACAGTTCCAGCGTGGCCTCTTAATTGGATTCCGGCAGTAAAATGTTGCCCATGGTCCCACTGTCCATTCATCCGCAGAGGCATGTGTCCTGCTTTCAGGCCTAGAGGTGGGACCACCTACCTTTGGATAATATTCTGGTCAGTGTGAAAGGTATAGATACCACAGAAGTCTTAAAATGCATTCAGTGAGTACATAGCAAGCCCAGTAAGTAAAGGGGCCGTTCTGGACTTAGTTTAGGGAATGAAGCTGGACAGGTAGAAGGGTCATCAGTGGAATAGCATTTTAATGGTAGTGTTTATAATTCAGAAGAGTATGGAATAGGATAAAAATTGACCAGGCGTAAAAGTTTTAAATTGGGGAAAGACCAATTTTACTAAATTGAGATGTGATTTGGCAAAGTGGACAGGAAACAGTGACTTGAAGTGTGAGAGCAGTGGGAGGCATTCAAGGAGGAGATAAAGAGGGTACAGAACAAATATGTTCCCGTGATGAAAAAGGGTGGAACACACTAATCTAGACCCTCCCCACCACCACCCCGCCCAACCCGCCACCACTTTCCGGATGTCAAAGAGCATACAGAATAGGATAAGGCAAAAAAAAAAGAAAGCTTATATCAGATGCTAAATGTTCAATACTGCAGAAAGCCCAGAGGAGTATAAAAAGTGCATGGGTGAAATTAAAAAGATAAGGAGGAAAGCAAAGAAAGAGCATGTAAAAATGTTGGCAAGTAAAATCAAGGAAAGCTCAAAGATGTTTTATAAATACATAAAGAGCAAGAAGATAAGAATAGGGCTGATTAGAGACCAAAAAGGTAACTTGTGTGTGGAGGTGCAAGGCACGGGCATGGTCCTTAATGGAGAGCAGACATTGTAGTTAAGTAGGAGGAGTGTGAAATATTGGATGTGATAAACATAGTGAGGTAGGAAATATTAAGGCATAATGCATCCTTGGAAGTGGATAAATCACCAGGCCCAGGTGAAATGTATCCCAGGCTGCTAAAGGAAGCAAAAGAAGAAATAGCAGAAGCTCTGACCATCATTTTCCAATCCTCTCTAGCTAAAGGCGTGGTGACTCAGAATTAAAGGACTGCTAACATTGTACCATTATTTAAAACGGGAGTGAAGGATTGCTCGAGTAATTGCAGGTTCGTCAGCTTAATATCAGTGCCGTGCAAATAATTGGAAAAAATTCTGAGAGATAGTATAAATCTTCATGTAGAAAGGCATAGATTAAACAAGGACAGTCAGCCTGGATTTGTTAAGGGAAGGTCATATCTGATTAACTGATGAACATACAAAATAGGAGCAGAACTAGACCATTCGGCCCCTCGAGCTTGCTCAGCCATAGAATAAGATCATGGCTGATCTGTTTGTGTCTCGAATTCCATACTCCCATCTACCCCCAATAACCTTGCCTAACAAGAATCTATCTACCACTGTCTTAAAAATATTCAATGACCCTGCATCCACCACCTTCTGAGGCAGAGAGTTCTAAAGTCGCATAACCCTCTGAGAGGAAAAATTTCTCCTCATCCTTGTCTTGATTGATCTGCGCCTTTCTAACTGAAGATTTATACTGTCTCTCAGAATTTTTTCCAACTATTTGCCCGCCACCAAGGTTAAGCAGACTGACCTCTAATTACTTGAGCAATCCCTCACTCCCTTTGCAAATCATGGTACAATTTTAGCCTTAATGTTACAGAACAGAGGAGAAATTAGGGCAACCCCTAATTTTAAAACAGTGCCCCCTTGTTCTGGACTCACCCACAAGAAAAAACATCCTTTCCACATCCACCTTGTCTAGACAGTTCAGGATCTTATATACTTCAATCAAGTCTCCCCTCACTCTTCTAAACTACAGTGAAAACAAGCCCAGTCTGACCGACCTTTCCTCATAAGATAACATGCTCATTCCAGATATCAATCTAGTAAACCTCCTCTGAACCGCCTCCAATGTATTTACAACCTTCCTTAAATAAGGAGACCAAAACTGCACGCAGTATTCGAGATGTGATCTCACCAATGCTCTGTAAAACTGAAGCATAACATCCTTACTTTTATTTTCAATTCCTCTCATAATAAAGGAAAGCATTCCATTAGCCTTCTTTATTACTTGCTGTACCTGAATATTAACTTTTTGTGACTCATGGACTATAACACCTACATCCCTCTGCACCTCGGAATTCTGCAGTTGTTCTCCATTGAAGAAATTTTCTGCTTTTTTATTTTTCCTGCCAAAGTGAACAACTCACATTTTCCCACATTATACTCCATCTGCCAGATTTTTGCCCACTCACGCATCCTATCTATATCAGTCTGATACCTCCTTATGTCCTCTTCACAACATACATTCCTACCTTTCTTTGTATCATCTGCAAATTTAGCTACCATGCCAACAGTCCCCTCATCTAAGTCATTGAAATAAATTGTAAAAAGTTGAGGCCGCAGCAGAGACCCCTTTAGGACTCCACTCATCACATCCTGCCAATCAGAAAAGGATCCATTTATGCGTACTCTCTGTTTTCTGTCAGCCAGTCAATCTTCTATCCGTGCTAGTATGTTACCCCCTACACCATGAGCTCCTACTTTGCGCAATAACCTTTTATGTGGTACCTTGTCAAATGCCTTCTGAAAATCCAAGTGCATTATGTCAACGGGCTCCCCTTTATCCAAAGTGCATGTTACTCCTTCAAAGAACTCCAAAAAATTGGATAAACATGATTTCCCTTTCACAACACCATGCTGACTATTCCCGATTATCTTGAGTTTTTCTAAGTGCCCAGCTAGAGCCTCCTTAATGATCGATTCTAACCCCTTCCCTATGACAGATGTCAAGCTATTTGGCCTATAGTTACCTGATTTCTGCCTTGCTACCCAGCCCCCACCCCACTTCTTGAATAGAGGGGTTATATTTGCTATTTTCCAGTCTGATGGAACCGTTCCAGAATCCAGTGAATTTTGAAAAATTAACACCAACGCATCTACTACTTCATTAGCCACCTCTTTTAAGACCCAAGGATGAAGCCCATCAGGACTCGAGGACTTGTCAGCTCACAGCTCCATCAGTTTGTTCAGTACTGCTTCCCTGGTGATTGTAGTTTCACTAAGTTCCTGTCTTCCATCCACCTCCTGATTTACAGCTATTACTGGAATGTTTTTTGTATCCTCTAAAGTGAAGACAGAAGCAAAATATTTTTTCATTTCATCCACCATTTCCTTATTATCTACTATTAACTCCCGATTCTCACTCTCTGGAGAACCAACACTCACTTTACTTACTCTTTTCCTTTTTAAATAGAAAGTATAGAAATTCCTGCTATCTGTTTTTACATTTCTAGCTATCTTCCTCCCACAGTCTAATTTCTTTTGCCTGATTAACCTTTTAGTCATTCTCTGCTGTTCTTTATATTCTGACCAATCATCTGACCTGCCACTCATCTTTGCGCATTTATATGCTTTTTCCTTAAGTTTGATGCTTTCCTTAACTTCTTCAGTTAACCACAGATGGTGGGTCCTCCACTTAGAATTTTTCTTTATAGTAGGAATATACTTATTCTGAGTATTCTAAAATATCCCCTTAAATGACTGACACTGCTTCTCTATTGACCTATCTCCTAGTCTAGTAACCCAGTTCACTTCAGCTAGCTCAGTTATCATGCCCATATAGTTGCCCTTATTTAAGTTTAAAATAGACCCACTCTTCTCTCTTTCAAACTGGATGTAAAATTCAATCATGTTATGGTTGCTGCTACCTAGAGGTGCCTTTACTCTGAGGCCATTAATTAATCCTATCACATTATACTATACCAAGTCTAATATAACCTGCTCTCTGGTTGGTTCCAGAATGTGCTGCTATAAGAAACTATCTCGAAAGCATTCTATGAACTCTTCATCCAGGCTACTATTGCCAATATGATCTTTCCAATTTATATGTAAATTAACATCACCCATGATTATTGTCATCCCTTTATCACAAGCACCCAATATTTCTTCTTGGATACTTTGTCCTACATTGTGATTAGTTAGTGGGCCTGTAGACCACTCTTACTAGTGACTTCTTTCCCTGAGTATTCCTCATCTCCACCCAAACTGATTCTCCACCCTGATCTCCTAAACCAAGGTTATCTCTAACTATAGCACCAATGCCATCCTTGATTAACAATGCTACCCCTTCACCTTTACCGAACTACTAATTCTTCTTGAATGTCATATTCTCCTCAATATTCAGGACCCAGTCCTTGCCATCCTGCAGCCACATCTCCATAATGGCTATCAAATCATATTTATTTACTTCAATGTACGGTATCAGTTTGTCTACTTTGTTATGAATGCTACGTGCATTCAGATACAGAGCCTTTAGTTTTTTTTTGTTATCTTTGTAACATCTAGTCTTGACTGTTGGTGTGGT
Organism: Heterodontus francisci; assembly: GCF_036365525.1. Taxonomy (NCBI): domain Eukaryota; kingdom Metazoa; phylum Chordata; class Chondrichthyes; order Heterodontiformes; family Heterodontidae; genus Heterodontus; species Heterodontus francisci. The sequence goes on from NC_090375.1 coordinate 142,376,405, forward strand.
CTTAAGTTTTTTCTCTCTGTCCCGTCCTGCCATTCTCTGACCTTCATTTCCCATATGACTATCCTGCTCCCCTGCCTTGACTCTACCCCTTAATTTGCTACATCTATCCAAGCTTGATCCATCTTCCCCTTGTTTAGTTTAAAGCCCTCTCTACTTCCCGAGTTATATGGTTTGCTAGAACACTGGTCCCAGCACGGTTCAGGTGCAGACCGTCCCATTGGTAGAGGCCCCACTTTCCCCAGTACTAGTGCCAGTGCCTGACAAACCGAAACCCACTTCTCCCACACCAGTCTTTGAGCCACATATTCATTTCACTAATCTTATGTGCCCTCTGACAATAGGCCCATAGCTCAGGTAATGGTTCTGCTCCTCATACTGTCTAAACAGAACCTCTTTCCTAGTTCTACCTATGTCATTGGTACCTACATAGACCATGACAACTGGATCCTCCTCCTCCCACTCCAAGTCCCTGTCTAGCCCTGAGCAGATGTCCCGAACCCTGGGACCGTGTAGGCAACACAACCTTCTGGGTTTACGCTCTCGGTTGCACAGAACAGTGTCAATCCCCCTCACTTTACTATCCCCTATTACTACTACATTTCTTTGTGCTCCCCCCACTTGAATGGCTTCATGTACCACATTGCCATGGCCAGTCTGCTCATCCGCCTTGCAGACCTCACTTGACTGAATTTTTTGAGGAGGTAACAGTGGCGCAGTAGTTAGCACCGCAGCCTCACAGCTCCAGCGACCCGGGTTCAATTCTGGGTACTGACTGAGTGGAGTTTGCAAGTTCTCCCTGTGTCTGCGTGGGTTTTCTCCGGGTGCTCTGGTTTCCTCCCACAGCCAAAAGACTTGCAGGTTGGTAGGTAAATAGGCCATTATAAATTGCCCCTAGTATAGGTAGGTGGTAGGGAAATATAGGGACAGGTGGGGATTTGGTAGGAAGGTGGGGTTAGTGTAGGATTAGTATAGATGGGTGGTTGATGGTCGGCATAGACTCGGTGGGCCGAAGGGCCTGTTTCAGTGCTGTATCCAAAAGTAAAAAATAACAAGAAAGATTGATGAGGGTAGCACATTTGATGTTGTCCGCCTCGATTTTAGCAAGGCTTTTGATAATGTCCCGCATAGCAGATGATCCAAAGAAAAGTGGCAGGAAGCAAAGGGTGTTTTTGTGGCTGGAAAGCTGTTTCCAGTGGGGTTCCACAGGGCTCAGTAGTGGGCCCTTTGCTGTTCATGGTATATATATCAATGATTCAGACTTAAATGTAGGGGACATGATTAAGAACTTGCAGATGATATAAAAACTGGCTGTGTGCTTGATAGTGAGGAAGAAAGCTGTAAACTATGGCAATGTATCAATGAACTGGTCAGGTGGCCATAAAAGTGGCAAACAGAATTCAATCCAGAAAAGTGTGAGATAATGCATTTGGGGAAGACAAACAAGGCAAGGGAATACAGAATAAATGATAGGAAAAGTGAAAAGTGTAAAGGACCTTGCGTGCATGTCCACAGATCTCTAATGGTAGCAGGACAGGTAGATAAGATGGTCAGGAAGCCATATGGGATACTTTCCTTTATTGGATGAAGCCCTAGAGTATGGGTGCAGGAAGGTTATGCTTGAACTATATAAAATATCAGTTAGGCCACAGCTAGAGTACTGCATACAGTGCTGGTTACCACATTACAGGAAGGATGTGATCGCACTAGGGAGGGTACAGAAGAGATTTACAAGGTTATTGCCAGGAACATTGGATAAGCCTGGTTTGTTTTCTTTCGAACAGAGGAAGCTGATGGGAGATTCAACTGAGGCATTTAAAATTATGAGGGCTGAGATAGAGTGGATAGGAAGGAAACAATTGCCATTAGCAGAGAGGGGGGGGGGGGGGGGTGGTGGGGTGCTTAGCTTAAAGTAATTCATAGAAGGATTAGAGGGGAGTTGAGATTTTTTTTTTTCAGCCAGAAGGTGGTGAGGGTCTGGAAGTGACTGTGTGAAAGGGTGGTAGAGGCAGAAATCCTGATCACATTTAAAAATTACTTGGATATGCAATTTGAGGTGCCATAATCTACAGGATTACAGACCAAAAGCTGGAAGGTTGAATTAGGCTGGACAGCTCTTTCTTGGCTGACACGAACATGATTGGCTGAATGCCTCCTTTTGTGCTGTAGATTTTTCTATGTTTCTATGGTGAAATATGCAGACACATGCCAGATGGAACTTAATGAAGAGATGTGTGAAGTAATGCAGTGTAGAAGGAAGAATAATGAGAGGCAATGTAAGCCAAAAAGGTGCAATTTTCAAGAAGGTGCAGGGACAGAGAGATCTGATGTTCACATGCACAAATCTTTGAAGCTGGCAGGACAAGTTAATAAGACTGGTTAGAAAAAAGCATATGAGATCCTGGGCTTTATAAAAAGAGGCATAGAGTAAAAAGCAGGAATTTATGCTCAACCTTTGTAAGTTATTGTTTAGTCCTCAGCTGGAATATTGTGTCCAATTCTGGGCACCACATTTTAGGAAGGAAGTCGAGGCCTTGGAGATGGTGCAATGGTTTTAATAGACTTATGTCAGGAATGAGAGACTTCACTTATTTGGAGTGACCAGAGAAACTGAGGTTGTTCTCCTTAGAGCAGAGAAGGTTAAAAGGAGATTTAGTAGAGTTATTTAAAATTATGTAGTGTTTTGATAAATAAGAAGAAACTGTTTCCACCAGCAGAGTAAGGGAGGGCACAGATTTAAGGTAATTTCCAGAAGAATCAGAGGATAGATGAGGGGAGTTTTCTTTTATGCAGCCACTGTTATCTTCTGGAACTACTGCCCGATTCATTGTTGGAAGCAGATTCAAAAGTACCTTTGAAATGGGAGTTGGATATATCCTTGAAAAGGAAAATTTTGCAGGGCTGTTGCGAAAGAGCAAGGGAATGGGACTAATTGGATCGCTCTTTCAAAGAGCCAGCATAGACATGGTGGGCCGAATGGCCTCCTTCTGTGCTACATGATTGCACGGATATGTATTGTAAAGCAGGTTTTTAAAATCTAACTGTGAGTACAGAACAGGACGACACAAGAACGAAATTAGCAAGCCTCAAGAAAGACTGGAAATCTCAAGATAGTTTTCCCCACCAAGTTGCAGATACATAAACAAGTTTTGATTAAAAGCAGCGAATGTTAGATCGACACAGATTGCATGTGTAGTATCTCCATTGTTGCTCTGATTGAGATCAGAAAATTCAACACACACGTGGAATCAAGCCATGCAACTATTTGATCTAGTGGGGTTTACCATTACACGAGCGAGTTCCCTTATCCAAGAGACCATCAGGAAGCCTCATTCTATTATTTTTAATGGCAAATACTCAAGAAACCATTACCATCATAATGTGATACTTTGGTAAGGAACACAATGTGGTGTTCACTGACATTGCAACATTTTTTCCCTTGAAAATAAAATTTTAGCAATGTGGTCAAAACCCAGTTTATTTTTTTTTAATAGATTTTATGTGCTTTATAGACAAATTTGCATCCTTTGATTCAGTATTTTCATTTCTTCATTTATTGTTGGTTATAGAGAGTGAAAGATCCTGTTTGCCACAGATGGTGAGAGAGCCTCTTGGCTAGAATCTATACCATTATGGTCAAATTAATTAATCTATTTTGATGTGTTGATTGACAAGAACAAAGAACAGTATAGCACAGGAACAGGCCATTCGGCCCTCCAAGCCTGCGCCGATCTTGATGCCTGCCGAAACTAACACCGACTGCACTTCCGGGGCCCATATCCCTCTATTCCCTTCCTATTCATATATTTGTCAAGATGTCTCTTAAACGTCGCTATCGTATCTGCTTCCACCACCTCCCCTGGCAGCAAGTTCCAGGCACTCACCACCCTCTGTGTAAAAAACTTGCCTCGCACATCCCCTCTAAACTTTGCCCCTCGCACCTTAAACCTATGTCCCCTAGTAACTGACTCTTCCAAGAGTAATTTCCTGGATCTTTCCTGAACTGCCTTTGAAAATCAAAAATATATTTTATAGAGTTCTGCCAAAATTTCCTTCAACAAGGTTTATTTTTCCTCTTTCCTCAGGATACTGTTATGTCTTTATTTATGCCCCTGAAAACTTTAAAATGTTTCTTCTATAGAGATGTTCTACACAGTATTGTAGAAAGAATAGGTACTATTTTATTTTTACTGTGCAGTTAATCTAATTATTGTATAAGTGTTGGTAACTATTTGAGGCATAGATCCACTGTGAAATGCCTCCATATAAACTTCTTGTCCAGACTTCCATTGTAAAAGCCCACGGAGATGCCAGAAATTGAATCCAAGCCTTCATATAGGAAAACATGAATTAGTGAACTTCATTCCCTGCCTCAGAATTTTAGATGCATAAGGATGCCCACATTAGTGATAGTGACATGCATGAAGATAGAGAGGTTATGGCAAGTTTTTAAAAATTAATTTGGAGAGAAAGCAATTAATTGACAGATTATGATATTCTTTTGAAGTTACCAACAACTTGCATTTTTAAGTTGTTTTTAATCTAAAAAAAAACCCAAGGCATTTCAAAGATACAAAGAAACTGGACACAGAGCCAAAGAAGAAAGTTTTAGGAGGAGTGACCAAATGTTGGATCAAAGAAACAGGTTTTAAGGAAGAGAGGATGTGGAGAGGCCAAGGGGTTTAGGGAGGAAATTCCAGAGAGAGGGACCTAAGTGTCTGAAGACATGGGCCGGAATTTAACCCCTACCCCGTGATCGGGTTAGGAGGTGGGGGGCATAAAATCATGCGGGAGGTGGGAGGGCCATGCCCATCGCCAACCTGCCCTGCTGCTATTTTACCAGTGGCAGGGGAGGTGTCAAATGGCCCACCTGTCCCAGCCCAATTGAGGCCTTTAAGTGACCATTTAATTGCCACTTAAGGGCCTCTTCTTGTCAATGTTGGTATTTTACCAGCGGTGGACAGGCACTTCAGCACCTGAGGAGACCACCTAGTATTATCTGGCAGCCTCCACAGGTGTGCATTCCCAGCGGTGGCCATTGCTCCCTGCAGCAGTGTTGGGACTGAAGAGTTGCCGACCTTCTAATTGGCCGGCAGCTCTTGGAAGTGGGATTTCCTGCTTCAGAGGGGCAGAGGTCCTGACTGAGGCCAGTTAAGGACCTTGGCCAAACAAAAGAGCAGCGTAGCTTTCAGGCCTGGCGGAGGCGGGCTCACCCCTGACTTTTCAGCCGATGGGTGGGGCCACCACCTCAATGCTAAACTCTGACCATGGTTCCTAATGGTGGGGTGAAGATAGAGAGGATGCAGTAAAGGTCAAGGTATGAGGAACAGAGAATTGAGGGGATGGGGGGTGTAGGTTGTATGCCTGAAGGTTACAGTTATTTTCTTAAGGACAGGTGAGGCCATGGGGGAGTGAAAGAGGAAAGGAAGATCATTAAGGATAAGGTAAGAAAATTGGAATCATGACAAGAAGAAGAGATTCAAAGAATGAAGTAGAAAGAATCACATATTCATTGCAAGTCAGAAAATCTAGCCCCAGAGCATTAGTATTAACAAGACCAAGGAACATTAAAATTTCATTAGAGAAGGAATAATGAAGCAAAAGGCAAGAAAGCATATGATCAGCTCAGAGCAGGTAAGGGACAGAGAAAGTTTCACAAGGGAGGTTTGGAATAGAGTAGAGATAATAATGATAGCCATAGGTAGTCCCGGATTATGAGCGATTTTGTGGAGCAGCTTAATTGTAGGATGGAAGAAATGTAGAAGATCATATTGCATGTTAGAATCAATTGCATATGACAAGAAGTCAATTATGTCAAAAAGAAAACCTAAAGATACAAACAGGAGACATAGTAGCACAATTATGGCTGGATTCCTCGTGGTGATGACCAGGGATAGAAAGAATTGAGCAGAATAATTGGTTCAGAAAAAGTGATAAGAGGAAGATGTGGAAATCATAAACAGTTTGAATTCCTTTAGAGTCGAAATTAAAATCTTAATTTTAACTAAGGATGGAAATGGTTGAATGGACTCCTTCTGTGTTGTAAACTTTTCTGTTTCTATGGTTACACAGGCAATCTCTTTCACAGAAGCCGCAGCATTGGCAGTGTACTAAATGGAAACTGTCATATTGCTGCAGCAAGAGTGCTCCTCGAAGATTAGACTGAATGCATGTAACCACGTTATACACGACCTGGAGTTCTGGTGCCAGCATTGGAAGTGAACAAATGCCCTGTTCCTACCATTAGCATCCATCAGCTTAATTAGCACAAAAGTTTGTCAAAGAAGGAGCAGACATCCAATGTTGTTTTGGTTAAAAGCCTTCTTTCCCACTCTTAAAAAAAATACTGCTTTTTTTAAGTGAATTAGTGTTTTTTCAAGCAGTCTAGTCCACACACCCAATATCTAACAGAATCGCTAATAGCATAGTTAACCTCAAAATCTTGGTAGGATTTGAAAACATCAAGATGCTGGAGGCATGGAATTAGTGGAGTGTGGCAAGGACTGAGGTGATGTGATGGGTGGAACTTGCAGCTCTGGAGCATCTGGCTAATTTATCTGTATCAATATAAAGGAGATGAATTTGAAAGGAAAATTATCAAAATTAACAAGGGTAAGTTAATTAAATTATCTCTGGGGGTAATTTTAACTGGGCAATGGTGTAAAATGGTTGATGTCAAATTGACTGCGTATTTTGGGAGAATCTAAAAATAGGGGCTTTAACTATAAGATAGACACCAATAAACCCAATAAGGAATTTAGGAATAACTTCTTCACACAGACAGTGGTTAGAATGTGAAACTTGCAACCACATGGAGAATAGCATAGATACATTTAAGGGAAAGCTGGATATGCACACAAGAGAGAAGGAAATAGAAAGATATGCAGATAGGGTTAGATGAAGTAGGGTGGGAGGGGATTTGTGTGGAGCATAACCACTGGCATAGACCAGTTGGGCCCAATTACCCATTTCTGTGCTGTACATTCGATGTAACTTTATGTAAGTATACATCTTGACCAATTCTCCCTTCCATTGGCTTCAGTGGAGAGGACAATCAAGGTACGTGTATAATGCGTGGCTAATTCAACACCATTCGATTCACACCATCACCCAAAGCTAAAGTTACCCCTCAATTTTAAAACCAAGAGAATATAAACTAATATTATTCTGCTTTATATCTTTGTTCTCTTGTTCAACCTTTCCCTTCCCCCATCTTAATGCAGGTACCAATTACTTTTAGTGTCATACAAGTGAGAAAATGGAAAGAGAATGCCAAACTTGAGGTGTCATTTTATGCTGTTATGTTACAAGTGACAAAAAAGTGAAGATCTATCACAGGAATAACTCATAACAGCAACGTATGTTTACTCATAGAATAAATACAAAAATAATTCAGGAACTGAAACAGGAATTAGGTAATGTTCTGGCTGAAATTTTTAATAATTCTTTGGAAGCATGGTAATACCAGAAGGCTACAACCTAGCTAATAAACTGAGTTTTAAGAAAGAGCAAAGGTATAAAATTGGATTCACAAGTGAGTTAGCTTGACTTCAAAGGTGGATAAATTCCTATTAAAAAGAAGAACTTTGTGATTATCTGGTGGAATGGAAGTGAATAATAAGAATCAGCATGGGCTATGGAATTGCCTCAGCTCTTCTGCAGAAACTCTTTTTTTAATATTTGTTCATGGGATGTGGGCATCACTGGCTAGGTCAGCATTTATTGCCCATTCCTACTTGCCTTGAGAAGGTAGTGGTGCCTTCTTGAACCACTGCAGTCCTTGGGTTGGAGGAACTAAAGGTCTGCAAAGGAAACCTGACCGAGCCCGAATGCCGAACCCAGAAATGCGACCCGACCCGAACCCGACACATGTCGTCGGGTCCTGTTGGGGTCGGGCCGGGTAACAGGCCTTTACATCAGTATGTGGGTAAAGGCCTGCTATCCGACCCGACCCCGACGGGACCCGACGACATGTGTCGGGTTCGGGTCGGGTTTCACTTCCGGGTCTGGCATTCGGGCTCGGTTAGGTTTCCTTTGCAGACCTTTACCTCACATATAAGGCTATCCATCAGCCAATTGCTGGGTTTTAGTAAGAACACCCACAGTGCTGTTAGGAAAGGAGTTCCAGGATTTTGACACAGCAACAGTAAAAGAATGGCGATATAGTTCCAACCCAGGATGGTGTGTGGCTTGGAGGGGAACTTGCAGATTGTGGTGTTCCCATGCATCTGCTGCCCTTGTCCTTCTAGGTGGTAGAGGTCATGGGTTTGTAAGGTGCTGTCTAAGGAGCCTTGGTGATTTGCTGCAATGCATCTTGAAGATGGAACACACCTCTGCCACTGTGTGTCGGTGGTGAAGGTGGTGGATGTTGAAGCTGGTGGAAGGGGTGCCTTTCAAGCAGACTGCTTTCTCCCACATGGTGTTGAGCTTCCTGACTGTTGGTGCACCTATCCAGGCAAATGGAGAGTATTCCATCACACTCTTGACTTGTGCCTTATACATGGTGGAGGGGCATTGGGAGTCAGGAGGTGAGTTACACGCCACAGAATTCCTAGCCTCTAACCTGCTCTTGTAGCCACAGTATTATGTGGCTGGTCCAATTCAGTTTCTGATCAATGGTAAACCCCAGGATGTTGATAGTGGGGGATTCAGCGATGGTAATGCCATTAAACATCAAGGGAAGATGGTTAGATTTTCTCTTGTTGGAGATGGTCATTGCCTGGCACTTTGTGGCACGAATGTTACCTGCCACTTATCACCCCAAGCCTGGATGTTGTCCAGGTCTTGCTGCACCTGGACTCAGGCTGCTTCAGTAACTGAGGAGTCACGAATAGTACGGAACATGGTGCAATTATCAGCGAACATCCCCACTTCTGACTTTATGATGGAGGGAAGGTCATTGATAAAGCAGATGAAGGTGGTTGGGCCTAGGACACTACCCTGAGGAACACCTGCAGTGACCTCCTGGGACTGAAATGATTGGCCTCCAACAACCACAACCATCTTCCTTTTGCTAGGTATGATTCTAACCAGCAGAGAGTTTTCCCCCTGGTTCCCATTGACTCCAGTTTGCTAGGGCTCCTTGATGCCATACTCGGTCAAACGCTGCCTTGATGTCAAGGGCAGTCACTCTCACCTCACCGCTTGAGTTCAGCTCTTTTGTCCATTGTTTGAACCAAGGCTGTAATGAGGTCAGGAGCTGAGTGGCCCTGGCGGAACCCAAACTGAGCGCCAGTGAGCAGGTTATTGCTGAGCAAGTGCCGCTTGATAGCACTATCGACGACACCTTCCATCAATTTGCTGATGATCAAGAGTAGACTGACAGGGCGTTAATTGGTCAGGTTGGATTTGTTCCTTTTGTGTACAGGACATACCTGGGCAATTTTCCGCATTGTCAACTAGATACCAGTGTTGTAGCTGTACTGTAACAGCTTGGCTAGGGGTGCAGCAAGTTCTGGAGCACAGGTCTTCAGTACTATTGCCAGAATGTTGTCAGGGCCCATAGCCTTTGCAGTATCCAGTGCCTTCAGTCGTTTCTTGATATCGCGTGGAGTGAATCGGATTGGCATCTGTGAATCATGGGGACTTCAGGAGGAGGACGGGATGGACCATACACTTGGCACTTCTGGCTGAAGATTGATGCAAATGCTTCAGCCTTGTCTTTTCCACTGATATGCTGGGCTCCCCCATAGTTGAGGATGGGGATATTTGTGGACCCTCTTCCTCCTGTCAGTTGTTTCATTGTCCACCACCATTCACGACTGGACGTGGCAGGACTGCAGAGCTTTGATCTGATCCGTTGGTTGTGGAATCGCTTAGCCCTGTGTCATGCTAGACCCCCACCTGCCAAGAATGAGGCACGTTAATTTTGTCATGAACATTGCCTTTAAACTGCTACTGGAGTGAAGAAAGGACGTGTTAAGCAGATCAGCTGTGGCTGGAAAAGACATTTACATTTTAACAGATGGTGATTGGAAGGACAAAGGACCATTCCCTGACACATTCAACCCACAACGGACCTTGATCACTGGTACCGTGTGTAGGAGGAGCATTCGAGAGACTACTAAGGTGATACAATCCAAGACCTCGTCAGACCAGTTAGTCACATGACTAGCCTGCTGAGCAACCTGGGGTTTTCTGAATTATATAAACAGTTTGAACTCAGAAATACTTTTTGCTCCTGGATTGAGAAGGACTCGTCTGTCTGCTGCTATCTCTTTCTCACAAGCCTCTGAATCAACTGAAGACACATGAACCCCAAGAGAGAAAAGTCTCCTACAGCAAACAAGGTTTAAAAAGAATACTGGGTCCCAACAAAAATTAAGATCTACCTAAAATCAAGGTCTCTACAGTGAGCTCGAAGAATCATAACAACAACTCTTCAGATATTGCCTCAAACATTTCCACTTTTTTTTCTTCTGCTCTTTTCAGTCTCTATCTTCATGTGTGTATCACATGTGCATGCTAGTGTGGGCATGTCATGTATCCGTAGGCATTAACTGAATTGGAGTTAAAGTTCAGGTCTAATAAATTTCAACTTTTCTTTAAACCTAAGAAGGCCTGTTTGTGCTGGTTTCTTTGCCTTATAATTGGAAAGCAGTGAACAAGGATTCACCAAGGAGGAGCCGATAACACGGTGTGTTTAAAATAAAACCCTTTTAGAGTAAGACCAGCTGAAGGCTGAAAGGGAACCCTACACCTCTGTCCCACCTGGTCGTAACACCTGTCTATCACATGCTGTTTCCGCTGTTTGGTATGCATGTAGTCCTGGGTTGTAGCTTCACCAGCTGATGCCTCATTTTTAGGAATGCCTAGTGCTGCTCCTGGCATGCCCTCTTGCATTCTTCATTGAACCAGGGTTAGTCCCCCGGCTTGATGGTAATGGTAGAGTGGGGGATATGCCGGGCCATGATTGTGGTGAAATACAATTCTGCTACTGTTGATCACCACAGCGCCTCATGGATGCCCAGCTCTGAGTTGCTAGATCTGTTCAAAATCTATCCCATTTAGCATGGTGGTAGT